>NW_019154107.1:15895845-16003596 GCF_002288905.1 Enhydra lutris kenyoni | reverse complement strand
CTGAGGGCTTTGAAGGGGTGGGGGGTGGGAGGTTGGGGGAACCAGGTGGTGGGTATTAGAGAGGGCACAGATTGCATGGAGTACTGGGTGTGGTGCAAAAACAAGGAATACTGTTACGCTGAAAATTAAAAAAAATTAATTAAAAAAAAGAAATATCTTCCATTACAGCATTAAATAACTCTCCATTCTCAGGTTTTCCCTGCTAGATAAGGATTGTTTTTTTTCTATTTAACTTTTTCTATCCCACTACTGTATGAGCTATATATAGAGAGAGAGGTTGGCCAAATTCCACTGGAATCAGTAGAATTCAGAGACAATCTTTCTGATTGTCTGCTAACATAACCTTGAATGATTGACTTGTCATATAAAGTCTTAATTAGACTACAAAATAGCTATTTAAATTCTTTTGTACCTGATAAACTTTAAATCTCTTCTACAGTAGGATTTTTAAAGCATTTGAATTTAAACCATAAATTCTTTTTTATGAGTTTAAATTCAATTCAGGTAACATATAGTATATTTTTAGTTTCAGGGACAGAATTTAGTGATTCATCAGTTGCATGTAATACTCAGTGCTCATTACATCAAGTGCCCTCCTTAATGCTCATCACTCAACTACCCCATCCCCTCACCCACCTCTCCTCCAGCAACCCTCAGTTTGTTTCCTATAGTTAAGAGTCTCTTCTGGTTTGCCTTCATCTCTGATTTTATCTTACTTTATTTTTCCTTCCCTTCCCCTGTTGATCTATTTTGTTTCTTAAATTCCACATATGAATGAAATTATATGGTATTTGTCTTTCTCTAACTGACTTGCTTTGCTTAGCATAATACCATCTGAATGCATCCACATCATTACAAATTGAATTTATCCCATAAATTCTGATCATATTTCACAGGTCCCTGATCAATGTTTTTCACTGATAAAGTAAGTCTATAATTCACTTATCATTACTAGTAAATAGGTGAAGTAGTTGTTTGACTATAACAGAATGGAAAAAAGTTTCAGTGGAAGCTTCAAGCTAGATGAAATAAAGTCAGTTCCTAGGAAACAAATTCCGTTTTGGTTAGAGTGCATCAGTCACACTCTGCACCACAGATTTCATCAATTTAAAGAACCAAGACTTAGTACATCTTTATAGTTGGCTTGGAGCCAAAAGGTCATTAACTTTTTCTAGGGAGCTTTATATGGTCCTATTGTGAGTCTTATTTCTCAAAAAGGGATGAAGTATGTTAAGAGAGAGCTAACAATGAACAAGAACTGTGGAATGGCTGAAGCCTAAGCTTCTGAATGGGGAAGTGGTTATTTCATTTCATCAACTTAAGACATGAAAATGTGGCATATTCAGAGAGAAAGCTACAAAGTGTAATCAAGTTTGCAGATAGTTGAAAGCTATGAAGTGTAATTAAGTTTACAGATAGTTGAAGTTATGATTAGGATTATGAGTTTCTTTGGGCACATTATCTTTTTCCTCTTTTCACTGTATATGTGTATGTCTATGTGTGGGTATATGTGTGCATAATTATATATATATATATAATATATATGATATATATGTATATATGTGTGTATACATACACACACACGTATATATTTTTAAACAGTAAAAATACTTATTTCAAAGGTACAGGTACTGTGGAACTAAACACAACAATTTTGTTAAGCAATTGAAACATTTTGACAAATTGGCACTTTGGAAAGCCTATTCTTTTCAGCTATTGCTCTGATATGAGACAGGCGGATGGTGCCAAATTTGACAAAAATATAATAGTCATATCTCTCAGGCAAGCTGGGGTGGCATTTGAAACTTCTCCAAGTGCACATTGCTCCATATCTTCCAACAATATCATAGACTGAATTTGAACTTTTCGTTCTGACCTTCAAAGTTATATTCTACTTGGTTGCTGATCCCAACAAATCTTTTACCACTTCAAATTCTGTGATGGAATTTCTTTGACTTTAATTTAAAAAAAAAAAAAAGCTGTCTTTGGAAACAATAGAGAGTCCAATTATAATCTGATGTTCACTGTAAGCTATTTTGAAACTTTATAATAATAATAAAAATAAAGTAGTGGCCATGGTATGTTAATAACTGTTATATTAAGACACTATAATATATGGAAATGTTTTAGATTTTTTAATCCTACATACTAACTCTTTGAAGAAAATTTTCTCAAATTTTGCACATGTGGTAATTGGTATATGGAAAATTTAATTGACTTTTTTAAGTCCCCAAAATAGGAAATGGAAGACCTATGTTTAAAGGCCTATATGATATTCCTGTAATTTTAATCTGCCAAGATTCTTGAAAGAGCAAAAACATGTTCAGGACTGAAAGAGTGAGATAAATGAGGTAATAATGATTATTACAGCAAAATATTATCAAATAATCTTCAGCAAAGCATGAAAAAATATCCAGTGGAAAAAAGACAGTCTCTTCAATAAATAGTGCTGGGAAAATTGGACAGCTGTATGTAGAAGAATGAAACTCGACCATTCTCTTACACCATACACGAAGATAAACACAAAATGGATAAAAGACCTCAGTGTGAGACAGGAATCCATCAGAATCCTAGAGGAGAACATAGGTAGTAACCTCTTCGATATCAACCACAGCAACTTCTTTAAAGATATGTCTCCAAAGGCAAAGGAAACAAAAGCGAAATGAACTTTTGTGACTTCATCAAGATCAAAAGCTTCTGCACAGCAAAGGAAACAGTCAACAAAACAAAGAGGCAACCCACAGAATGGGAGAAGATATTCATAAATGACAGTACAGACAAAAGGTTGATATCCAGGATCTACAAAGAACTTCTTAAACTCAACACACACAAAACAGATAATCATGTCATAGAATGGGCAGAAGACATGAACAGACACTTCTCCAATGAAGACATACAAATGGCTATCAGACACATGAAAAAGTGTTCATCATCACTAACCATCAAGGAAATTCAAATTAAAACCACATTGAGATACCACCTTACACCAGCTAGAATGGCCAAAATTAGCAAGACAGGAAACAACGTGTGTTGGAGAGGATGTGCAGAAAGGGGAACCCTCTTACACTGTTGGTGGGAATGCAAGTTGGTGCAGCCACTTTGGAAAACAGTGTGGAGATTCCTCAAGAAATTAAAAATAGAGCTTCCCTATGACCCTGCCATTGCACTACTGGGTATTTACCCCAAAGATACAGATGTAGTGAAAAGAAGGGCCATCTGGACCCCAATGTTTATAGCAGCAATGGCCACGATCGCCAAACTGTAGAAAGAGCCAAGATGCCCTTCAACGGATGAATGGATAAGGAAGATGTGGTCCATATACACTATGGGGTATTATGCCTCTATCAGAAAGGATGAATATCCAACTTTTGTATCAACATGGATGGGACTGGAAGAGATTATGCTGAGTGAAGTAAGTTAAGCAGAGAGAGTCAGGTATCATATGGTTTTGCTTATTTGTGGAGCATAACAAATAACACGGAGGACATGGGGAGATGGAGAGAAGAAGGGAGTTGAGGGAAATTGGAGGGGGAGATAAACCATGAAAGAGTATGGGCTCTGAAAAACAACCTGAGGGTTTTGAAGCGGCGGGGGTGGGAGGTCGGGGAAGCCAGGTGGTGGGTATTAGAGAGGACACATATTGCATGGAGCACTGGGTGTGGTGCATAAACAATGAATTCTGTTACACTGAAAAGAAATAAATAAAAAAAATTATCAAGTTGATAGTGTATTCAAAATAAAATCTCTAGCTATGTTTACATATATCTAAAACTGAACAACTGATTATGCAGCATCATGTAAGAAGAAAGCTACTGGTCATTTTATTGAATTAAACACCTAATATTTGACTACATCAATTAGTTGAGAATTGCATTTCACAAAAAAATATTTCTGTGCTAGCAGCACATTATGAACCAAAATTCCAGATGCTTATCAGACTAGTTTGATTATTTTCATAAAGATCAGTGGTATGATTCACTTTAAAATTACTTTGTACTTTAATTATATAACATATGAGATAAAATCATGAAGGTACAAAATTTCCAGTGTGTATTGGTCCAGATTGATAGAGTCTCAATGGAACAGAATGAAATGTAGTAAGTTTGTGAGGTAGTAACATGAACAAATGGTTTTGAGGGAAATAAAAGAATTCTTTGACATGCAAAAAAGTAGTAATTTTCAATAAGTGTGTATCAGGTATTTGGACGTCTGTATTTCATAATAGAACATTTATATTTTCAGTGGGCTATTGGTTAACAATTGAAAGTATCTGAACTTACTATTAACATTATTTGTTCTCATATTATCAAAAGTAGGAAAAATAAGAAAAATTTTCAGTATTTCAGTGTCTTTTGTATATATTTTACTTATTTCATCTAGAAAGCCATTTCTTTATACTAAATTTATTGCAGACACAAAAAGATTTAAGATTAAGTAATCCATAGAGAGGGAGATAAATAAGAATTTTAAAACAAGCATCTTCTAAAAATTTGAATGACCTTTTGACATGGTATTTGCCAGCTATTCTTCCACAGTAATATGGGAAGCTGAGAAATAGCAATAGCTTTGAAAACTTTCATCCTGCTTTTTAAAGCCTGCCCTGATGTTCAAGCAAATTAAATTTCTCTTTGGTGGTTTCTCTGCTGTCATTTTTCTTCATTGATAAAATATGTAAGAACTGAGCACTGGACATTAAACAGCATCCATTTATACAGTGATATCTCCATTATTCTTTGAGGTTTGGGGCATGCATTACTAAGGGGAGGGGGCTTTCTAGTTCCTTCACAGATCTAGACTGTTACTTTTGGATACTTCCATCTGGTATTATATAGTATCTCTGATATACCTGACCAGTGGTATGTTAAGCCAGACCTGTATCTCAGCCAGCTATCCCATCATAAAATATGGGATTTCAAGGAGAAAATACCTGTTAATGTGATTACTTTGAAGGCCAGAACACAGTAAGAAGAAACAAAGATCAGGGCAGAAACAACTAGAAGATACAAAGACAGTTTCCTCCAAATTAAGCTGGAGTAAACAAAACTGAACTGGATAGTTTACTTCATAAAACCCAGTTAAGTGAGCCTGATTGTTTCTTTTTTTTTTTTTTAAGATTTTTTATTTATTCATTTGACAGATAGAGATCACAAGTAGGTAGAGAGACAGGCAGAGAGAGAGGAGGAAGCAGGCTCCTCGCTGAGCAGAGAGCCCGATGTGGGGCTCGATCCCAGGACCCTGGGATCATGACCTGAGCCGAAGGCAGAGGCTTTGTTTCTTTTTTTTTTAAAGATTTTATTTATTTATTCAACAGAGAGAGAGAGAGCACAAGCAAGGGGAGCAGGCAGAGGGAGAGGGAGAAGCAGGCTCCCCACGAGCAGGGGGCTGGATATGGGACTCGATCCCAGGACTCTGGGATCATGACCTGAGCTGAAAGCAGTGGCTTAACCAACTGAGCCACCCAGGCACCCAGCCTGATTGTTTCTAAGTCAAGTTAGAGTCAAGAGTCTGGATCAAAGAACCTTGTTTGGATGGGCAAAGACAGAAGTAGGATTAATTGGAGTTGTTTGGGAAGTATTTATGCTTCAGAGTAATATATGTAAATGCAGCTAGTGTCTTCTTCATGTGGGATCCAAATTAATAGTGCAAGCAATGAGAGTAATCAGAACTGATTGAAGTTATCCAGGTTTATACATGTCTATGAACTTCAAGAGCTGTAGGCAATACACCTATTTACTCCACAGTTTCTAAGGAATATAGTTAAAGGCTCAGTCACATGCAGATGGGTATCACTTGTTAAACTCCAGATACTATCTGGAGACCCTGGCCCTTATGAATCATAAATTTTGAGACCCCCACCATTAACATTTCCTTCAATAATAAGGTTGATTTCTTCTTAGGTCAGGCCATGTACTTTATTAAAATACCAGCTAGGATTATCACCACATTCCCATGTTGTTATGGCCTGGGCTCTTGGATTTTGTTTGTGTGGAGATAAAGCCCATCTACGAGACATAGATATTTGTATGGCTTCCACAAATGGTACTTTGATTCTGTGGACCCTTCCAATATCTTATTTAAAATGATTAATTTGACAATGGAAGCTCTTCAAGCCCTTCATCTTTGCCCCTTCGATAGAAACAGCAGAGATTAATGGTTAAGAAAAGTAAGGATGCTGTTTCCTCATTTGGCCAAATCAATAATATATACAGTTTACCCAGGATTGGCTTGATTAATTGGGAGAAGTACTGCCTCTTATTTTATTATTTTTTATTATGTTATGTTAGTCACCATACAGCACATCATTAGTTTTTGATGTAGTGTTCCATGATTCATTGTTTGCATATAACACCCAGTGCTCCATGCAACCCATGCCCTCCTTAATACCTATCACCAGGGTCACACATTCCCCCAACCCCCTCCCTTCTAAAATACTCAGTTTGTTTCCTGGAGTCCATAGTCTCTCATTGTTCATCAGTTGTTTTTCCTGGAGTCCATAGTCTCTCATCGTTCGTCTCCCACTTATCTCCCCCTTCGGTTTTCCCTTCCTTCTCCTACTGTCCTCCATGCTATTCCTTATGTTTCAAATATAAGTAGAACCATATGATAATTGACTTTCTCTTTTTGACTTATTTCAGTTAGCATAATCTCCTCCAGTCCCATCCATGTTGATGCAAAAGTTGGGTATTCATCCTCTCTGGTGGGTGAATAATATTCCATTGTGTATACGGACCACATCTTCTTTATCCATTCATCTTTTGAAGGGTGTCTTAGCTCTTTCCACAGTTTGGCTATTGTGGACATTGCTGCTATGAACATAGGGGTGCATATGGCCCTTCTTTTCACTACATCTCTATCTTTGGGGTAAATACCCAGTAGTGTAATTGCTGGGTCATAGGGTAGTTTTATTTTTAATTTTTTGAGGAACATCCACACTGTTTTCCAAAGTGGCTGCACCAACTTGCATTCCCACCAACAGTGTAAGAGGGTTCCCCTTTCTCCACAACTTCTCCAATATTTTTTGTATCTTGTTTTGTTGATTTTGGCCATTCTAACTGCTGTAAGGTGGTCTCTCAATGTGGTTTTGATTTGAATTTCCCTGATGGCTAATGATGATGATGATGATGATGATTTCATATGTCTGTTGGCCATTTGTCTGTCTTCTTTGGAGAAGTGTCTGCTCATGTCTTCTGCTCATTTTTTGGGTTTGATTGTCTGTTTTTTGGGTGTTGAGTTTGAAAAGTTCTTTATGTTAGTCTTAGATATCAGCCCTTTGTCTGTAGTGTCATTTGTGAATATCTTCTCCCATTCTGTGGGTTGCCTCTTTGTTTTGTTGATTGTTTCCCTTGCTGTGCAGAAGCTTTTTATCTTGATGAAGTCCCAGAAATTCATTTTAGCTTTTGTTTCCCTTACCTTTGGAGTTGTATCTTGAAAGAAGTTGCTGTGACTGATGTCAGCGAGGTTACTGCCTATGTTCTGTTCTGGGATTTTAATGTATTCCTGTCTCACATTGAATTCTGTCATCCATTTTAAGTTTATCTTTGTGTATGGTGTAAGAGAATGGCTGAGTTTCATTCTTCTGTATATAGCTGTCCATTTCCCCCAGAACATCATTTTCCCACTGGATATGTTTTTCCTGCTTTGTAGAAGATTCCTTGACCAGAGTTGAGAGTCCATATCTGGGCTCTCTATTCTGTTCCATCGGTCTATGTGTCTATTTTTTTGACTGTACCATACTGTCTTGGTGATCAAATTTTTGTAATATAGCTTGAAATCAGGCAAGTGATGTCCCTAGCTTTTTTTTTCTTTTTCAGCATTTCCTTGGTGATTTGGGGTCTTTTCTGATTCCATACAAATTTTAGGATTGTTTGTTCTAACACCTTGAAAAATGCCATTGGTATTTATATCAGGATGACATTGAAAGTATAGATTGCTCTGGGCAGCATAGACATTTTAACAATGTTTATTCTTCCAATCCATGAGCATGGAATGTTTTTCCATCTTTTTGTGTCTTCTTCAATTTCTTTCATGAGTGTTTTGTAGTTCCTAGAGTATAGATCCTTACCTATTTGGTTAGGTTTATTCCCAGGTATCTTATGGTTCTTGGTACTATTGTAAATGGAATTGATTCTCTAATTTATCTTTCTATAGTTACATTACTAGTGTATAAGAACGCAACTGATCTCTGTGCATTGATTTTGTATCCTGCCACATTACTGAATTGGTTTATGAGTTCTAGTAATTTGGGGATGGAGTCTTTTGTGTTTTCCACGTAGAGTATCATGTCATCTGCAAAGAGAGAGAGTTTGACTTCTTCTTTGCCCATTTGAATACTTTTTGTTGTCTGACTGCTTTTGCTAGGACTTCTAGTACTATGTTGAACAATAATGGGGAGAGTAGACATCCTTGTCGTGTTCCTGATCTCAGTGGAAATGTTCTCAGCTTTTCCCCATTGAGAATGATATTCACTGTGGGTTTTTCATAGATGGATTTTATGAAGTTGAGGAATGTTCCCTCTCTCCTTATATTCTAAAGAGTTCTAGTCAGGAAAGGATGCTGTATTTTGTCAAGTGCTTTTTCTGTATCAATTGAGAGGATATGTGGTTCTTGTCTTTTCTCTTATTTATGTGTTTCATCATAATGGTTAATTTGCGAGTGTTGAACCACCCTTGTATCCCAGGGATAAATCCCAGCAGGTCGTGATGGTTAATCCTTTTAATATACTATTGGATCCTGTCTGCTAGGATATTTTTGAGAATTTTGGCATCCATATTCCTCAGGGATATTGGTCTGAAATTCTCCTTTTTGATGGGGTGTTTGCCTGGTTTTGGGATCAAGGTAATACTGGTCTCATAGAAGGAGTCTGGAAATTTTCTTTCTTTTTTTTTTTAATTTTTAATTTTTTACTTCTTTTCAGTGTAACAGTGTTCATTGTTTTTGCATCACACCCAGTGCTCCATGAAATTTTCCTTCTGTTTTTATTTTTTGAAACAGCTTCAGAAGAATAGGTATTATTTCTTCTTTGAATGTTTGGTAGAATTCCCTAGGGAACCCATCAGGCCCTAGACTCCTGTTTTTTAGGAGGTTTTTGATCCCTGCTTCAATCTCGTTACTGTTTTTGGGTCTATTCAGGTTGTCAGTATCTTCTTGTTTCAGTCTTGGCAGTTTATAGGTTTCCAGGAATGCATCCATTTCTTCCAGGTTGCTTAATTTATTGTTATATAGCTGTTGATAATAATTTCTGATAATTGTTTTTATTTCCTTGGTGTTAGTTGATATTTCTCCCCTTTCATTCATAATTTTATTAATTTGGGTCCTTTCTCTTTAAGTCTGGCCAGTGGATTATCAAACTTCTTAATTCTTTCATAGAACAAGCTTCCAGTGTCATTAATGTGTTCTACTGTATTTCTGGTTTCTAACTCATTGATCTCTGCTGTAATCTTAAGTATTTCTCTTCTTGTGCATGGGTTAAGTTTTAATTTGTTTTTGATTCTTTAAATCTTTAAGGCATAAAGATAGTTTATGTGTTCAGGATTTTTCCCTTTTTTTGAGTGAGGCTTGGATGGCTGTGTATTTCTCCCCTAGGACCCCTTTGCAGAATCCATAGGTTTTAGATAGATGTGTCTTCATCCTCATTGCTTTCCATGAATTTTTTCTCTGATTTCCTGATTGACCCAGACATTATTGAGCAGGATGGTCTTTAGCTTCCAGATGTTTGAATTTCTTCCAAATTTTTTCTTGTGATTGAGTTCCAGTTTCAAAGCATTGTGGTCTGAGAATATGCAAGGAATAATCTCAGTCTTTTGGTATCCGTTGAGACCCGAGTTGTGACTCAGTATGTGGTCTGTTCTGGAGAAAATTCCATGCATGCTTGAGAAGAATGGGTATGCTGTTGTTTTAGGGTGGAATGTTCTGGATATATCTATGAGGTCCATCTGGTCCAGTGTGCCATTCAAAGCTCTTGTTTCTTTGATTTTCTGATTAGTTGATCTATTACTGAGAGTGGAGTGTTAAGGTCTCTTACAATTAATGTATTATTATCAATGTGTTTCTTTATTTTGGTTAACAGTTGGCTTATGTCATTGGCTGCTCCCATATTGGGGACATAGATATTTACAATTGTTAGATATTCTTGTTGGATAGACCCTTTAAGGATGATATAGTGTCCTTCTGTATCTCTGAGTACAGTCTTTAGCTTAAAATTTAATTTGTCTGATATGGGAATTGCTACCCCAGCTTTCTTTTGAGGTCCATTGGCATGAAATATAGTTCTCCTTTCCTTTACCTTCAGTCTGGATGTATCTTTAGGTTCAAAATGAGTGTCTTGTAGACAGCCTATGGATCAGTCCTATTGTTTTATCCAGTCTGCAACCCTGTGCCATTTTATAGGAGCTTTAGGCCATTCACATTTAGAGTGATTATTGACCGATAAGATCTTATTGTGATCATGTTGCCTGTGAAGTCCTTGTTGCTATAGATTATCTCTGTATATTTCTGTTCTATATCACTCTTGGGGTCTTTCTCCTTTTATAGACCCCCCCCCTTAATATTTCTTGCAGGGCTGGCTTAGTGGTCATATATTCTTTCAGTCTCTGCCCATCCTGGAAGCTCCTTACCTCTCCATCCATTCTTAATGACAGCCTTGCCAGATAAAGAAATCTTGGCTGCATATTCTTCTCATTTAGTACCCTGAATATGTCTTGCCAGCCCTTTCTGGCTTGCTAGGTCTCTGTGGACAGGTCTGACATTACTCTGATGTTCCTCCCTCTGTATGTAAGGAATCTCTTCCCCCTAAGTGCCCTAAAATGGTTTACTTAGTTCTAAGATTTGCGAGTTTTACTATTACATGCCTGGGCCTTTTTCTGCTCTCAATGGGTGGTGGTCTCTCTGCCTCTAGGACATGACTGCTTGTTTCAGTCCCCAGTTTAGGGAAGTTATCAGCTACAGTTTGGTCCAACACATCTTCTAGTTCTCTCTCTCTCTCCACCCCCTCAGGCATCTCAATAATTCTGACACTGGAACATTTCATATAGTCATTTATTTCTCTAATTCTGTTTTCATGGATTTTAAGCTCTTTGTTTGAGGCCTTCTCCTGTTCCTTCTTTTCTGTCAGTTTGTGTTCAATATCACTTATGCATTCTTCTACCTCATTTACCCTGACAGAGTATCTAGATTAAATTGTATCTTATTGATAGCATTTTTAAGTTCTGCCAGATCAGCTCTCATTTCTGCCCTTAATGAATCTATGTTGCCATTAATAGTTTTCTCCAGCCTCACTATTGTCTTCATAACTGCTACCCTGAAGTCTATTTCTGACATCTTACTTAGACCCATATCCATTAAATCTGTGGGAGAGGCCATTATCTCTGGGTCTTTCCTTTGTTGGGATCTCCTCTGCCTAGTCATTCTGTTGAGTTGTGGTTGAGGGGATATACAGCCAAAAACATCAACCACTACCCAGGAAAAGTGCACCCTGGGAAGGGTCAGAGCAATTGTAAATCACTACCAAAACGAAAACAAACAAACAAAAACAACCAAAATGAGCCCTAAAAGTAAGATTTATAAAGTACAAAAACAAAAAGACCAACAAAAAAAGGAACCCAAAATAAAAAAGGGGGGGGGAAGTGACAGGAAGGTGGTTATAATCCCTTGATATGGGCGAGGAAGGGTATTTCAGTTCTTCCTGGGTGTATTTTGTTATCTTTGTTAGAGAACCCTACTTCCCAGAGATACAGGGAAATTAAAACTGGTATAAATATAAAGGCCGTAGTGAATAGGAAAAAACAAAAAAGGACCACATTGAAGCTTTTATCTATATCTATATCTATCTATCTATCTATCTAAAGTATGAATAAGTTCAAGTTAAAAAGTTACTATGGAATATGTTGTATTAAACATCTAGTTGAAATGACAAGTAGGGAAAAATAAACAAGAATAATGAAAAAGTATTTTTAAAAAGAGAGAGAAAAAAGCTGTATCTAAGAAATATACAGGCTGTGAGGCAATACCAGTATCTTGGTGTACTGTTTCCCCCTCAAATTGGGGTTTTACATTTTTATGGGGACCCTGTGGTTGTTGTTCTCTTTTTCTTTCAGCTTATCTTCTGGGGGAGGGGCCTGCCCATTGCTTTTCAGTCAGTCCTGCTTAGATGGAGTTGCCCTGCCCCCTATCAAGGGGCTGGGCTCTGTGAAACCAATTTTTGGGCTTTTTTTCTATGGAGGCTTTTGTTCTCTGGTGGCTTTTTGCACCTTTTCAGAGGGTCAGAGCAAAGTAAACTGCCTGCACCTGGACCTCTGCCTCAGAGAGAAGCCACAGTTTACTCCTCTCTGAATCCTCCAGAACACACAGAAACCCCCTGTGCAAATGCCATTGAATACAGCAGCCTCCCATAGGCAGTGTGCACCCCCAGCAACCTTTCTATTTGTAGACTGAGGCCCCTGCTTGTCTCTGCATCTGTGTGCCACCAAAACCGTGAGTGATACTGGTCTGGATGAGCCTGGCCTAAGTGGCTGCCATTCCTGGGACCATGGGCTCTAGTCCAAGCTGGGTCCTCTCAGCCGTGGAGGTGGTGGAGGTGGCGGTGGCGGCTGTAGTGGTGGTGGTAGCTGCCAGCCCCAGAGACCACTGACTCAAGTCCCCACCAGATCCTCTCAGGCATGGGCCAGTGGTGGCTGTGGCTGGTCCTAGGACCATGGGCTTAGGTCTGCACCTGTAGCTGCCGAGTCCCAACAATTGTCCATTAAACCCCTTTGCTCTGTTGAGTACTGTTACCAGTCCCTTCCTGTCTTGCAGCCACCGGTCTCCAGGCTATCACTGGTCCCCAAGCACAGGGCACTTTTGCACTGGGGTAGTACTTTCCAATGGGTTGCTTCTGGTGGCTCCCTACACCTTCTGTTTATCCTCCAATATTTGTCTGTGTAATCTCAATTCCATCTTTTGTACCTCTTCACTGATGATCCTCTACTCCTGTAGAGATCCAGACTTGTATAATCTTACATCTCAGGGTGATTTCATGAGTGTTCAGAGGGGCTTGGTTCAGGGGACTGGTTGAAATGGTATCCCCAACTCCTCTGCCATCTTAGTGGAACACTTCTGCCTCTTAATATATACCTAATTTAATCCAAACACTATAGAAGGTTGGCTGTAATGCCCTTCTTCACCACATGTTCTCTTCTCAGCACACATGCTTGGGATCATTCACTGATGCATGTACATACAGAAATGTGGACAAACACACACAGATCTGCATCCTAAAATTACTCTTAATTTAACATAGAACCTACCCTGTGTATATTCAGTTCAATTTCACTGTTGTTAGTTTCGTATAGTGTACAGTTTGCTCAAAGAACTGGAAAGGATATCAGTACTTCAGATTTTTAAAATAACCTAAATACAGTAAGTATTTTCAGTGAATCATGTCAGCTCTATCCTAGATTGAAAAAAAAGGGAGGAAGAATGAAATATGGAAAATGAAAAGTAATTGGCATACATTAAAAATTCCATAGCTTGTACAATACAGGGAAGGAAAATACATCAATTTTTATAACCTTGATTTGAATAAAACTGCAAAAGAAGAAAAACCAACAAAGAATCTCAAGTAGATATAGAGATAGCTTTGATTTCTGTCTTCTGATTAAAAACAAAAGAAAACAAATCCCAAAGAAAACTTTATCCCTGCCGGAAGTTTGATTTCAAAATTTTTTCTGGCTTTGAGTTGCTACTTTTGTTGGAATTAGTGCAGATACATATATACATGATAGAAACGATAGTCATGTAATCACTGAAACATATTACCCTCTCTGCTCCCTGTGCCTTGCAGACTTCTCCATCGCCCCCAGGCTGTGCTATATAATCCTGGATAGAGAGACAAATCAGAATAATTGGTCACAGAAAATAGTAGGCCTAATGAGTATCCGGATAAGGCCCAGGATATTGGCTGGAAATTGAAAAAAAAATAAAATATGAAAGAACGAATGAACAAATGAAAGAAAGAAAGGCAGATAAGAAAAAGAAAGAAAGAAAGAAAAGAGAAGAGAAGAGAAGGAAAGAAAAGGAAAGGAAAGAGAGAAAGAGGGAATGAAGAAGGGCAGGAGAAGAAGCCAAATAAAATGTAGATTCAGTCTTACAAAAAGCAATGTGAAGGATAGAGAAAATTAGGAGAAGAAATAGATTCATAACCATATTTTTGAGGCCCGGGATATTAAAAGCTTTATTGACTATTTATGAGTAGGACAAGCTAAATGGAGTAAGATAAATTCAGTTCATAAGGGGCGCCTGGGTGGCTCAGTGGGTTAAAGCCTCTGCCTTCGGCTTAGGTCATGATCCCAGGGTCCCGGGATCGAGCCCCGTATTGGGCTCTCTACTTAGCGGGAAGCCTGCTTCCTCCTCTCTCTCTTTCTCTGCCTACTTGTGATCTCTGTCTGTCAAATAAATAAATAAAAACTCTTAAAAAAATCTTTAAAAAAATTCAGTTCATAAAGAGAAATTCAGAAATGCATGCAAAGGTAGAAGGTGCTTACAAGAAAAAGTTTAGAGAAGGATGTGCAAAGAATATAGTATACCATTGCTTAAAAATCAGTGATTTATCTAAATAAACTACCCAGTAGTTCTCTTTAGTCACTCATGATGTTTGGTGCTGGAAAGATAGGCAACAGGATTGTCTTTTATTGTGTTTATGCTGTTATTTTGGTATTTAGTGGAGACAGCTTAAACCCGAACTTCAAGAAGCACATAAAGAGTAACAGTTAAGTAACTGATAGCTATATTTATCATTGTCTTAGTTTGGGTTCCCTCAAATATGGAATCTGATAAGGATTTGAGCTGAGTGGTTTACTTGGAATATGATCTCAGGAAGTATGGTGATGGAACGAGGAAGCAAAACCAAGAAAGGAGAAAGGACTCTAAATGGTGCATACATGAGCAGTTTAAAACTGTGGGAGAATAAACTGTGGAATTTTCCACTGAGGCATATTCAACTCTCATCCCTCTTTGGCTGAAGATTACATCCAGGAGCACTCAATCTCCTCCATGCCATTTCTGGATTCCTACATCCAGAGAATCGATTCTGGAATGCATAGATATACATGGGAACTTGAGGAGAACACAATAGCTTCTGTTATAACCATATAACATTTTTTATGGTCACACATAAAATAAAAAAGCTTATGCTTTGGAGGTTATCTATACTGTGGGACTTATTTCAAATCATGTTGTTGTTGTTGTTTTAAATCAGTCTTAGACATTTCCATCAGGTAGAATGATTCCATTATATCTCAAGGGAATGTGGTATCTATGAAGGCAGAAATACTTGTTTTTGTTTTTCACTACTTTTATCACCCAACACTTAGAACGTTTCCTAATTCATAGTAATTACCCCAATAAATATTTGGGAGTGAATGAACAAATGCAATTGTATCAAACAACAAAATCCTAAGCCAGTCTAAAATATGATTAAATGTGTTGCTTCATAACACATAAGCAGTCTTTTTAAGGTTGCCAATTAGTTGTGATACCTTTCTAAGAGATCCTGGCTTTATTCTCTACTAATGAATGGTTGGTTTCATTTGCAGAGTAGGAACAAAATTGCTTACTGAAACCCAGGCCTCATATCTGAAAGTGACCAGGAAAAAAGAAAGGGGAGAGCTGCTCTTGAAACAAAAATTAAAAAGATTATAGAAAAGCTTTCCCAGAACTACCCAGCAAAACTCTCTTTTGTGTCTCAGTTTTATAAATGACACTAAATGCCCATTTCTGAAACTAACACTGGCCAAGAAAAATAGGGTTACTCTGAACCCTGTAATCCTGGCATTGTGGCTCCTTCTCTTGTGGCAGATGAGATGCATGTTATCCCTTTGATACCTAAACAGAATTGGAGTTTTTAGTAACAGAGGGGGGAATGTATGCTGTATAGGCATCCATTTATTGGATAAACAACTAATAACATTTCTTTCTACATATTCTTGCTACCAAATACTGGCATGATGCAAATCCCTACAAAATAAAACTCTGATATCTATTATTATTAATTTGTAGACCTCATTCTATGTTCTAGGGAAGAAGGGTTGGTAATTTTTCCATCATTTTGAGATGTAGCACATGTATGTATGAGTGTATGGTGAAGATAGGCTTTTCCTTTTTGGCCATATGGAAAAGTGAAAATGGACTGAAAATTACTATCTATTCCTTGACAAGTTAATTAAGCCTCAGTCACAGTCATTTGAACAGCATGGTTGCTGGAATGAGAATTAGTAGGATACCTCGATGGACAAATGGGGCACATTTGTAGAAGGAAATCACCAATGAATACATAAGTATTGTGAAAATATGAAAGGAAAACTATGTTTTAGAAGAGGAAAGACAATTTAATTATTAAACAGTGGGGTTTCTGTTAAGGAAATTTATTAAAAAATCCAAGAAATGGAATTCTGCACTTCATACATTAATCTTATTTTACCCAGTATATTTATTTTATATTTGTTTCCCTACTCATCTGTGAATTTCTTGGGTGTAAATATAATGTTTATCTCTTCCCCTTGTTTTAAGTACATTGTCTATTACACAACTGTTTGTTGCATTAAGTTAAATGAAATAATTTACTGTTATAAACTGTATAGTAAATTACATAGATTTCACATTGTTTTTAATTTTTTGTCAAGAAGTTTAACCACTGGCAATGAATAATATGAATATTTTCCTGATAATTCTATTTACTATCACAAGATTGACACCCCAAAATATTTTCTGGGTTGTGGGGATGGGGGATTAAGGAGTGTTCTTGAGCACTGGGTGATGTATGGAAGTGTTTTTTTTAAAAGATTTTATTTATTTATTTGACAGACAGAGATCACAAGTAGGCAGAGAGGCAGGCAGAGAGATAGGAGGAAGCGTGCTCCCTGCTGAGCAGAGAGCCCGATGCAGGGCTCGATCCCAGGACCCTGAGATCATGACCTGAGCCGAAGGCAGAGGCTTTAACCCACTGAGCCATCCAGGCACCCCAGATGTATGGAAGTGTTGAATCACTATATTGTACACCTGAAACTGACACTACACTGTATCTTAACTAACTGGAATTTAAATAAAAACCTAAAAAAATATATATTAAGTAAAACAGAATAAAAAATGTAAATCTATTCTGGTTGTATGATTTAAATAGCAATTCTGCT
This sequence comes from Enhydra lutris kenyoni, assembly GCF_002288905.1. Classification (NCBI taxonomy): domain Eukaryota; kingdom Metazoa; phylum Chordata; class Mammalia; order Carnivora; family Mustelidae; genus Enhydra; species Enhydra lutris. The sequence goes on along the minus strand of NW_019154107.1, from coordinate 15,986,437 downwards.
GTTGTACATTGAAGGTCCCCTCCCCATTTTTTGTTACCATTACCAACACTCCAGTGAACATGTTTTATTTATGATTTTCTCTAGGATGATGTGCTTGATATGAATTTACTCTGTGGGAATTCCTGATGCACATTTTTTTTTGAAATGACCTTATTTTTTTCTGATTAGGGATCTGAGGAGTGACTAAACTTCTTAGACACATAATCTTTGGTAAGAATTACTCATGAGGTATTTTAACTTTAGTTTTCTCATCTATTGGAAAAAGGAATGACAGAATTTGAGCTTTCTTGTGATAGGATTATTTGATTTAAAAAATTGAGTTAAAGTGAACTGAAAAATAAAAGAGATTTTAAGAAAATCACAGTAGCAAAAACAATCTAACCTGTAACTCAAACCAGAATGTGAAAAGTCTTTTGGACCAGGGTCCCTTCATCTCACCATTGCGTGTTCATTTTCTTTATGGCTTTTCCTTTCCTTTTTCTATCTGTATGTGTTCCTTTTTGTTGTTAGTCCCATCTCTCTGAACCCTGATTTTGTTTTGTTTTGTTTTGTTTTCTTGACCAGACCATCAGGGTGAAATGCAAACAAGGTCACTCTTAGCCCCTGAGGTTATATGACCTTTTATGCCTAATGCTCACATATAACTTACAAGAGATTCTGTCTACAAATCAACAGAGGACAGTAACTATGTGCCCAGGGGTGGATCAGATATCTTTTCAACCACAACCAGAGGAAGTCGTTGCATGATATTTAAACATTTCAGAGTCCCACTCCTGTTCGTGTGCCAAAGCTAGACATAATCTGAGAAAGCTACCCAGGCTTGCAGGTGTCCCAAAATATGTATAGCTTTAGAAAGCACTTCGTATCTGGTAAAGTGATAAGTTCATTTTTTTATTCATCAGTATCATTTATCAACATTATCCATATTATATATTTTAACCATCAGTAATCTTTTGCTATCTCTCATTTACTAGACATAGTGCTACATATTATGGAAACAAAGAATGATAAAACAGAGTCCTTTACCTCTTCATCTGTTTAACTTGAGAGCTTGTTAGAAATGTGAAATGTCCTGAAAAAGAAATTAGTATTTTGTCAGGTTCTCCGGTAAGTACAGTAGGTAGTAGGGCTACTTTATGTATCATTGCCCCCAAAATAAAGATACATGAGGTTTTTAATTCCTAGGTCTGTCTCTAACCAAATTCATGCAGTTCTTTGTCTCTTTTCAGTCAGTAATGAGCTGGTTGCTCTGTGTCACTAGACCATGAAATAATTTTCTTCTATGCACTTAAAGTATAGGCTTCTGTATTGATTAGGTAAAATTCATCAGTTGTATTTTGCATAATGTCTTCCTATTGAAATGTCTCATTCTTTTTTTTTTTAAGATTTTATTTATTTATTCAACAGAGAGAGATCACAAGTTGGCAGAGAGCGGTTGGGGTCGGGGAGCAGGCTCCCCGCTGAGCAGAGAGCCGATGCAGGGCTCAATCCCAGGATCCTGGGATCAAGCCCAATATGGGGCTCAATCCCAGGACCCTGGGATCATGACCTGAACCAAAGGCAGAGGCTTTAACCCACTGAGCCATCCAGGCGCCCCTGAAATGTCTCATTCTTAAAAGTCTTGTTCTGGTAAAAGTCTGTGCGGTACAATAAGGTCTAGACGTCTAGTTATCCTATGTAATTCCTTTAACTATCTTACAAGAAGTGTTATAAAAGTTCTGTGTTTTCAGGTAGAGGGAAAATATATTTCAAAATGTTTCCTAGAAATCTTTTTTCTCAAAATTCAACTATTACTTAATAATATTTTGATGATTTTTGATGATTTTTATTATAAATGAAGATATATATCTGTGTTTCCTGTCTGCTTGCTACACATAGTTGTTTATCTTTTTCCTGGTTGTACATGTACATTACACAGATTTAATTTAATGTGAATTTTAAAGAAAAATGGGAGATTTCTAGAAATTGATTGATTTTGATTAATCATTTGCATATACCACCCAGTGCTCATTACATCACATGCCCTCCTTAATGCCCATCATCCAAATACCCCAACCCCCCACCCCCTCCCCTCCAGCAACCCTTAATTTGTTTCCTAGAGTTAAGAGTCGCTTATAGTTTGTCTCCCTCTCTGATTTCACCTTACTTTATTTTTCCGTCCCTTCTGCTATGTTCATCTGTTTTGTTTCTTAAATTCCACACATGTGTGAAATCATATGGTATTTGTCTTTCTCTGACTTATTTTGCTTACCATAATACATTCTAGTTCTATCCACATCATTGCAAATGGCAAGATTTCATAGAACTTAATATTTATTGTGCTTTACTTTTGTTATTCTTCATTGTGTTTGTTTCCTCTCATGGTTACTTGATGCAACCAAATAAATTTCTTGAAGAATTTCTTTGTAAAAAGGGGGTTGAACTAAACAGTATATTGAGTTGCTTTCAACTCTGATATTCATTTATTGATACACTCTTTTCTTTCATCAACATTTATTGAACACCACTGGTAAAATACAATGCCATTGTACACACAAAGTACAATGCTTTGTGTGTTCTGGGAACACACAAAGTATGTGTTGCCTGGAAGCAACTGCAGCTTTCATGGCAAAGTGATCATGTTGGGATGACATTGATGGGGACAACAAGCAAACAGTAAGGAAAGCCCTTGTCTCCTCCTCTCATCTTCCAACCTTCTCAGACCTTCCTGGCAAAGGTAAGGTCTTTTTACACAGTCCTTTCTCTAACATCATGTATGACATTATTAAAGGGTTGATTTGTTTTGGGATATGTCGTATAAATAATTGCACAGTCCTCCCGTTTGCCTGTGCAGCATTAACTTACAAACCACACCACGTATTTGAACTAACATGGAACAGAAATATTAACTTCTTTATGCTTTTGCTAACAAGACATCAATCCTTTGTACAAAGACATTCATATCCTCTTTCCTAATAGAGGAGATACTAAGTCCCAGCAGATAATGTATCTATCCCTTAGCAATGTTAAATTCATTGCCAGTTGAGTCACAATCTAATCTGAATGCTCTGTAACCTAAAGAATAAAATTTAAAGTTAGCTACCCACAAAATTCTCATGTAAGATAGTTTAAAAGGACAAGGAATGAAAAAAATATATATCACAATCAAGCAAGAAAATATGTGTGTCTAATGTACTTGTCATTTTTATAAGTGGTCATAAAGCCAGAGTGGATAATTATAATTCCATTCTTTCCCACCATTCCATATCATCTTTGTCCTCAACAAGCACTTTAATTAGTCCTGATTCTTTTAAGCTGGCAGGATGAACCAAAATTTCATAACTAAAAGTTCTGATTCCTCATTTGTTCTGCAGGATTTTGTTGCTGCTGCTGTGATTTTCTGTTAACATTTATTATTGCATAAGAAAGTAAAGAATCTAAAGAATACCTTGAATTGCTAGCATAACATATCATTCCCCATTATATACCCAATTTTTCTCTTGTAATCTGCAACAACCACCTCATCTGGTATCGTAATCCTGTTATTTGCTCATTGGCTGAGAGGTGTGTCCTGACTCTTTAGGTTCTTTACCATAAAGTTTCTCGCTAATTCCTGTTCATCTGATCCAGTCAGCCTAATGTTATCAATGTAGAGGACTACTTTGATTTTCTGAGGCATATCCCAAAATATAACATCTCTTTCCCAAACTTCCTGTGGCAGAAAGTGGACATATTGACATAGCTCTGAAACAGTGTAGTGAAAATTAACTTCTGCTGCTGCTCCTTGCAGATTGGTGTAGAGATAAAAGAACTTGCCAAATTAATAGTCATGTACCCTTGCCAGGGCTTTGTTCACATGTTCCAGTTAAGATGCCACAGTTATAGTAGCAGCTATAATTTAAAAAAACCCGTCTACATTAATAATAATTCAAGTCAATCTCTGAGATATGCATTGGCCAAATAAGTGAATTAAATTGAGTATGTATTTTTCAAGTCTTGGATAATAAGACTAATGGAGTTTCCTCTGGGAATCAGAATTGCTTTTGGTTTATTTTCCTGGCAGAGAAAAGAAGTCAGGAGGCCTGAATTTAGCCCTTCCTAGTCTGTCACCCGTCGTTCATGGAGACAGTACATATTCAGGAACTGGAAAAAGTAGCCACAAGCTGAGTTTTTCTTCTGCTGGCTCTGTAGGAGGCTGATTTGGGCCAATTCTACTCTTATCACTTGACTTCCATATATGCACTTTGCCTAATAGACCAGAGTGACATTTATTTTTTGTGTCTAGAAATTATTGCCAATTCAGATCAATATCTAGTAATCCATGAAACATATGGATATTCTCCATTTTCCACTATAAAATAACTTTTGCAAATGGCTATAGATCACTTTCAGGAAGGGTTGAAGAGTCACAGTCCTTCAGGGTTCTTTCTCAAGGAGGCCTGGCGTCTTCATCAGTCAAAAGTCTTTACATCTGTGAACTTAAGTCTAGAAACTGAGTGACTTTCATTTTGGCAACTCAAGTCAGAATTCTGGTTATAAGATGTAGATATTTCTCTGTTTTGGAGCTGAAACAATATGTTCATAGACGGCCATCTATAAAATTCATATGATTAATAAGTTACTGCCAAAGATCTGATAGGTCAAATTATTGTGATTACAGGTTTGTTCCTGTTGCGTGTTTTGAAAAGTGTACCAACCTTGTCTCTGATAGTTAAATATTTGGTCTTTGTCATTCTGGAAAACCATCATCCCCACTGAAATGGGGAAACTTGTTCAATGGTGGCATCTTCTACTGTCTGCATTACATAGAAGAAAGCTAGTATAGAATATTTCCAAGAAGTTGATACACCCATCTGAAGGTACTTCACAATGTCTTAGCAAAGGGCATGTCTTCTGAGCCCTCTCAAAGGTTATAGTGTTTGGGGTGGCTATATAGTATACAGATGATAAATCTACTACAGTATCCCTAACTCCATAACCTCTTGTATTTCTTCTACAATATGCTGTGTAAGTTCTAGTACCTCAGCTTCATTGAATGTAAGCCATTGCAAATCCATGTTTCACTTAACCAATCAAGTAATTTCTTAAAGCCACTTCCAGTTAACCTTAATATGTTTAATCCCCAAATTTTGGTAGGTGTATCTGTATCAATAAATTCAGCCTGGTCCAATAATTTAAAATATTTTACTTGGCTTAGACCAAAGCTTCCCTTAGAATCTATTTTTGCAAGTATTTACCACACATTATTGAAATATTTTTGGAGTACAAATTATTTCTTCCTGGGACTGACTTAGCACTTATTCTCCAGAATAGACCAATGTCTAACTGTATTTATAGTTCTAGAATTAATAAAGAGTGGTTTTGATGGAGCTTGAGCAGAATATGCTTCCTCCTGCAAGACAATTGCCTCAGTTGAGGTTATTATATTACCTTACCATAAGTGAAGCCTTGTCTCTTTATTCACAGAAGGAGGGTCGGCTTCCTATAGCAAGGGAACATCAGACAGACTTGGAAGCTTGTTTCATATATTTTTCATTTTATTTCTCTAGAGATCCACATTCCAATTCTTAAAGTCTTTCTCATTTTCACTTGATGCTATCAATTTCACATTAGAAACTTGACAATCTGTAAATTGCATTCTCATTATAATTTTACATATAATGCAGACTGCCATATAAGTTCTCTCTTCATCTGACTGTGACTTGACATCAATCAGAAGTGGTTTTTCCACCCCTTGACCCTTGTGGTCATTAATGCTAACATAACAGTTAAGTTTATCGATGCTGTCCAGTGGTAGCTACTATTCACCTGTGTCTATTTAAATGTAAATTTAATGAAATAAGATAAAATAAACAATTCAATACCACATTGTCACTAACCACATTTGAAGTGCTCAAAAACCACAAGTGGCTGTTGGCTACTCTATTAGACAGTGGAAATAGAACATTTCAGTCAATGCAGGAGTTACATTAGATAGTGCTACCCTAGAGACCTAAGTACACATATATACTAGATACACATTCATAGAGTATTCCCAACATTAAATTAAATGGCCAAAAACTGGAAACATCCCACTCTTTGTAGAATGGATAAACACATTGGATAAACAGAGAGAAATTGGAATATATTTATTGATAAAAATGAATGAACTATAGATACACACTACTTGTCGAATCTTAGCAACATATTATTGAAAGAAAATGACATGAAACAACAGATACTTTTATTTTATTACCATAGAAATAAAATATTAGTTAGTGGTGCATCACTGGTTACAAAATGATAATGATAATAAAGAAATTACTACCAGAATAATAGGATAAGTTTGGAAGTTCTTCACATCGGGAAGGGTTAAATGAGTACTTTTGGGCTGATTGGTGATAATGTTTTTTACTTGAACAGTAGTTTCATGATTGTTTAATAACTCTTTGTTAAACTATCTTATGAAATATATGTGCTATGTTTTCAAATAATATATGCTAAAATAAAACTGAAAAGAGAAAATATTTCAAGTGAAGAAATTATGGACCCCACCCACACACCTGGAAAAAAGAAAGCTTTACTCTTTTTTAAAAAAATATTTTATTTATTAATTTGAGAGAGAGAGAGAGAGAGCACGATATTGAGAGAATGAGTGGGAGGAGGGGCACAGGAGGAAGCAGACTCCCTGTGGAGCAGAGAATCCAATGTGGGACTCCATCCCAGGATCTGAACTGAGCTGAAGGCAGGTGCTTAACTGACTGAGCCACCCAGTTACCCAGAAAGCTTTACTCTTAAACTGCTATCCACTTGTTAGAATCTCAGTACTGGTAGACTTACATAATTCTCATTTTAGAAGAACAGAAGAGGATTACCAAGAACATAGAATTTTAACTGATATTCCTACTATTTGACTTGCTTTAATGTTATTGATAATATGTGTATATCAAAATAAAATAATTTTTAAGAACCTGATTAACTTATAACACTCAGAAAAACCAAGTAGGAGCAAAACATCCCAGTGCCTATTAATGTTGGAATTTCTGTATGGTTCTTTTACATACTCATTTCAGTTAAAATGATGAAAGAACTTAGGATATATTTGTGAACATTTTTTCTTAATATCGAATTTGAAATTCATGATTGTATGGTAATATCATGATTCATCTTGCAACTTAATACACAGTCTATTGCAGATGTGGACTTTATATAATCATTACTAGAAATTTTATTTAAGTGTGCATGTGTCTGTGTATTGTGTTGAAGATAGTTTAATTTTTATTGTTTTATATTTATTTATTTGACAGGGAAAAATGTTTTTAATTCTGTACTCGATTGGTATATTTCAAAATGTACAATACTTTTTTCATTTATCAGTGAAAGAATTTAGAAATTAACTTAAAGGGGAACCTGGGTGACTCATTTGTTAAACGTCTGCCTTTGGCTTAGGTCATGATCCCAGGGCCCTGGGATCAAGCCCTACATGGGGCTCCCTGCTTGGCAGGAAGCCTGCTTATCCTTCTCCCACTCCCCCTGCTTCTGTTCCCTCTCTCACTGTGTCTCTCTCTGTTAAATAAATAAATAAAATATTAAAAAAAAGAAATTAACTTTAAAAATCCAGCAAATAATAAACAAATTTCCTTCAAAGTCACGGTCACATATATAGCGCACTGTAGAAAAGAGGAGGGGCAAGATGGGTTCCACCCTGTCTCATGAGTTTCATCAGATACTGGACCTAATAAAGGGTGGAGAGAAAAGGCAGCTTTCAAAAAGGAGTATGTTATTAAATGAGGCATTTACTATATTCCTTCCTAAGAGTACCAGGTGGAGAACAAGTTTTCTAAACTAGATCTAGGAAGTGGAATGTGAAATCAATCCATCCTCCTCCCCTTAGGGCTGTCCAGTGGTTAATGAATTTAAAAAACATGCTAAATAAAAACAAAACCCACACATACTTCCCGTACCCAACCTCCAGAAAAAACAAAACAAACAAACAAACAAACAAAAAAAAACAAAAAACAAAACAGAACAACAACAACAAAAAAAACACCTAAATGTCCCAGATCATTTTCCAGAGTGGATAGAGCCCAGGGGCAGCTTCAACAACCCAAATTAGTTTGTTACAGAGTCATCACAAGCTAGCCTTGCTTTTAAACAAAACAAAAAAATTTGGTTTTGAAACAAAAAACCCCCCACAAAATCTAATACTAATCACTTTTCTGACAATACACAATTACTCAAATTCACTAGTACTGAGGGGGTGGAGGGGACCACGCTTATGGGCCTTGTCTCACACGAGTGTATGTGGGTAGGTGCAGGGCATTTGTCATTATTACAGAAATGAATTTTAAATTTAATCTTTAGCTTGATTTAACATTGCTTTTAGTATGATGCTGACACCAGCTGTGTGGAAAAGGCTCTAGAGAGATGTTCACAGCAGCACACACCTGCGGCTCTTCTCTGGTCCGGCAGGCTCCAGGGCAGCCCACATTGCTTCATCAAATACATTCTTTAGGCATTTCTGTGTGAGTGCAGAACACTCCACATATTTGACTGCCTTCAGATCCTGGGCCAACTTTTCAGAAGTCTCTGGAATAATAGGCTTCTGTTTGTTCTTGGCAAGTTTCTCAGTCGAAGAGGGGTCATCTCGGAGACCAGTTTGAGTCCCAACAAGCAAGAAAGGAGGCTTTGGACAGTGGTGAGCTATCTCAGGCACCCGCTTTTCCTTCACATTTTCAAATGAGGATGGAGAAACCACTGAAAAACAGACTAGAAATACATGTTTGTGGATAACTTGGTGGTCGTAATCTGTCATAATCCTCTTGCCCTGCAGTATCAAAAAGTCCAAGAGTATATGGCTCTCCACCAATCATAACTGTAACTGCATAGTTGTCAAAAGCAGTCCCTACATACTCAGTTGGAAATTTGTTTGTTGTGTAGGATATCAGGAGATATGTTTTACCAACAGCACTATTCACCCACAAAAATGCACTTAATTGCATTGCTGAAAGAGTTCTGTATCTACTTTAAATATTTCAAATTGGATGGTGGCCTCAGCTTCTCTGCTGGGGCATTAGCAGCACTGCCAAAGATAGTTTAAATTTTAAATTTACAATTTGAGTATTTCATAAAACCTTTGGTAAACTAACTAAAGCTGAAATTTCAGTCCATACATTTGAGGATTTTTTTTTTTACATTTGAGGATTTTAATGAAACAAATATTTGTTATTGAATAACAAACTTGTACTTTGATCTATATTTGAATCTGGTCCTGAAGACTACATCTAGATTTCATATTCTTATTTCTATTTTCATACCAGTTGGAATATGATATACAGAAAAAATAATATATCAGATTAAAAAAAATTCACATTGCTCAGCATTTATCTCTACATTCAGGAACACACTCACAGAGATCTTTCCTAGGGGAAAAATTGAAATGTAGCTTCTATTTCTTTCTTTGCTGTGCATTCTTCTCTAAGGTTGTGTTATGTCCATTCAGAGATAATGAGGAGCCATAAATGAACAATGATTCTAAGGGGTCAAGATCACTGGGGCAGGAGTTTATATTTGAATAAAGATTGACCAAAAATGTAGGTAGGGCAGAGTCTGTTGGAATCATGGTTGTCAGAAACTTGATATAGGAAGGGGGTTTTATGGCTTAAAGAAGCCTAAAGTAGAGCTGAAAACTTCACTCTCTCAAATTCCTTCAGTCTAGTCAAAGTGGCACAGAGAGTCCACTGGTTGAATATCTTGACCAGACTGTTGATCTGTATATTTTCCATTGTTACATAGGTTGAAATGGTTGTGAATTCAGTGCAATATCATGTCATATTTTTCTTATATTATGACTTCTTGTCCTTCATCATACATTGTATTGGGTAATGAATGCTGGTGCTGAATGCTGAGGTATGATGGAGGGTGGTTAAATGCTATGGATAGGAATAGTTGTAAGATATTTTTGAAAACTGTAATGTAGCTGACTACTTTTATAAACTTGGGCAATCTGATAAATTGGTTTTCAGGGTTTGAAAATTTGGATGGTGTAAATATTTTCTGAGTCAGAAATTTCTTCTTGTGACTGGTGTGTATTGGGACAAAGTTTGTGTTGGTACTTTGTATATTAAAATATGTCTTACAGAAATCAGTAAATGTCCTGCAGCTCCTCCAGTTTCTGGTGGGTTTGGAGAGATAGTACAGGTTTTGATGTTGCACAAAATGGTAAGAATGAAAGCCATAAGTCATAGGAAATTGTGGATTTTGGATGGAAACAAGTAGCAATTTTTTATAAATGAATTTTACAGGGATAGCATGATAATGGAGTCATATTGCCTTCAATGGTAAGTTTTATATAGTTAGGTTATTAGTGTGACATAATGCAAGGAGGTACATTGATGGACCTGGATACCATGGGATTGGTAAATGTGTTTTTTAGAATTAGGTTATGAAGTTCCTCTGGACTGCAGCATGGAATGGGAGCATTGTTTGAGGGATAACGTCTCCTTCTGTGATATATATTTGGCTATGTGGCCCTAGATTTAAAGACTACCCTTAGGGTAACTCTACTTTTTTGGTTAGACAGTGTTATGTAAAGACACTGCTTCATGTAACTGTTTAATTAAGTTGGTGAGTTCTAATTACTGGGTTAATGGAAACTAATACAGATTTTGGTATCTGGAAGTGGGGTGCTAGTATAACAGATACCTAACATTGTTTATATAGCTTTGCAGTTGTGCAGTGGGCAGAGGAAGGAAAATTTTGAGAAGCACGATAGAAAATGCCTACATTGCCTTGAACAGATTGTTAGCAGAAATGTAGATGTTAATGCTTTTCCTATTGAGAACTTAGAAGGAAATGAGGAGTTTGGTAGAGAAAACATATTAGAGATGATTTACTCAAAAACAAATTGATAACAGAAACATGAATGTTAAAAGTTCTGCTGTTGGAGGCATAGAAGAGAATGAAGAACATGGTATTAGAAAATGGAGGAAAGGGAATCTTTATTATATAGTGATGGAAAATTTAGCAAGAATTGTGCCCTTTAGTTATGAGGAAATCAGAAGTTTAAGTGCTGAAGTTGGCTACTTAGCTGAGATTTCCTAATAAAGTTTAAAAGGCAAAGTCTAGTATCTCCTTGTTGCTTATAGCAAAATATAAGAGGAAAAAGATGACTTGAGGGAAGAACTGTTAAACAAAAAGGAACCAAGACTTTATGATTTGGGAAATTCTTACCTTGTCCTGGTTGCAAAAGATGTTAAAATTAAGAGTCACTGTTAAAAAAAAGTGCTTTAGTGAAAAAACAGTGTATGGCTGGAGAGTTTTTGCTAATACCTTTGAAAGACCAAAATGACAGAGTATTGAGTTGTGTTTTAAGATAATAAGTTTGTGACACATACAGTCCCTCAGCCATCTTAGTAGAAGACAAAAATAGAGATGGAAATATTGAAGAAAAACCTATGAAGGAGTCTCTTGTCAAAAGGAATGAATTCTTGTGACATATCTGGTTAACCCATAAGGTTCTTGAGAATTTTATACTAGCAGAAACACTGCCAGCTAGGATTAAAAGTGTGACAGAGCCAAAATAAAAGATGGTCATTGTACTCACACAATACTACAGATGGTAAACAGACTGATAAAAATTACCTAGCTCAAACATGAGTTACCCTTTATGAAAAAGGAAGAATGACTCAGAGAGAGGAGCCTTAAGGACAGATTGCAGACTCAAAAATCACAGAGGATTATTCCCAGGCCTTGAAACCAATGGAATTTACCCTGCTAGATTTTCAATTTGCTGAGACGGGTAACTCCTTTAATACTTTCCATTTTCTCCCTTTTTAATGTGTATGTCTATAGTTATTATTCTATACCTTTCCACAAGAGTATTTTGTGAGCAGATAACTTGATTTTTAAGTTCACAGGATTACATTTGGAGAATTGTACCTCAAGATAGATTATACCCACAGACTTACCCATACCTGATTTAAATGTGTTAGATTATCAGATTTGAGAATTTTGAGGTGACAAGATTTAGATGACATTTTAGACTTTACATTGATGCTGCAATATATTGATATTTGGGATCATGTTGGGATAAGGGAAAGATATTTTGCATGTAGGACAGACATGGATCTATAAAGGCCAGAAAACAGACTATGATAGACAGAATGATGGCCTCCTAAAGATGCCTACATCCTAATTACATTACATGGCAACAAATAATTAAATTTGCAGTCGGAGTAAAAGTTGCTAAAAAACTTAACCTTAAAATAGATATCCTGGCTTATCTCTATGGACCCAGTATAATCACAGAATCTTTAAATGTGGAGCAGGGAGGCAGAGTCTGTGTCAGTTATACATGATATGAGAATTGCTTGACTGGCCATTACTGGCTTTGAAAATGGAAGAGGGCATGGGCCAAGCAATAATAGGAGACTCCAGAATCTGAAAAAGGAAAGAACATTGATTTTCACCTAGAGCTTCCTGAAGGGAATGAAGCTCTGCAGCATTCTGATTTCAGCTCAGTGAGAAACATTTAAAACTTGTAACCTCCAGAACGGTAAGGCAATAAATTTATGTTGTTTTAAGCCATGAAGTTCGTGCTGATTAGTTAGAACATACAGTGGTGAAATACTGAATATTTTCCACCTAAAATCAACAATAAAACATGCACTCTATCCTTGCTGCTTGCATTAACATTGCAGGGAAATTAGGTAAGGGAAAAAAAATAGGCATCCAGATTAGGAAAGAATAAGTGAAATTATTTCTAGTTGCAGATCACTTACCTACATACATACATAATTCTAAAGAATCCACTCAAAAACTTTGGGAACTAATACACTAGTTCAGTAAGGCTAAAGGATATGAGAGCAGTATATAAGCAATAGTTGTATTTCTAAATACTAACAATGAACAGTGAAATTAAGAAAATAGTTCCATTTAAAATGGCATTAGAAATAATAAAATACTTAGGAATAAGTTTAATAAAGTGCAAAATTTGTCTTCTAAAAACTACAAAAATTTTTGAAAGGTATAAAAAAACCCAAATAGGAAGACATCCTATGTTAATTAATCAGATGACTTAATATTGTTAAAACAGCAGTACTCCTTCAAATTGATCCATTGAGTAGCGCCTCAGTGGCTCAGTTAGTTAAGCATCTGCCTTTGGCTCAGGTCATGATCCCAGGGTCCTGGGATGGAGCCCTGCATCTGGCTCCCTGCTCCTCAGGGAGCCTGCTTCTCTCTCTTCCTCTGCCCATCACTCTTTCTCTCTCTGTGTGTGTCAAATAAATAAATACAATCTTTAAAAAAATTGATCCATCGACTGAATGTGATCCTTACTGAAATACCAAAAAGCTTCTCTGCAGAAATTGACACTTATCCTAAAATTTATAAGATTCAAGCGACTAAGAGTAGCCAAAGAAGATTAAAGTTGGAAGACTCACACTTCCATATTTTAAACTGAAATACAAAGCTACCATAATCAAGATAGTGTGGTACTATCATAAAGATGGACCTATAGATCAAAGAATTGAATAAGATTGCAGAATAGACACTTGTATGTATAGCCAGTTGATTTTCAACAAGAGTGCCAAGGCAATTCAATGAAACAAAGTAGTCTTTTCAACAAATATTACTGCAATAATTGGATATACACATGTCAAGGAATGAAATTGGACTGCTCCCTCATAACACACACAAAAATTAACTCAAAATGGGTTACAAGTCTATATGCAAGAGTTAAAGGTATAGAAATATTAGAAGAAATCAGAGAAATAAATCTTAGGTAAAGCCTTCTCAGGTGTGACACCAAAACCATAAAGAAATGGATAAAAGAAAGAAATGGATAAATTGGATATCATGAAACTTAGACTTCTCTGGTTCAAAAGATACCATCGATAAAGTGAAAAGACAACTCACAGAATGGGGAAAATATCTGCAAATCATATATCTGATAATGGACTTACATCTAGACTATATGAAGAACTGTTACAACCTGATAATATAAAAAAGACAACCCGCTTTAAAGAGCAAGCTAAAGGCTTCAATTGACATTTCTACAGAGAAGATCTACTAATATCCAATTAGCTCATGAAAAGGTGCTGAATATCATTAGCCATCAGAGAAATGGAAATCAAATATACAGTGAGATACCATTTCATTTCTAACTAGGACAGATATAATCTAAAAGACAAGTATTGGCAAGGTTATGGAGGAGTTGGAACTCATAACACTGCTGTTAGGAAAGTAAAATGGTACAAACACTGGAACAAGCTGGCAAAACCTTAAAAGGTTAAACATGGAGTTACTATATAACCCAGCAATTCCATTTATAGAGATTTGGAAACATACGTTCACAAAAAGACCTTGTAACCCATGTTCATATCAGCAATACTTAAAATAGCCAAAAGGCATAAACAACCCAAATGTATGTCAACTGATGAATGGATAAACAAATGTTAGTATATCCATAAAATAGAATCTTATTTGGAGATAAAAAGAATGAAGTACTGGTATATACTACAACAAGAATGAACCTTGAAAATATTATGCTAAATGAAACAAGATAGTCACAAAAGACTACCTATTATATGATTCTATTTATATGAAATGTCCAGAATAGATAAATCTATAGGGACAGAAAGTGGATTACTGGATTTCTAAGGCTAGGGAGGTTAGAGGAGAATGAAGAGTCATTGCTAATAGGTAGTATGAGATTTCTTTTTGAAGTATTATTAAATTGATGTGGTGATGGTTACACAACTTGGTGAATATACTAAAAATATAAAATTGTACTCTTTTGATAGGTGAATGATGCAGTATGTGAATTATATCTCAATAAAGCTGTTACATTTTTAAAAAATTGCTTGTTTATCTACATATACTTACTGTGCTTGCTTACCTTAAGGAAGTAGGATGGGACCCCCACCTGTTCAAAATTGGTTTGGATAGTAAGACTGATGATGTCACCTAGACCCCAAAAGAATTTGAAAAAGTTTATTACTTGCACATGGAGGTATTCTGAAAGGGAGGGGTGAGTGAGCCTGTTTTATTTTTGTTGCTGTTTTTTGTTTTGTTCTGTTTTTGTGATTAGAGGGTGGTACCAGGGTGAAGATTCCTGAGGTTTGCATTTTTTGAACTTTCTGCAGGTGTTTGGGAAGGGAGTAGATGGAATTAAAAAAAAAAATCAGCACAAATGTGCAACAAAAGTTGAAAGGGGAAGGGTGGGGCCTGAAAACTATCTACATTCAACTATAAATGGACCCTATTACATATACCAAAATCTTATTGATGTAATTATGATGTGATTATGAGGCATTACAATTGGTTTTGGGATTTGTTAAGTTTAGTCCCCTCCTCCACATTGTAATATTCTTTTTTTTTTTTTAAAGATTTTATTTATTTATTTGACAGACAGAGATCACAAGTAGGCAGAGAGGCAGGCAGAGAGAGAGAGAGAGGAGGAAGCAGGCTCCCTGCGGAGCAGAGAGCCCGACGTGGGGCTCGATCCCAGGACCCTGGGATCATGACCCGAGCTGAAGGCAGAGGCTTTAACCCACTGAGCCACCCAGGTGCCCCCACATTGTAATATTCTTTCAGAATTTTCTTATTATTCCAAATTCTTCATTTTTCTATATGTATTTTCACAGAAACATGTTTACTTTCATAGAAATATTTTTATTGTAATTGAGTAGGATTTATAACTTAGGGGGAATGGATGACTGTATTATGCTTAGTATTTCTGTCCAAGAACATGATTGGTATTTCAATTTGTTACAGTCTAAATTTTATGTCCTTCAAGAGTGTTTTAAAGATTTTTTCATATAAGTTTAACACATTCCATGTTAATTACAAAGAATTTTATTATTACTGTCTCAAGTTATATTTTATATTTTATTGCTATTATAATTTATAAATGGCTGTTTTGTATATACCTTAAATTTTACTGATTTTTGTTGTTTATAGCAGTTTTCATTGTGTTGTTTTGTGTTCTACATATATAATAATATATGTAAAAATTATTTCACCTTTGTCTTTCTAATTCTTAAAATTTTAATTTGTTTTTCTTATTTAATTACAAGATGTAAGACCTCTGTTTCTGCCAAATAGTAAGATAATGGTGGGAATTTTGTAAAATGCCTTTTCACAATCTTTGGTAAGGGATTAATGCATTTAATTATAAAAGTAAATTATAAAAAAATTGCAATGTCCATCCTTGCAAACCTGAAATAAGTGCATTTATTTGTGATACATTAGCATTTGTTTCCATTATATTTTATTTTTATGTTGATAAGCAAAATATTTATTTAGTATTTATGTATAATTATATTTTTATCAATTTTTTATTTACTCACTTTATTAAAAACTATTAGTTCTCCTATTCCTTTCCTTTGAAGAGGTTTTTTTTTCTTTTATTTCTTTTCAGTGTTCCAGAATTCATTGTTTATGCACCATACCCAGTGCTCCATACAATATGTGCCCTCCATTATACCCACCACCAGGCTGCCACTGCCCCAGTTTACCTTCCTACCAACAATATAAGAGGTGAACTGGATCCTTCTGTTGGCAGATTTCTTTCAGGGTGAGGCTATTTCTTTTAGGAAGACAATACACTCAGGAGATTTGAGATGTTTTTGTCTTAGACTCCTTCAGAACAGACCTCTACTTATTCTATTGATACACATATATATTAGAAAGATTGCCTCAGTAGGGAAAAGTAACTCCTCTATCACTCCGTATAATTATCATTTCTTTATTGTGGTGAGAACATTTTATATATTCTCTTAGCAACTTTCAAGTGTATAATGCAGTATTGTTAACTATAATCACAGTGCTCTGCATTATATTCTCAGAAAGTATTAATCTTCTAAAAGGAATTTTATACTTTTTGACCAATATCTCTCCATTTCCCCCAACACCAGGCCCTTGTAACCAACATTCAACTCTAGTAAGTTCAACTTTTTAAGATTCCAAATAAAAGTGATATCATACAATATTATTTTTTCCCTCTCTGGCTTATTTCACTTAGCATAATGCCTTCAAGGTACATCTATGTTTTTGTAAATGGCAGGATTTCTTTCTTTCTTATGGCTGAATAATATTCCATTATACATATATATGCATGTCTTCTTTATTCATCCACTGATGGACATTTATTTTGTTTCAATATCTTGGCTATTGTGAATCATGCTGCAATAAACATGGGAGTACAGATACCTCTTCGATATCCTGTTTTTACTTCCTTTGGATATATACCCAGAAATGGGATTACTGGTAGTTCTATTTTTAATTTTTTTATTTTAAGATTTTTATTTATTTATTTGACAGACAGAGATCACAACAAGTAGGCAGAGAGACGGGCAGAGAAAGAGGAGGAAACAGGCTCCCTGCTTCACTGAGAGCCCGGTGTGGGGCTCGATCCCAAGACCCTGGGATCATGACCTGAGCTGATGGCAGAGGCTTTAACCACTGAGCCACCCATGTGCCCCTCTATTTTTTTAAAGATTTATTTATTTATTTATTTATTTGACAGAGAGATCACCAGTAGGCAGAGAGGCAGGCAGAGAGAGAGAGAGGGGGAAGCAGGCTCCCCGCTGAGCAGAGAGCCCGATGCGGGGCTCGATCCCAGGACCCTGAGATCACGACCTGAGCCAAAGGCAGAGGCTTAACCCACTGAGCCACCCAGGTGCCCCTATTTTTAATTTTTTGAAGAACCTTCATATTGTTTTTCATAGTGGCTACACCAATTTACATTTCCATCAACAGTATACAAGGGTTCTTTTTGTTCTACAGTCTCAAAACGTTTGTTATCTCTTGTCTTCCTGATGATAGCCATTCTAATAGTTATGAGGTGACATGTCATTGTGATTTTGATTTACATTTCCCCGATGCTGAGTGATGTTGAGCATTTTTTCATATACCTGTTGGCCATTTAGATGTCTTTTTTGGAAAAAGAAATCTTTATTAATTCCTATACCCATTTTTAAATTAGATTGTTTTTCTTTTAAAGATTTTATTTATTTATTTGACACACAGAGAGAGATCACAAGTAGGCAGAGAGGCAGGTAGAGAGAGAGGAGGAAGCAGATTCCCCACCTAGCAGAGAGCCTGATGCGGGGCTCAATCCCAGGACCCTGAGATCATGACCCGAAGGCAGAGGCTTAACTCACTGAGCCACCAGATGCCCCTAGATTTTTTTTTTATTGTGGAATTGTATGGGTTCTTTATCTATTTGGATATTAACCCTTTATCTGACATATAGTTTGAAAAATTTTCTCTGATTACAAAATGTGCTGCCTTTTCATTTAAATTATTTCTTTTTTTTATGAAGACACTTTTAAGCTTGACCTAGTCCTACTTCTTGATTTTTGTTTTTGTTGGTGATGCTTTTGTTTGGCATATCAAAAAAGTCATTGCCAAAATTAATGTTGAGGAGCTTCCTCCCTATGTCTTCTGGGAGTTTTCTGATATCAGGTGTTATGTGTAAGTCTTTGATCCATTTTGAGTTAATTTTCAGGAGTGGAGAAAGATATCATTTCAATTTCATTTTCATGCATGTGCTTATCTGGTTTTCCCAACACCATTTGTTGAAGTGACTATCCTTTCTCCATTGAGTGTTTTATTGAGTATTGGTTGGCCATATATACAAAGACTTAATTCTGGACTCTATTCTGTAAATTGATTGATATGTCTATTTTTATTTTAGTACCATACTCTTTTAATTACTATGGCTTCATAGTATAATTTGAAATCGGGACGTATGATGCCTCTAACCTTATTCTTCTTTATTAGGATTGCTTTAACTATCTTGGATTTTTTTGTGGTTGCATACACATTTTAGGATTGTTTTTTTCTATTTCTGTGAAGAATGCCACTGGAATTTTGGTAGGGATTGTGTTGAATCTGTAGATGACTAGGGTTAGTCTGGACATTTTTAAAAAATATTATTTATTTATTTGACAAAGAGAGAGAGAGCAGACAGAGTGTCAGGCAGAAGGAGAGGGAGAAGCAGGCTCCCCACTGAGCAAGGAACCTGATCTTGGGCTCAATTCCAAGATGCTGGGATCCTAACCTGAGATGAAGGCAAATGATTAACCAACTGAGCCACCCGGGCATCCCCAGTATGGACATTTTAATAATACTAAGTTTTCTGATCCATGAATATGATGTCTCCATTAATTTTTGTCTACTATGATTTTGTCTCCATTAATTTTTGTCTACTATGATTGATTTCTTTCAATAAAGTCTGGTATTTTTCATTGTAGATCTTTCACTTCCTGGTTAAATGTATCCCTATGTATTTTATTGTTTTTTTTTTTTAAAGTTTGTATTTAAATTCCATTTAGCTAACATACAGTGTAATACTAGTTTCAGGTGTACAATATAGTGATTCAACACCTCCATACAACACCTGGTGCTCATCACAAAATTATTTTTGATGCTATTGGGAATGGGATAGTTTTCTTTATTCCTGTTTCAGATGCCTCATTTTTAGTGTATAGAAATGCAACTGATTTCCATATGTTTATTTTATACCCAGCAACTTTTCTGAATTTGTTGATTAGTTGTTTCTGGTTGAGCTTTTGGGATTTCCTATATATAAAATCATTTCATCTGCAAATAATGACAGTTTTACTTTTTCCTTTCCAATTTTGATGCCTTTACTTCTTTGCCTTGCTTAATTGCTCTAGTTAGGACTTCTAGTACTATGTTGAATAAGAGGGTGAGAGTGGGCATTCTTGTCTTATTTCTGACCTTATAGGAAAAGCTTTTCACTGTTGGGTATAATGTTAGCTGTGGGTCTCTGGAAAACAGTATGGAGGTTTCTTAAAAAGTTGAAAATAGAGCTACCCTGTGATCCAGCCATTGTTCTACTGGGTATTTACCCTAAAGATACAAATGTAGTGATCCAAAGGGCCAAGTGCACCCCAATGTTTATAGCAGCAATGTCCACAATAGCCAAACTATGGAAGAACCTAGATGTCCATAATAGATGAATGGATAAAAAGATGTGGGGTATATATATACAATGGAATACTATGCAGCCATCAAAATCCCCCAAATCTTGTAATTTGCAATGACATGGATGGAACTAGAGGGTATTTTGCTGAGCAAAATGAGTCAATCAGAGAAAGACAATTGTCATATGATCTACCTGATATGAGGAATTTGAAAGGCAGGGTGGGGGTTCATAGGGGGAAGGGAGGGAAAAATGAAATAAGATGGGACTGGTCAGGGAGACAATCCATAAGAGACTTTTAATCTCAGGAAACAGACTGAGGGCTACTGGAGGGGAGGGGCTGTGAAGGATGAGGTGGCTGGGTGATGGACACTGGGGAGGGTATGAGCTATGGTGAACACTGTGAAGTGTGTAAGACTGATGATTCACAGACTTGTATACCTGAAACAAATAATACATTATATGTTAATTAAAAAAAATTCAATGTTAGCTGTGGGTTTGTCAGATATGGCCTTTGTTGAGGTATGCTCCTTCTGTATTCAGTCTGTTGAGGATTCTTTTTTGTTTTGTTTTGTTTTGTTTTTTATTTTGAATGGTGGCTGTATTTTGTCAGATGCTTTTTCTGATGATAATGTGATTTTAACTTTCATTCTATTAATGTAGCATGTTATTTATTTGCATATATTGAGGATAAATCCCACTTTGTCATAATGTATAATCATTATAATGTGTTCTTGAAATTAATTTGAAATGGTAACTTATGCAGCCACGATGCTGTTTCCATTTTCATTTGTTTCAAGATAGTTTTTATTTCCTCTTTTGTTTGTTTCTTTGACCCATTGATTTTTCAGGAATATGTTATTTAATTTCCACATATTTGTGACTTTTTTCATCTTTCCTCTTGTTGATTTCTAGTTTCATACCACAGTGGCCAGAAAAGATAGTTGCTAAGACTTGTTATGTGGCCTATCCTCTAATTTGTACTGGACACTGTTCTGTGCATGCTTGAGAAGAATATGTAGTCTGCTACTATTGGATGGGATGTCCTACATAGGTTTTTTATAAATGTTTATATTAAATCTTATTAGAATTAACATATACTTTATTCACATAAATGAATATTTTGATGACTTTATAAGTGTACTACACTCTTTGATTTAATATATACAGAAGCTTTTCCAAAGGAGAGAGAAATCTCCAAACTTGTCAGGTTGTAAATATGTTATGTACAGGTTTTTGTATGTCAAAAAATTTTTTTAAAAAGGAAGAAGGAACATTTTCTAAAAATTGGATTGTAATCTCTATAAATGAAACAGACGTCATATTTTGCTATATATTTTTTAGTCAGGTTGCTCCTCCAAACTTCCAGTAAACACTATAATATAAGTGTTTTTATCAAGACTTGTATCTTGGTAAAACAGACATTTGACTGTTATTCCCTAGCAAGAATGGTTACTGAAAATATTTGAATAGTTATGGGCATAGCTTCTAGGGTCTAGATTTGAATTTCAACACTATCTTTTTATAGTTTTATGACATTGGGCAAATTACATTGGCCAAAATTTTAATTTTGGGATGAGACAAAAACAATTTACATATATTGTAGTTGTATTTGTAGAGATTAGATGAGATAATTTAAAAATTGCTTGGAACCCTGCGTAGTTCAATAACTGTGAACTATTGTTCT
This sequence comes from Enhydra lutris kenyoni, assembly GCF_002288905.1. NCBI lineage: Eukaryota > Metazoa > Chordata > Mammalia > Carnivora > Mustelidae > Enhydra > Enhydra lutris. The sequence goes on along the minus strand of NW_019154107.1, from coordinate 15,964,835 downwards.
TATGTAGTTGTGCGTGATCAGCCAAGGCATCCAGGGACTGTAAACAGTGGCCCAAATGAGTAACATGAAGTAACACTGCTATGCTACAGATGGAAGTGTATCCATGATTGTATTTCTCCTGCATAAAAGTATGGGTATAAAATTATTCATTCAGGATACTCCATAATTCCCTAAACTCTTCTCTTTCAGGTATGACTTCTTCACCCCTCACCATGATACCATGTGCTTTTCTTCTGGAATATCACATTATTCAGGTCTAGGGAAAGAGTAGTTGCTGGCTTTATGCATGATGACCAGGTGGTGATCAGGAGGTTCTAGAGATGTAAGATAAAGTCCTGGTTGCCTGACACTGTCTGTATCCCTGCTGCAATAAGTCAGGAGGTTATCAACAAATACCAATATTATATGGATTAACATAATGAAAGTTTATTATTCGTGGCAAGATAGGATGTAGGCAGGATAATGTTCCCCAAAATAGTGACTTAGGGATATTACTGAGAAAAAGAATTATTCTGTAGTGATATTACACTATGCTACCCTTTTTATCCACAAATTATAATATCCAGGATATTTCCTGTATACTTACTAGAAGAAATTTGGACCATGGTTAATGTTGAACATATAAAAGATCTTTTCATTAATAAGTGGAAAGTTTTGAGGAATATTAAATCTACCCTCTTATTATTTCTTCATTCAAGCTAAATATTGGCCCCACAAAAACTAAAAATGTCTTACTTCTTGTTCTTCTAGCTATTTATGTTAGCATTGACCTATGGAAAATAGTATAGAACTATGAGAAGGATGGACTGATAAAGCAGGATTTAGTTTCACAACTGATGCTATAGACAAAAATCAAACTCTAAACTGAATAATGAAATGAGTGTATTTACAAACCAGTCATGTGTAAGTTTTGTTCTATTCACTAAATAACTTGCCATTTTAGTTTTGATACATTTGGCAAATTTCTTTTTTCTTTTTTGGAGTTAAGTGTAACTTTATATTTTACAGTGTTTTATTAGTTTAAGGTGTACAGTATAGTGATTCAACAATTCCGTACCTCACCTAGTGCTAACCATGGGAAGTGAACTCCTTAATCCCCTATTTAACCCAGATTCCACACACTCCTCTCTGTTAACCATCAGTTTGTTCTTTATAGTTCACAGTATGTTTCATGATTTCTCTCTTTTCCCTTTGATCATTTGTTTTATTTCTTAAATTCCAACTATGAGTAAAATCATATGGTATTTCTTTCTCTGACTGATTCATTTGCTTAGCATACTGTCTTGCTCCATCCATGTTTTTGTAATGGCAAGATTTTCATTCCTTTTTATGGCTGAATAATATCCCACTTTTTTATCCATTCATCAATTGATGGATACTTTGGCTGCTGCTTCCATATCTTGTCTACTATAAATAATGCTGCTATAAACATTGGGGTGTATGTATCCCTTTGAATTAGTGTTTTTGTATTCTTTGGGTTAAGGCCTAGTAGTGTGATTACTGGATTGTAGGGTAGTTCTATTTTTAACTTGTTGAAGAGGCTCCATATTGTATTCCACCAGTTTGCATTCCCACTGACAGTGCACTAGTGTTCCTTTTTTTCAACATTCTTGTGAACACCTGCTGTTTCTCTATTGTTGATTTTAGCCATTGTGAGAAGTGTGAGGGGATTTTTCTTTGTAGTTTTGATTTGTATTTCCCTGATGGTAAGGATGATGAACATATTTTTGTGTGTCTGTTAGCCATCTGGATGTCTTCTTTGGAGAAATGTCTGTTCATGTCTTCTTCCCAGTTTTTAATTGGATTATTTGTTTTTTTTTTGTTGTTGTTTGTTTGTTTTTGGCTATTAACATGTTTAATTTCTATATATTTTGAATACCAACTTTTTATCAGATAGGCCATTTCCAAATATCTTCTCCCATTCTGTAGATTGCCTTTTCATTTTGTTGATTGTTTACTTCACTTTGCAGAAGATTTTTTTTTCTTTTTAGTTTCAGTGTAGGATTTAGTAACTCCACACTTAACATACAACACCCAGTGCTCATCACAGCACTCTTATTCTTAATGGCTGTCACCTACTTAATCAATCCCCTTACCCAACTCTCCTCCTGTGCCAACAACTGTTGTTTCTTGTGTTGTTGATTTTAGCTATTCTGACAGGTGTGAGGTGATACCTCATTGTAGTGTTGATTTGCATGTGCCTGGTTGTAAGTAATGATGAGCATCTTTTCATGTGTCTGTTTGCAATCTGTATGTCTTTGGAAAAATGTGTTTCCATGTCTTCTGCCCATTTTTAAATTAGATTATTTGCTTTTTGGGTGTTGAGTTTGGTAAGTTCTTGATATATTTTGAATACTGACTCTCTATCAGATATGTCATTTGCAGATATCTTCTCCCATTCTGTAGAGTGCCATTTAGTTTTGTTAATTGTCTCCTTCACTGTGCAGAAGCTTTTTATTTTGATGAAGTCCCAATAGTTTATTTTTGCTTTTGTCTCGCTGTTCTCTGAAGAAGTATCTAGTAAGTACTTGCTATGGACAGTGTCAAAGAGGTTACCACCTGTGTTCTCCTCTAGGGTTTTATGGATTCTTATCTTCCATTTAGGTCTTTGATCCATTTTGAATTTACTTTTGTGTATGGTATAAGAAAATGATTCAGTTTTATTGTTTTGAATGTTGCTGTCCAGTTTCCCAATGCCACTATCATTTTCCCCCACTGGATATTATTCTCTGCTTTGTAGAGATTAATTGGCCATATAGCTGTGGATTCTTTTCTGGGTTTTCTATTCTGTTCTGTTGATCTAAGTGTCTATTTCTGTGCCAGTAGCATACTCTTTTGATTACTACAGTTTTGTAATATGCCTTGAAGTCCAAAATTGTGAGGCCTCCAGCTTCGCTTTTCTTTTTCAAAGTTGCTTTGGCTATTTGGGGTCTTCTATGGTTCTATACAGATTTTAGGATTGCTTGTTTTAGCTCTGTGAAAAATACTGTTGATATTTCGGTAGGGGTTGCATTAAATGTATAGATTGCTTTGATTAGTATAGACATTTTTAACAAAATTTTTCTTCCAATCCATGAGCATGGAATGTCTTTCCATTTCTTTCCTGTTCACTTTCTTTCATTAGTATTTTATAATTTTCAGAGTACAGGTCTTTCACATCAATGGTTAGGTTTATTCTTAGGTATCTTATTGTTATTGCTGCAGTTATGAATGAGATACATTCCTTAATTTCTCTTTCTGATGCATCATTATTGGTGTATAGAAAGGCAAACAGATTTATGTATGTTTACTTTGTGTGTATGTATGTATGTCTACTTTGACTCGTTACCTAATTTGTTTATCTGTTCTAGCAGTTTTTTTGGTAGAAACCTTTGGCTTTTCTCTCTATATATATATACCATGTCATCTGTAAGTAGTGAAAGTTTGACTTATTTTTTGCCAATTTGAATGCCTTTTATTTATTTTTGTTGTTTGATTACTATGATTAACATTTCTAGTACTATGTTGACTAAAAGTGGTGTGAGTGGACAGCATCGTCTTGTGCCCAACCTTAGGGATAATACTCTCAGTTTTTCCCCTTTAGGATGATGTGAGCTTTGCATTTTTCATATATGGCCTTTATTATTTTGAAGTATGTTAACTCTAACCCTACTTTGTTGAGGCTTTTTATCATGAAAGGATGTTGTGGTTTGTCAAATGATTTTTCCTGCATCTGTTGACATGATCATATGGTTCTTACCTTACTCTTATTGTTATGATGTATCACATTGACTCATTTGCAAATACTGAAGCACCCTTGTAGCCCAGGAGTAAATCCCAATACTTGTGAAGGATTTTTTTTAATGTATTGTTGGATTTCATTTGCTAGTATTTTGTTCAGAATTTCTACATCTTTGTTCATCAGAGATATTGGCCTGTAGGTCTTGTATGTGTAGAATGTATTTGGAAATTTTCCTTCCTTTTCTATTTTTTTTTGGCATAGAATAATAGGTATTAAGTCTTGTTTAAGTGCTTGGTAGAATTCACCTGTAATACCTTCTGCTCCTTGGCTTTTGTTTTTGATTACTGTTTCAAATTTCAAGTTGTTTTTTGCTTATTATCAGTCTGCTTAAATTTTCTATTTTATCCAGGTAATTTATATGGTTCTAGGAACTTATCCATCGCTTTTAGGTTGTCCAACTTTTTGGCATATAGTTTTTCATAATATTCGCTTATAATTATTTGTATTTCTGTGGTATTGTTTGTGGTTTCTCCTTTCTCCATTGTGATTTTATTTGCATTCTTTCTCTATTCTTTTTATTAAGTGTGGGGAGCAGTTTGTCAATTTAATTGATTTTTTTTTTTCAAAGAACCAGCTCCTGATTTCATCAATCTAGTCAATTGTTTTTTTTTTTTTTTTTTAGTTTCTATTTTATTTACTTCTCTAATATTTTTTATTTGCTTCCTTTTGCTGGCTTTAGGTTTTGTTTTGCTTGGTTTTGTTTTTCTGGCTCCTTTAGGTGTAAGGTTAAGTTCTTTATTTGAGATTTTTCTTGCTTCTTGAGTTAGGCCTGTATTTCCATAGAATCCCCTCTTCAAACTGCTTTTGTTGCATCCCAAAGGTTTTGGGCAATGGTGTTTTCATTTTCATTTGTGTCCATGTTTTTTATAATTTCTTTTTTGTTTTCCAGTTTGACCCATGCATTCTTTCGTAGTATGTTATTTAACATTGATATGTTTATAGTCCTTCCTGATTTTTTTCTTGTGGTTGACTTCTAGCTTCATACCATTGTGTTCAGAAAAGATGCATGGTATTACTTCTGTCTTCTTGAATTTGTTGTGGCTGGTTTTGTGGGCTAATATGTGACCTATTCTAGAGAATGTTCTGCATGCACTTGAACAGAATGTGTATTATACTGTTTTAGGATGGAATGTTCTGAATATATCTGTTAAATCCTTCCGGTCTGATGTGTCATTCAAAGCCATTCTTTCCCTGTTGATTTCTGTTTAGAAAATCTCTCCATTGATGCAATTGGGTGTTAAGGTCCCCTATTATTATTGTATTATTTTCAATTAGTTTGTTTATGTTTCTTATTTTTTTTAAAGATTTTATCTATTATTTGAGAGAGAGAGAGAGAGAGAGAATGAGAGAGAGAGGATGAGAGGAGAGAGGTCAGTGGGAGAGGCAGACTCCCTGCCAAGCAGGGAGCTCAATCTGGGACTTGATCCCGGTACTCCAGGATCATGACCTGAGCTGAAGGCAGTCGCTTAACCAACTGAGCCACCCAGGCATCCTGTTTATATTTGTTATTAACCATTTATTGTTTTGGGGGTATTTCTATGTTGGCTGCATAAATATTTATAATTGTTATATCTTCTTGTTGGATTGTCCCCTTTGTTGTGATATAATGTCTTTGTCTCTTTTTCAGCCTTTGGTTTAAGGTCTAGCTTGTCCAAAATAATTACTGATACTCTGGCTTTCTTTTCAAATCCATTGTCATGATAGATGTTTCTCCTTCCCCTCACTTTCAATCTGCATGGGTGTTTAGGTCTAAAATGAGTCCCTTGTAGGCAGCATATGGGTCTGGTATTTTTTTATCCATTCTGTCATCCTTTGTCTTTTGTTTGGTTCATTTAGTCTATTATATTCAGAGTAATTATTGATAATATGTATTTGTTGCCATTTTATTACTTGTTCGGTGCTTGTTTCTGAAGATTTTCTCTGATCTTTTCGTCTTTCATGTTTTGCTGATTTTCTTTAGTGATATATTTAGATTTCTTTCCCTTTACTCTTTGCATGTTTATTAGTGGTTTTAATATATGGTTACCGTTAGGTAATAGTAACCATACATTATATGGTTATAGATGGATGCTTTTGCTATATGCAAAAGCATATAGCAGTCTATTTTAAGTTGATAATCATTTAAGTTTGAGCCCATCCTTTCCTCCCTTTCACACATTTTAGGCATATCTTACTATATTTTATATACTTTTATGAGAGTTTCATGACTTTTTTTTACAGAAATACTATTTTTATTGCTTTTGTGTTTACTACCTTTATACCGTTAGTTTTGGTTTCTCCTTTTCACTCAATGAATCCCCTTTATAATTTTTTGCAGAGCTGTTTTAGTGATCACGAACTTCTTCAAAAAAAATTTTTTTTTTTTTTTGGTGTGGGAAACTATCTCTTCTATTCTGAATGATAGCCTTGCTGAATAGAGTATTCTTGGCTATAGATTTTTCCCACTCAGGACTTTGAGTATATCATGCCACTCTCTTCTGGCTTGCTGAGTTTATGCTGAAAAATCCTTTTTTAAAAAGATTTTTGCTAGCCTTATGGGTTTTCCCTTGTGTGTTATTGTCCTCTTTTGTCTAGCTTCTTTTAAGATTTTTTTTAATCACTATATTTTTGCAAGTTTTAGTACAGTATGTCTTGTTGTGGATCAGCTTTTCTTGATTTTGATGGGAGTTCTCTGTACCTCCTAGATCTGGATATATGTTTCCATCCACAGATTAGGGAAGTTTTCAGCTATGATTTCCTTAATAAGCTTTCTGTCCTCTTTTCTCTTCTTCTTCTGGGACTCTTGTAATACAAATGTTAAAACCTTTGATGGAGTGAGTGATATCCCTAAGTCTATTCTCAGTTTGAATCATTAATTTTTCTTTCTTTTGTTAAGCTTGATTACTTTCCATTACTCTGCATTCTAGGATACTAATTTGTTCCTCTGCCTATTCCATCCTCCTATTCATTCCAGCAAATGTGTTTTGTTTCTCATTTTGTTTACTGAGCCCTTTATCTCTATGTTGTTCCTTATCTCAGTGTTAAGGGTCTCACCCATGTCTTCCTCTCTTTTCCCAAGCCCTGTGAGTATCCTTATGATCATTGCTTTAAATTCTCTATCAGGCATGTTATTAATATTTTTTTGCTTAGATGTCTGGCTATGTCCTTGTACTCTTCTTTCATTTGGGATAAATTTTTCTGTCTCCTCATGTTATGTTCTTCTCTGTGTTAAGAAAGTCAGCTATGTCTTCTGGTCTTGAAAGTAGAGACTTTATGAAGAAGAGGTCCTGGAGAACCCTGCAGTACAATGTCCCCTGTTTACCAAAACTTGGCACTTCAGGAGAGTACCCTGTGTGTGTTGTTTATGCTGTGCTGTTGTGTCTGAGTCACCTTTCCTTTCAGTACAGTCATCTGCAGTGACTCTCTTACTTGATGGGGGCCTATGATTGCCCTCTGTGGTGTTAGTGGGACCCAGACAAGCCAGCTCTAGGGGGGTTGTACCCATTAGGGAACTGGGAGCAGGTTGGCAGTATTAGTAAAATTTTCTTTGGGGACATTAGTCCTATGCTGGATCCCCTGCAGTGCTGCAGTAGCTGGGGGTATGAGGCTTGGCACCATGTATGATGTTGTTTTGGTGTGGCTGGATTGTGCTGGACTTGGCATGCAAAGGTGGTCCAGGTACACATTTGGGCCCAGGGGAGTTGGTGGGTCCTATGTGCTGCAGCAGCTCTGCACTCAGTGGCTGGGTGGGACACATGTAGCCTTGGGTCAAGGCTACAAGTGTCTATGCAATTCTGTCTCTAGCAGGTAGTTCTGTGTTTATGCTGGGAGGTGGGGGAGGAAAACGTGGCCTGCCAGCCTTGTTTTCAAAGGAGTCCCTCAACGTGCTCTGAAATCAGTATGAACAAATCTGTCTCCTGTTTGCCCCAGTATTGTACAAGCTGCCTTTTTTATGTTGCCTCTCTACATAGGTTCCTGTCTTTTAAAGGGAGGTGACCTAGCTTCCAATGGCCCTCAGGTTCATCCAGTGCTAAGTCAGCTGACTTTTGAAGCTCCAGGCCCCCAATACCACTGGTTTTAAAAACTTATGGAATTCAGCCCATCTGGTTTTTAAAGTGAGATTTTATGGGGATTAATCTTCCATATGTGTGCTCTGTGGTGCGAGGGCCCATTTCTCTGCCCTCTCCATGCACACAACTCCCTCCCTCCTGGGGGAGCCTCCCTCTGCATTTTTGACCTTCCTAAACTTCCAGATGCAGCTTCTTCTCTATATTTAGTTGTAGAGTTTGTTCTGCCAGTCTTTGGATTGTTCTCTGAGATACTAACTTGGATGTGGATGATACCTAGTTTAAACATGGGATGGGTGGGGCGCCTGGGTGGCTCAGCGGGTTAAGCCTCTACCTTCGGCTCAGGTCATGATCCCGAGGTCCTGGGATAGAGCCCCGCATCGGGTTCTCTGCTCAGCAGGGAGCCTGCTTCCCTTCCTCTCTCTCTGCCTGCCTCTCTGCCTACTTGTGACCTCTCTCTGTCAAATAAATAAATAAAAATCTTAAAAAAAAAAAATGGGATGGGTGAGCTCGAGGTCCTCCTATTCCACCATCTTCCTAAGTTCCTGGCAATTTTCAATGTCTTTGATGGCAAGTTTAACATTTGCTGTGATCAGTATAGAATTCTATTTGTAATCTGCTTTGAAATATATCATTTTTCTGGTTACTTTTTATTAAATATGTATATATATAACTTACTGTAGTGTTCTGGAATACTTTATGGTTAACCATATCCATTTAAAATATTAATTCTAATCCCAGCACATCAGTTACATATTTCTTGTGAATTTTCAAGCCAACATTATAAATTTAATTAGTCAAGGTGACTAAATTACTTCTCCAAGTGAATATTAAATGACCTCTGACTGGTAATGTGTTTTATTTGAGTTGGCATAAAGAGGAATTAGACTTTCGCAAGGCTTTCAATGATGAGTAAGATTTGTTTGTATAAAGAGGAAAAGGGTCATTTCAGGAGGAAGGTGAAAATGAGCAATGGTATTTTTTGGGATCCCTTAGCTAGCAAGCATCTTGAAAGATTATAATGGAGGATGAGGCTTTAAATCTAGATTAAGTCCAGACTAAGGAGGGCTTTTGACTATCAGGTGAAGAATTTTCAGCTATGTTTTTTAGGTTTTTCATGAAGATTACTTTTTAATCAGTGTGCAAGATGAAATGGCTGGGAGGAGGCTGGAGGCAGGAAAACCAATCGGGAGGTTGTATTAATTTAGGCTGATATGTTATATACCCTAATTGGGTAGAGAGAGAGAAAATAGAACAATAAATTCAAGAGATATTAAAAGGAAAACTAATGAGGCCATTGTCAGTGTGTATTATATCTATATAAAAGATATTTAGAGACTTTCAAATTTACAAAATATGTCCACATATAAGAAAAAATAAAGAAGAATTTTGAGTTTTAATCCTGAGTAAACAGAATAGTGATGGAGTCTATAGTAGAATCTCTGTCTCTTTTTCTTCCTGTCTCCCCCCTCTTTTTGTCCACCCATGTCCTGCCATGACAGTTAAGGGCTAGATTTTAGATAATTTGAATTCAAGTGATAGGACGACAGTTATGTTGAGCAATTTAGTATCTCTAAGTGATATATGTGACTAATGGCATAAGTATACAAAGCTGGAATTATAATTTTGTGTGTAACATGTAAAAATGTAGAAGTTGATTATAGTTATTGCTGCTTCAACTAGATAGTATACAAGTAGTTTTGGTGGGACCTTAGTTTCCATGATTTCCCCATTTTTATAACTTTCTGTATACTATAGCTCACTTGATTATTTTCATTTAAAAGAATATGGATGATAGAAAAATTACCTATGCTTAGTAAGACTACGTATGTAGTTAACACAAAGCACAGGTTTCTAAACTCACAAAATAAAAAGTACTCCTGCCTAAATCTTAAACTAAAATGAATCTGTATTTATTTAAAGAAGAGAGTTCATTATGAAAACTTCATGAAATTTTGAGGTTTACTATGACTTTTATCAAAAATTAGAAAGTTTGTCATTGTCTGAGTCACCTTTTGATTTTTCAAAATATGTTGGTAAGCTTAAATAATGACCCAGCAAGCTTTCTGGTTCATTTTTGTTAGTATTTTGGTTATTTCATGCCTGCCTCTTACCAAATCTCAGTATTTTTATTGCAGCAAAAGCATTGTTTTGATGAGAATCTACCAGTTTGCCATTTCCTTTCTAGTATTATGTCTAGTTTAAATTACAAATGATTCTTTAGCATTTACATAGTACAGCACGTTTCAGTCATGTTGATATGTATCTCAGAATTATTTCCCTAGTTATGGCATTTGTATTATTCCTATTGCCCTGGTTAATAAGAAGATATGGAATATGCATGTGTGTGTTTATCAATGCAAATATACTGAGACAATTGAAAAATTGCATTGAAAGCCAAAGGTCCCTTCTTTTAATTTGTGAATTACAACTGTCTCCATAATGCTGTCCATTGTCAATTCTTTGAACAGAATTGTTTATACTATATAAAATAAAGATTAATAAATAATTTCCTTTTTCATATGCTAAGACAAAGATGTAGTTTTGTACAAAGACATGCTACAGTACCAAACTGGAGTCTTCTGTTTTATTTGTCCCAATTTATGTCTAATACTTAATGCATCAGTGCTGTCCTTCCCCTTTCAGAGGCCTCTTTAATTCACTATTATAGTCATTCATTATCCTTGTCCTCTTGTCTCCTCTGATCTGATGCTTTCTTTATTGTATATATTGTATATCTCTATAATAGTTTTCTTCAAGTACCACTTCTCTTTCCTGGCCATTAATAAGTCTGTCTCATTTCACATTTCTAAATCTGCTTTCCCTCATCAATTCTATGAGTTTCTGGTTACCTTCCATTGCTAATTTGAAGTTGATGACTTTGTGAATTTCCCTTTATGTTTGCCTTCTCATTGTAGATCAACAGTCTTAAACATTTGTTAAGGGAGACCCACTGGGTACTGAGCACAATTCATAGAAGTTTAGACTCTAGAGTTAACATTTAGCTGAATCTTTAAACCTCAAAACTATTGATATTTTGAATTGGTTAATTGTTTGTTGCTAGTGACTGTCTTGTACACTGTAGAACATTTAGCAGCATTCCTTCCTACTACCCAATTAATGCCATTAACAGTCCTCTTCCCACCTATTTGTGACAACCAAAAATGTCTCCAAACAATGCCAATATACCAGTGGGGCCAAATCACTCACATTTGGGAACTGTGGATCTGTAGGATCACTTGGGAGACCTATTTGCATTAATTCAAATTGAGAACATTTTTTGAGCTCACAACTACATTTTGATATCTTTAAATATTTAGTGTTGCTTCTGACACATTCTCCTTCTACTAGATATAGCTCATGATGGCTTTTCAATAACCTTTCATCCCTGGTTCCTTAAATAACTGTTGTCCTATTCAATCCTTTTTATTTGAGATACAACGAAAATAAGGTTTAATCTATATATGAAGTAAGAATCTCTAGGATATGAAAGACACATGAAACTTGATACGATTAAATATGCTGCTGTATTATGGGAACATTATTGAAAAAGAAATTTTGAACCTTATATAGGGACTAGAAAGCTCAATTTGAACATTGACAAAAGGGACTGATTGTTGAACAACAAGCCCAAGATGGCTGATTTTAAGGACTATGAATGTTTACCCTGGACCGAAGTAAAATCAAGGTATTCGTATCTCGTGTTCTGTCATTATTCTGGTGAGATATAAATTTATATCACATTTTTAAAAAGAAACTAAATTAATATACATTGAGTGACTCAAAAAATACTAACATATTGTTTTTCTTTTTTAAAAAATTTTTTATTTCTTTTCAGCGTAACAGTATTCATTGTTTTTGCACCACACACAGTGCTCCATGCAATCCGTGCCCTCTCCAATACCCACCACCTGGCTCCCCCAACCTCCCACCCCCCACCCCTTCAAAGCCCTCAGATTGTTTTTCAGAGTCCATAGTCTCTCATGGTTCATCTCCCCTTCCAATTTCCCACAACTCCCTTCTCCTCTCTAACTCCCCTTGTCCTCCATGCTATTTGCTATGCTCCACAAATAAGTGAAACCATATGATAATTGACTCTCTCTGCTTGACTTATTTCACTCAGCATAATCTCTTCCAGTCTCGTCCATGTTGCTACAAAGGTTGGGTATTCATCCTTTCTGATGGAGGCATAATACTCCATAGTGTATACAGACCACATCTTCCTTATCCATTCGTCCGTTGAAGGGCATCTTGGTTCTTTCCACAGTTTGGCGACCGTGGCCATTGCTGCTATAAACATTGGGGTCCAGATGGCCCTTCTTTTCACTACATCTGTATCTTTGGGGTAAATACCCAGTAGTGCAATGGCAGGGTCATAGGGAAGCTCTATTTTTAATTTCTTTAATTTTTAATTTAATTTAATCAGTGAGGAATCTCCACACTGTTTTCCAAAGTGGCTGCACCAACTTGCATTCCCACCAACAGTGTAAGAGGGTTCCCCTTTCTCCACATCCTCTCCAACACATGTTGTTTTCTGTCTTGCTAATTTTGGCCATTCTAGCTGGTGTAAGGTGGTATGTCAATGTGGTTTTAATTTGAATTTCCTTGATGGCTAGTGATGATGAACATTTTTTCATGTGTCTGATACCCATTTGTATGTCTTCATTGGAGAACTGTCTGTTCATGTCTTCTGCCCATTTTTTGATATGATTGTCCGTTTTCTGCGTGTTGAGTTTGAGGAGTTCTTTATAGATCCTGGATATCAACCTTTTGTCTGTGCTGTCATTTGCAAATATGTTCTCCCATTCTGTGGGTTGCCTCTTTGTTTTATTGACTGTTTCCTTTGCCGTGCAGAAGCTTTTGATTTTGATGAAGTCCCAAAAGTTTATTTTCGCTTTTGTTTCCTTTGCCTTTAGAGACATATCTTGAAAGAAGTTGCTGTGGCTGATATCGAAGAGATTACTGCCTATGTTCTCCTCTAGGATTCTGATGGATTCCTGTCTCATGTTGAGGTCTTTTATCCATTTTGAGTTTGTTTTTGTGTACGGTGTAAGGGAATGGTCGAGTTTCATTCTTCTACATATAGCTGTCCAGTATTCCCAGCACCATTTATTGAAGAGACTGTCTTTTTTCCACTATATATTTTTTCCTGTTTTGTCAAAGATTATTTGCCCATAGAGTTGAGGGTCCATATCTGGGCTCTCTACTCTGTTCCACTGGTCTATGTGTGTGTTTTTATGCCAGTACTAAGCTGTCTTGGTGATCACAGCTTTGTAGTAAAGCTTGAAATCCGGTAATGTGATGCCCCCAGTCTTATTTTTGTTTTTCAAAATTTCCTTAGCGATTCAGGGTCTCTTCTAATTCCATACAAATTTTAGGATTATTTGCTCCAGCTCTTTGAAAAATACCGGTGGAATTTTGATCGGAATGGCATTAAAAGTATAGATTGCTCTAGGCAGTATAGACATTTTAACGATGTTTATTATTCTGATGCAAGAGTATGGAATGGTCTTCCATCTTTTTGTGTCTTCTTCAATTTCTTTCATGAGTGTTCTGTAGTTCCTCGAGTACAGTTCCTTTACCTCTTTGGTTTGGTGTATTCCCAGGTATCTTATGGTTCTTGGTGCTATAGTAAATTGAATCGATTCTCTAATTTCCCGTTCTGTATTTTCATTGTTAGTGTAGAAGAAAGCCACTGATTTCTGTACATTGACTTTGTATCCTTCCACGTTGCTGAATTGCTGTATGAGTTCTAGTAGTTTGGGGGTAGAGTCTTTTGGGCTTTCCATATAAAGAATCATGTCATCTGCGAAGAGAGAGAGTTTGACTTCTTCATTGCCAATTTGGATACCTTTTATTTCTCTTTGTTTTCTGATTGCTGTTGCTAGGACTTCTGATACTCTGTTGAACAAGAGTGGTGAGAGTGGGCATCCTTGTCATGTTCCTGATCTCAACGGGAAGGCTGCAAGCTTTTTCCCATTGAGGATGATATTTGCTGTGGGTCTTTCATAGATAGATTTTATGAAGTTCAGGAATGTTCCCTTTATCCCTATACTTTGAAGTGTTTTAATCAGGAATGAATGCTGGATTTTGTCAAATGCTTTTTCTGCATCAATTGAGAGGACCATATGGTTCTTCTCTCTTCTCTTATTAATTTGTTCTATCACATTGATTGATTTGCGAATGTTGAACCATCCTTGTATCCCAGGGATGAATCCCACCTGGTCATGGTGGATAATCTTTTTAATGTGCTGTTGGATCCTGTTTGCTAGGATCTTGTTGAGAATCTAAGCATCCATATTCATCAGGGATATTGGTCTGAAATTCTCTGTTTTGGTAGGGTCTTTGCCTGGTTTGGGGATCAGGGTAATGCTGGCTTCATAGAGGGAGTCTGAAAGTTTTCCTTCTGCTTCAATTTTTTGAAACAGCTTCAGGAGAATAGGTGTTATTTCTTCTTTGAAAGTTTGGTAGAATTCCCTAGGGAATCCGTCAGGTCCTGGGCTCTTGTTTTTTGGGAGGTTTTTGATCACTGCTTCAATCTCGTTACTAGATATCAGTCTACTCAGGTTGTCAATTTCTTCCTGGTTCAATTTTGGGAGTTTATAGTTTTCCAGGAATGCATCCATTTCATCTAGGTTGCTTAGTTTATTGGCATATAACTGTTGATAATAACTTCTGGAGATTGTTTCTACTTCCTTGGTGTTAGTTGTGATCTCTCCCTTTTCATTCATGATTTTATGAATTTGGGCTTTCTCTCTTTTCTTTTGCATTAGTGTGGCCAATGGTTTACTGATCTTATTGATTCTTTCAAAGAACCAGCTTCTAGTTTCATTGATACGTTCTACTGTATCTCTGGTTTCTACCTCATTGATCTCAGCTCTAATCTTATTTCCCTTCTTATGTGTGGAGTTGGTTTGATTTGTTGTTGATTCTCCAGTTCTTTAAGGTGTAGAAACAGCTGGTGTGTTCTGGATTTTTCAATTTTTTTGAGGGAGGCTTGGATGGCTATGTATTTCCCCCCAGGACCGCCTTTGCTGTATCCCATAGGTTTTGGACCGAAGTGTCTTCATTCTCATTGGTTTCCATGAATTGTTTCAGTTCTTCTTTGATCTCCTGGTTGATCCAAGCATTCTTAAGCAAGGTGGTCTTTAGCTTCCAGGTGTTTGAGTTCCTTCTTAACTTTTCCTTGTGATTGAGCTCCAGTTTCAAAGCATTGTGATCTGAGAATATGCAGGGAATAATCTATTGATGTATTCTTAACAAGTAATTACATTTTAATAATCTGTGTGTAACTAGTCACTCATATCTCCCGATTAGACCTTTCTTTTGATTAAACATTTCTTTTGAGCTCTAGTCACCTAAATCCAACTGCATACTTCATATCTCCATTTAAGTACTTCAGTGTATCTGAATCTAGCAATCACAAAGTATAATTTTAAATTTGCAGTATTCTCCCCATCACTTGCCTTTCTGCTGACCTAAGTTTATCTTAAACCACTTTCTCCATTGCTCACTGTCATGGTTTAAAAAAATGGCCAACAATTCTTTGACATTCTTCACAGAGGAGGATGGATCTTTGTCCACTCCTCCTTGAATTTGGGTGTGCTTGTGATTTCTTCAGTCAATAAGGTAATGCTATGTGACCTTCAATGCTGGAATAGAAAAGGCTATGAGACTTGGGATGTATGCTCTTTTGGGGCTTTCTTGGGACTTCCCACCTCAGAAGTTACTTGTGTGCTTTTTTGAAAATTCAGTCTACAGGGAGAGATTAGATGGTGGTGGTTTGGTTGCTGGTTACAGCAGAGTACAGCTTTCAGATTATTCAGTCCAGTCATCGGGTGTGTAACTTAAAGGGCTCCAGATATTTCCAGCTCCCAGTCAATTGAATCACTCCAAATTCACTTGCTTCTTTTCAGCTAGGGCCCCAGGTAATTTTTTCTACTGTGCCCAGTCTGAATCTCTTACCTATAGTATCCATGAGAATAATATGGTTGTTGTTTTATGCTACTAAGTTTGGCCTGGTTTGTTGTGCAATGATAGTAGCTATAACACGTAACAGCATTATTTTAGTTTTAAAGGGTACCTGAGCTCTCTTTTACCTTAGAGCCCATGGTAGATGTGGTTGTCTGGGCATCCATTCCTCAGCTGCTGTAAATGTCGGCTCACAGCTACCTTTTTTCTTTGAAAATAAACCTGGCTGACAGAAGCTGTGTTGCCTGGGAAATTACATCTCTCCGACCCCTGCAATGCAACACTAAGCCAGTGAATGACTGATACACTATTATACAGGTACAAATGGTCAGCCCCTTATGTCAGGGAGAGGAGAACTTTACAGTATGGTTTGTACGCCAGAGCCCTTCCTCTATGGATCAGGCCAAAGCTTGACTTTACCTGAGAGTACATCCTCACTCAGCTTTTGCTCCTTCACTATTCTGCTTCCCCTCTCTCCTTCACCTCCTAAAGGTTTTTTCCTGAAGAACAGTTGCTCAGTATACTGTGTTCCTCCAAATATCCATCTCAGGCTTTGCTTCTCCATAACCTGAAGTAAGATGGAGCCTCTGCACATGAGCTCTTTCAGTTGTAATGTCCCATCTCAGGTTTTTGCATGGCTGGCTCTTTACTATGCTTCATATCTCAGCTTAATTGCCATTTCCTAAAGCAGGAAGAATCCTTTCAATAGATGCAGAAAAATCACTTGACAAAGTACAGTGTCCATTCTTGATAAAAACCTGCAACAAAGTAGGGTTAGAGGTAACATACTTCAACATAATAAAGGCCATGTATTAAAACCTGTAGCTAAGAGTATCCTCAATGGGAAGT
Source organism: Enhydra lutris kenyoni (assembly GCF_002288905.1). Lineage (NCBI taxonomy): Eukaryota > Metazoa > Chordata > Mammalia > Carnivora > Mustelidae > Enhydra > Enhydra lutris. The sequence goes on along the minus strand of NW_019154107.1, from coordinate 15,948,188 downwards.
AACTGAGATATTTTACTCTATGGTCAGGAACAAAACAGGGATATCTACTCTTATTTTTAAAAGATCCATTTATTTCTTGAGAGAGAGAGAGAGAAAGAGACAGAGAGAGAGAGAATGTGTGTGCAAAAGCGGTGGGGGGGGCAATGGGAGGGAATCTTCAAGCAGACTCTGAGTTGAGCATGGAACCTGACTCAGGGCTTTATCTCATGACCCATGAGATCATGACCTGAGCCAAAGCCAAGAGTTGGACACTTAACTGACTGGTCACCCAGGTGCCCCAGGGATATTCACTGTTACTACTGTTATTTAACATAGTACTGGAAGGAAATGTTGGATATTAATCCTTTCTGATGGCTCAGTAATATTCCATTGTGTATATGGACCATATCTTTATCCATTCGTCTATTGAAGGGCATTTTAGCTCTTTTCACAGTTTGGCTATTCTGGACATTGCTGCTTTGAACATTGGGGAGCATGTGGCCCTTCTTTTCACTATGTCTGTGTCTTTGGGATAAATACTCAGTAGTGAAATTCCTAGGTTATAGGGTAGCTCTATTTTTAATTTTTTGAGGAAACTTCTCACTGTTTTCTGAAGTGGCTGCCTTCCCACCAACAGTGTAAGAGGGTTCCCCTTTCTCCACAGCTTCTCCAGCATTTGTTGTTTCTTGCCTTGTCAATTTTTGCCATTCTAATTGGTGTAAGATGGTATCTCAGTGTGGTTTTGATTTGAATTTCCCTGATGGCTAATGATGAACATTTTTTCATGTGCCTGTTAGCCATTTGTATGTCTTCTTTGGAGAAAACATAAAAAAGAAACCTATAGTACTAGAAATCCTAGCCTCTGCAATCAGACAACAAAAAGAAATAAAAGGCATCCAGATGAGCAAGGAAGAAGTCAAACTTTCACTATTTGCAGATGACATGATACTCTATATAGAAAACCTGAAGGATTCCATCAAAAAATTTCTAGAACTGATACATGAATTCAGCAAAGTCACAGGAAAATCAACATACAGAAATCTGTTGCATTTCAGAGTGCCTGGATAGCCCATTCAGTTAAGTGTCTGACTCTTGATTTCAGCTCAGGTCATGATCTCAGGATCGTGAGATTGGTCCCCACCTAAGGCTCTGCACTCAGTGGGGAGTCTGATTGAGATTCTATCCCTCTCCCTCTGCCCCTGACTCCCTACACTCTCTGTCTCTAAAACAAATAAATAAATATTTGAAAAAAATGAATCTGTTGCATTTCTGCACACCAGTAATGAAGCAGCAGAAAGAGAAATCAAGGAATTAATCCCATTTATAATTGCACCAAAGCCAATAAGATACCCAGGAAGAAAACTAAGCAAAGAGATTAGAACACTTATGGTAAATACCAGTATACTATAGAACACTTACAAAAGAAATGGAATATGACACAAGGATATGAAGTCATTCCATGTTCATGGGTTGGAATAACAAATATTGTTAAATTGTTTATATTGCCCAAAACAATCTACACATTTAATGCAATCCCTATCAAAATACCAATAGCATTCTTCACAGAGCCAGTACAAACAATCCTACAATTTGCATGGAAGCACAAAAACAATCTGGGTAGCCAAAGCAACCTTGAAAAAGAAAACCAAAGCTAGAGGCATCTCAGTTCTGGATTTCAAGGTATCTTACAAAGCTATAGTGATCAAAAGAGTATGGTACTGGTACAGAAATAGACACTTATATCAATAGAACAGAATAGAAAACACAGAAATGAACCCACAACTATATGGCCAATTAATCTTTGACAAATCTGGAAAGAATGTCCAATCAGAAAAAGACATCTCTTCAACAAATGGTGTTGGGAAATTGGACAGCAACATGCAAAACAATAAAACTGGACCACTTTCTTGTGCCATACACAAAAATAAAATAAAAATGGATCAAAGACCTAAATAAGAGACAGGAATCCATTAAAATCCTAGAGGAGAACAGAGGCAGTAACCTCTTTGACACTGTCCATACCAAGTACTTACTCAATACGTCTCCAGAGGCAAGGGAGACAAAAGTAAAAATAAATTATTGGTACTTCACCAAAATTAATAAGCTGCACAGTGAAGGAAACAATCAGCAAAACTCAAAGGCAACCTACAGAATCAGAGAAGATATTTGTAAATAACAAATGTGAAAAAGGGTTAGTATCCAAAGTAAAACTCTGTACCCAAAAATGAATAATCCAATTAAAACATGGGTGGAAGACATGAATAGATATCTTTCCAAAGAAGATGAAAGATGACCAATAGGCTATATGAGAAGGTACTCAACGTCAGTTATCATCAGGGATATACAGATCAAAACTACAATGAACTATTACACCATAGCTCTCAGAATGGCTAAAATCAACAAGACAAGCAACAATAGCTGTTGGTGAGGACTTAGAGAAAGGGTAATAGTTTTGCACAGTTGGTGGAAAGGCAGACTGGTGCGCCCATTCTGGAGAATAGTATAGAGGTTCCTCAAACATTAAAAAATAGAACTACCCTATGATTCAGCCATTACATTACCAGATATTTACCCAAAGAATACAAAAATACTAATACTAAGGGATACATGCACCCCAATGTTTATAGAAGTATTATCTACAATAGCCATATTATGGAAAGAACCTAAATGTCCCTTAATTGATGGATGGATAGAGAAGAAGGGACTATTACTCAGCCACAAAAAGAATGAAATTTTGCTATTTGCAATGTCATGGATGGAGCTAGACAGTATCATATATGCTATGTAAAATAAATCAAAGAAAGACAGATACCATATGATTTCACTCATATGTGGAATTTAAGACACAAAACAAACGTTCCTAGTGGGGGAAAAAAGAGAAAGGCAAACCGAGAAACAGACTCAATGCTAGAGAATAAACTGATGGTTACCACAGGGGAGATGGGGGGATGGGTTAAAAAGGTTATGGGAATTAAAGAGTAGATTTGTTGTGATGAGTGTTGGGTTGTGTATGGAAGTGTTGAATCACCAAATTGTACACCTGAGTTTTTTTTTTTTTAATTTTATTTTTTTTAAACATATGATATCTTTTTATCCCCAGGGGTACAGGTCTGTGAATCGCCAGGTTTACACACTTCACAGCAACACCTGAGTCTTATATTACATGATATGTTAACTAACTGGAATTTAAATGAAAACTTAAAAAATAATTTAAAAAAGTTAAAAAAATGAAAAACCATAATTAAACATGTATTGAGCAATGCCTGAATTTTAGTATCTATAAAAGCCTTTTCTCTTGTCTTTGATGGCTGTTTACATTATTCTCTTACTAACTTCATCTCTACCTCATGCTGATTCTTTTGGTTTCCAGGATTCGTGTGCTCCCATAATAGCTTCTATTTACTCCTCAAGGATCCCAGAGATTGATGTATATATACCCTTCAAAGTTTTTGTTCTTGTTTTGTTTTTAAGATGTCCTGGTTTGGTCACTGGTGTAAATCAGAAATAGGCTGACATTCAGAATTAGGACTTAGGGAATAGAGTGACAGTCTTGCTACTTGATTTACCCCTGGATCCGATGGAGGTCTGTGTAATATTTCCCTGGAAAACAAAAGAAATACCTATCTGGTTGTAGGGCTTTTTAAGCAATTGAATTTACTTATTTTTTATTTATTAATTTTAAAGATTTATTTATTTATTTGAGAGAGAGAGAGAGAGAGAGACAGCAGGAGATGGAGACAGAATCTCAAACAGACTTCCTGCTGAGCACAGAGCTTAATGTGGAGTTTGATTCCATGACCCTGAGTTCATGACGTGAGCTGAAATCAAGTCAGATGCTTAACTGACTGAGCCATCCAGGTGCCCTTAAGCAATTAAACTTTAAATCATCGATGTTCTCTTAAATTTTAATGTTGATCATCAAGTAAACATACTAGAATGTTTAAAAAGTAATACATAATCATGTGACAATGAAGAAATTTCATTTGAATAATATATAGGAAAGTCACAGGTAATATTATACCTTTAATAATTTAGCCTCTTAGCAGTAAGTCATATACTTCTATGGATCTTTATTTTTTCCTAAGGAGATTTTCAGTGTCACACTAATATGTATCCCATTCCTTTTAAGCATAAAAATATTCTCTGTAATTGTTAGTATTCATTGCTTTCTAATCTTTTGCTCAAATCTTTTTTTCCTCCTTCATTATTATGATGCATACAATTTTGTACTTGGAATGGAGTTGGATAGGACTAAAGGCTGGAACCTAACTTACTCAAAAAAAATTTGTTATTCTTAGACAACACCTTACTCTGACCTGTCACACATAATAGAAATATTTCTTTCCAAAAACACAGAATGGAAACTCGATTTCAACACATTTCTTAACCTTCCAGCCATACAACAATAGGCCATGTTGGGAATATAAAGATAACAGGGACCGAGTTCCTGCTCTCAAGTGTTTTTGAGTAGTGATCATTAAAAGCAAGGTATAATTGAGAGTAAGTCAAGAATAGAGATAACATTATCACACTTCTGGGCATACTTATGGAATAGTGAGTAGTCTGCCTTAGGTGGAGTATGAGGGTGAAGAAGAAAAGGAAATTTTGCTCAAATGAAAGAGAACATATTATGTTAAGGTATGTTTCCTCTAACTTAATTTTCTTGGGAATTTTTATCATGAATCAATATTGAATCTTGTTGAATGCTTTTTCTGCATCTATTGACATGATCATATGATTTTTATCCTTTGTTTTATTGGTGTGATATATGACATTGGTTGATTTGTGAATGTTGAACCACCCTTACAACCCAGGAATATATCCTACCTGATCATAGTAAATGATCTTTTTAATGTATTGTTTTATGTGGTTTGATAATATTTTGTTAAGAAGTTTGTAGATGACACACCATTATAGAAAACCCTTAACTCCACCAAAAAGCTCCTAGAAGTAATAAGCAAATTCAAGAAAGTAACAGGATACAAAATTAATGCCCAGAAATTGGTAGTGTTTCTACACACTAACAGCAAAGTTGCAGAAAGAGAAATTTTTTTAAAAAAATGCCATTTATGTTTGCACCAAAACAAATAAAATACCTAGGAATAAACTTTACCAAAGAGGTGAAAGACCTGTACTCTGAAAACTATAAAACATTGATGAAAGGAATTGAAAATGGAAGGGGAGGTGAACCATGAGAGACTATGGACTCTGAAAAACAATCTGAGGGTTTTGAAGGGGGGGGTGGGAGGTTCGGGGAACCAGGTGGTGGGTATTGGAGAGGGCACGGATTGCATGGAGCACTGGGTGTGGTGCAAAAACAATGAATACTGTTACACTGAAAATAAATTTAAAAAAATTTTAAAAAATTGTACATAATGTGTACAATCAATTAATGTATAATTAATATATACAACTTGGTGAGTTTGGACATATGTGTACACTTGTGTCACCATCAGCATCATATATTATAACATATAAGTAAAGCTTAAGGTTATAAGAAGATATCAGAGGACTTAATATTCAAGATTAAGAAAGATCATGAAGGCAGAGATTCAAGGAATTTAAGTAATAATACCCCAAATCTGAAATAAACTGATTCCAAAGGAAAAAAAAAAAAGAAAATGACACAAACAAATGGAAAAATACTCCATGCTCATGGATTAGAATAACTAATATCATCAAAATACCCATATTACCCAAAGCGAACTACAGATTCAGTGCAATCCTTATCAAAATAGCAATAGCATTTTTCATAAAGATAGAACAAATAATACTAAAATTTTTATGGAATTGCAGAAGACTCCAAATAGCCAAAGCAGTTCTAAGAAAGAAGAAGGAAGTTGGGAGTTATCACAATTGTAGATTTCAAGATATACTACAAAGCTGTAGTAATCCAAGTAGTATGGTACTGGCACAAAAATAGACACACAGATCAGTGGTACAGAATAGAAACTCCAGAAATAAACTCACATTTATATGATCAATTAATCTATGACAAAAGAGACAAGAATATATAGTGGGGAAGACAGTCTTTTCAATAAATGGTACTGGGAAAACTGCATTGTTTTGTATAAAAGAATGAAACTGGACTACTTTCTAACACCATACACAAAATAAAGTCAAAATGAGTTAAAGACAGGGTGCCTGGGTTGCTCAGTGTGTTAAGCCTCTGTCTTCAGCTCAGGTCACGATCTCAGGGTCTTGGGATCGAGCCCTCCATCCAGCTCTCTGCTTAGCAGGGACCCTGCTTCCCCCTGTCTCTCTGCCTGCCTTTCTGCTTACTTGTGATCTCTCTCGTCAAGTAAATAAATAAAATCTTTAAAAAATTACCAAAAAATGAGTTAAAGGCATAAAAGTGAGACCTGAAATGATAAAAATCCTAAAAGAGAGCACAGGCAGTCATTTCTCTGACATCAGCCCTAGAAACAATTTTTTAGATAGTCTCCTAAAACAGGGGAAACAAAAGCAAAAGTGAACTATTGGGACTCCATCAAAATAAAAAGCCTTTGCACAACAAAGGAAACCGTGAAGAACATTAAAAGACAACCCACTAAATGGGAAAAGGTATTTGCAAATGATATATCTGGTAAGGGGTTAATATCCAAAATATATAAAAAAGTCATACAACTTGGGGCGCCTGAATGGCTCAGTGGGTTAAAGCCTCTGCCTTTGGCTCAGGTCATGATCCCAGGGTCCTGGGATTGAGCCCCACATCTGGCTCTCTGCTCAGCGGGGAACCTGCTTCCCTTCCTCTCTCTCTGCCTTCCTCTGCCTACTTGTGATCTCTGTCTGTCCAATAAATAAAAATATTAAAAAATAATAAAAATATTTTAAAAAGTCATACAACTCATCATTACCTACCGTCGAAGAAATACAAATCAAAACTGCAATGAGATACCACCTCACACTTTTCAAAATGGCCACAATCAACAGCACAAAAAAATATCAGCTGTTGACAAGGACATGGAGAAAAAGAAACACTCCTGCTGTATGGGTGACAGCAGTACTGGTACAGGCAGTCTGGAAAAACAGTATGGAGGTTCCTAAAATGTTAAAATAGAAGTACCTTACAATCCCACAATTGTACTTCTAGGTGTTTACACAAAGAATACAAAAATAAGAATTCAAGGGATACCTGCACCCTGATATTTATAGCAGCATTATCTATAATAGCCAAATTATGTCCATCGCCTGATGAATAGATAAAGTAGTAGTGTGTGTACATACACACACATACAATGGAATATTATCCATCAAAAAGACTGAAATTTTTCCATTTGCCTTGCAATGGATGAAGCTAGAGAATATAATGCTAAGCGAAATAAGTTAGAGAAAGGCAAAAACCATCTGATTTCACTCATATGTGGAATTTAAGAAACAAAACAAATGAGCAAAGGGAAAAAAGAGAAGGGAAAGAGACAAATCAAGAAACAGAATCTTAATTAGAGAGAAGAAACTGATGGCTACCTGATGGGAGGTAGGTTGGGGGTTGGGTTAAATAGGTGATGGGGATTCAGGAGTGCACTTGATGAGCTCCAGGTGATGTATGGAAGTGTTGAATCAGTAAGTTGTACATCCGAAACTAATATAACTTTGTATGTTAACTAACTGGAATTTAAACAAAAATTTAAAATAATACCCCACAGTATGATACCACCTCACACCTGTCAGAATGGCTATAATCAAAAAGATAAGAAACAACAAGTGTTGGTGAAGATGTGGGGGAAAAGGAGCCCTGGTGTATTGTTTGTGGTAATGCAAACAGGTGCAGCCACTGTGGAAAACGGTGTTTCTTCAAAAAACTAAAAATAGAAATACCATGAGATCCAATAATTCTATTTGATATTTACCCAGGGAAAACAAAAACACTATCTCAAAAATATATATGCATCCCTATGTTTATTGCATCATTTACAATAGCCAAGACATGGAATAAATCCAAGTTTTCATTAATAGATGAATGGATAAGGAAAATGTGTGTGTATACACACCCATACATCACACATACACTATAGAACATTACTCAGCCATAAAAAAGGATAAGATCATGCCATTTGAGACATCGGTGAATCTAGAGGGTATTATTCTAAGTGAAATAAGTCAAAGAAAGACCTATCATATGATTCTACTCATAAATGGAATACAAAAATTAATAAACAAAAAGTAGAATCAGAACTATAAATTCAGAGAACTATTTATAAATATAAATACAGAGAACTAGCTGATGGTTGCCAGAGAGGAGGGGATGGGGATGGGCAAAGTGAGTGAAAGGGAGAGGGGAATACAGGCCTCCAGTTATGAAATGAGTAAGTCACAGGAATAAAAAGGAGAGCATAAGGAATACAGTCAATGATAATGTAATAATGATGTAATGGGACACATGGTAGTTACACTTGTGAGCATAGCACAGTGTATAAACTTGCCAAATAACTAAGTTGTGCACCTGAAACTAATGTAACATTGTGTGTCAACTATACTCAGACATAGTTAATTCATTAAGTAAGTAAGTATTTAAAAAAAAAACATACTTGCAAGCTAAGGCATATGGTCTTTATTCTGTTAATTTGGGGGGAGCCACTGCAAGCTTGTGGGAAGGGGGCTAGCCATACAATTTAAATTTGTCAGCTCTATGTGGGATACTCTAGAATCGGAAAACATTGAAAGAACAGAACCCTGATAAAAGACTTTTGAATTAACCTCAAAGGGGGGATGAGGTATGATTCTAGAAGTAGGAGTGGAGAGAAGGGAATAGATTAAAAAGAATTTATGGGGGCGCCTGGGTGGCTCAGTGGGTTAAGCCTCTGCCTTTGGCTCAGGTCATGATCTCAGGGTGCTGGGATGGAGCCCTGCATCGGGCTCTCTGCTCAGCAGGGAGCCTGCCTTCCCCCCCTTTCTCTGCCTGCCTCTCTGCCTGCTTGTGATCTCTCTCTCTCTCCCCATGTCAAATAAATAAATAAATAAATAAATCTTAAAAAAAAAGACATTATGAAGCAGAATTGACAGAAATCAGTGATTATTTAAATGAAGGGGTATTGTCCTTTTTCCCAGAGGAAGGACCTTTAGAAAACTGCACCAGATTTAAGTCTGTAAAAATATACCATGGGCAATGCTGGCTCCTGATATTCACGTATACTGCTTTCCTCCCTTGCTTGTCTGAATAATTGCTTGCTATTATATTCCTGGATTTCTGATCCCTAATAGTCTTATTTCTAATTTCCCATAGCCATGTTGGACATTATATTTTTCTTACCTATCAGACTTAATTTACTGGCTTACTGCTATTGGCCTCCAACTTGTTTCTCTGACAGTGCTGTATGTCTCATTTGTATTAAGCGTATGGTAAAGGCATGGATCAGTATTTTTTAAATGTAGCAGAGGAATGCATGTTAGAGTAAAATAGTGACTTCATTTTTTAGAAATTTTGAGATGTCAATATGACAAGCATAGGGTGGAAAATATTTGTGGAATTTGTAAATGAGCTATCCAAACCAAAGAATGATATCTTTTGATTTATAATTTCAATCTAGATTTTCATAAACTGCAAATTATCTATTGAATCAAACATATAATCTGTAAAAATGGTGACAAGCAACAAGCTCTCATGTGTTCTGTTGATTATTATTTTGGGCAACTATATATGATCAGTATAATTTTTCTTTGCTGTACAGAAATTTATCATATTCTCATTGTATTGTAATCTTGTATATTCATTTATATTTTATCATTAGTGATCTGTTTTCACTTAAAACAGACTTAGTGGTAGGATTTAAAAATAATTTCTCTTATTAATTTTTATATACACAATTAGTTAGAGTTTGAATTTCACACGGCTATTTAGAATATTGAGAACTGGGCGCCTGGGTGGCTCAGTGGGTTAAGCCGCTGCCTTCGGCTCAGGTCATGATCTCAGGGTCCTGGGATCGAGTCCCGCATCGGGCTCTCTGCTCAGCAGGGAGCCTGCTTCCCTCTCTCTCTCTCTCTGCCTGCCTCTCTGTCTACTTGTGATCTCTCTCTGTCAAATAAATAAATAAAATCTTTAAAAAAAAAGAATATTGGGAACTGACATTTCAGTATAAAGGGGAGAACATTGAGGTGAAGAATTCACTTTTTGCTGCTTAATGTTTAATTTTTTTTCTATCTCACAGTTTCCCCATTATTTGGCTCCATGACTTAGTTATTAACTGATTTATGGCCTATACTTATATAAAGAAAAGTAGTGACAGTGATCATACAAAAGAAGAGGCTGTTACCTTCTTAACTCTAATTCCTTGAGTACTGCCTAAAATAAATCTAGTAGGTGATAGCAATGTTTATGGTGAAAACTCTGACTCAGGATTTGATGAGGATTCATTTAGCTATGTAATTTCCTTTGCAGTTTGACAGGGTCTCTTATGTCTATTATCCCCTGTCCCCTACTACCACCGATTATGTGATTATTTTATAGTTCAAAATGTTTAGTAGGATATTTATCTCATCTGTAAGTTGGAAAATTATAATTACCAGACTTAAGAATTTAATCTCAAGTGGATTAAATTGTGTGCTTTCTTTCTCTTTGAAGACAGCACTACTTTATTTTATTTTTTTAAATTATGTTCAGTTAGCCAGCACATGGTACATCATGAGTTTTTGATGTAGTGTTCAATGATTCATTAGGTGTGTATAACACCCAAGACAGCACTACTTTAATTGTAGTACTGATACTTGTATGTAGTTTCTTCATTTATTTAAATCTGTTGAGTGTATGCAAGGACACTAGAATGAGTAAATAATTCAGTGTTTGTCAGGCCACAAATAAAGAATGACACACTATATTATTGTTTTGTTATTTTAGGAGAGGGTCTTAAACTTGAAAACATATCACAAATAGATGGATAATAAATGAATAATATATGAATAATAGATGAATTTTTGGAGGGCATTTTCTGTTTACCAGTGAGATATAATCCTAATTGGGATGTTAAGAAGATTGTCAAAAGTGGTTCCAAAGAGAAATCCCACAATTCACTTAATATTAGATAACAATATGTTTGCTATTAATAACAATGTTATTAAAGTTGTTTTACAAGCTCACCCTAATATATAGTATCTACTTTTCTATATGCTTATGTGGGTAGCACATATTAAGTAGCACTACATTTCTTCCAACCTGGTGAAAGAAAATAATGGAAGCAACCAACTGGTGTCATTATAGATAATACTCTTTTAAGGGACTGAGAGAGAAAGTTGCTTCCTAAACTATTAAGTTTAGAGTGCAAGGTTAAAGTTAAGGCTAAGTGTTTGGGTATGCTGGGCTTTTAATTTAGAGAAAGCTTAAGGCAAAACAAGTTTGGTCTTCAGAGAAATCTGTTTAAGAGCATTTTCTTTGGATGACCGCATGTGCTAAGATAAGGATTTGTTTTATCAAAAGATCCATGAATTAACATGATTGGATGCATTCTGTATTCTTCTTAGTCCATGCGGTGACAGGCTATTATGTTAATTTCTATGAAACTTTGTCATCTGAATTAAATAAGAGATCTGGGTTTCAGTCTTGACTGGAAACTGCAGGCAGTTCCTCATCTTCAGGTGATTTTGCAGGCTCATTTTAAAGTAACTTATTGTTCATGTTGGTTAATGTGAAAAACCGAGATAGTACTGTATGGAGGAGCAGGTGGCATAATTTCATTTATTCATTCACTCATTCAAATCTATTATTTGCTGGCTCTGTTACAAGCATAGGGCTTTTAGCAGTAACAAAACAGATAAATATCTTCTGGGTGTTACATACAAGTGGAAAAGACAAACAATTAACTAGATGAACAGGTAGATTAGGCAAGAAGTTATATAATGAAAAGTGCTAAGGAGAAAAATACAGGAAGAAAGGCAGGTGAAAAGTATTTGTGGTGGAAGACTGAAAATAAAACTCTGGGGAAAGTAAATGCTAATCAGATTGAAAAGAGAAAGAATCAATGTGTAATTACACATTTAGTTATTAACAAGTATTCTAAGTTTGTAAGCATATGCTTATAAAATTTATACATGAAGTAAATGATAAAAGTTACTTTCAAAAAATCTTAAAACATAGAAAAGACTACAAATCATCATCTTTCGCTGGTGTAGCCAAATTATCCAAATATCTTTCTTTTTAAGGTCCTGAAATGATTTGTTAGGGAACATAGAAAACAAGCAAGAATATACTTAATAAGAGTTTTGCTTTGTCTATGAAGGAGAAAATGGCTTTGTAGTAACCCTCCAAATGAACAAAACATATCAAATAACATTTTTAGATGTTTGGCAAGAGACAATGTAATACTGTGATCCCTGAGAGAAGAGAAACAACATAATGATCTCTGCCATTCCTCCAGCTTCCAGATAGGAGATGCTTTATGGACTGTTACCCAAGGAAGTGGAGCCCAAACAAAGAAAGATGTACTATTTGAGCAGAGTAGAAAGAGATAATTATTCAGGGCTATTGGCATAGCTCTAACTTGAGGGCCTGGATACCAACAAAAAAGGAAACCGTTCAGAGAAGGAGCTCTGGAAAGCTGCGTGGTGGTCTCTATGAAGAGGTAGCGGAATACTAAGTGACATATGCACAGAGTGAAAATACGCAAAGCCAGCAAAAGAAGGCTATTAGGAAAAGAACCATTACCAAGAAGCTGTGAGCTAAAAACTACCACAGATTCCAGAGGACTAGGAAATTATTGACTTTTGAATAGCCACAGTGAAGAGACATTGTTGAAAACATATGTCATCCAGCAAGGATACCAAAAAGCCCAAAAAAGTTGCACTCATCTAGCCCTGAATTAAAGGCTACCCAGGATTTCTCTGATAAAAATTAATAACAAGCTTCAAGATGATCAATCTGATCTACAAATAACTTAAATATCTACTAAATGATGTTCAATACTTTAAGAAAACAAAATAAAGATACTCAAACATATGAATCAATATTTTCCATATATAATGGAAATATATAATCATGATTATTATACATATTCAGAACTAGGAAAATATGATGCCTAACTTGGAGAAAAATAGACATTAATAATAATTGCAAAATATAGCTATAGTAGTACTTAAAATAAATATCGCATACATATATCAGGATAGAAGATAGGTTTAAAGTCATTGGCATAAGTTTTGACCTTAAAAAGCTAAAGGAAGAGGAGCAAATTAAACTGGATATAAAAGATCATGCATGTCCACTCTTACCACTGTTATTTAACAGTACTGGAAGTCCTAGCCACAGCAATCAGGAAACAAAAAGAAATAAAACATATCTAAATCAGCAAGGAAGAAGTCAGACTTTCACTATTTGCAGATGACATGATACACTATATAGAAAAGCTGGAAGACTCCACTGAAGAACTATAACTGATAAATGAATTCAGTAAAGTCGCAAGATACATCAATGTACAAAAATCTGTTGCATTTCTATATACCAATAATGAAGCAGCAGAAAGAGAAATTAAGCAATCAACCCCATTTACAACTGTACCAAAAGCAATAAGATACCTAGGAATAAACCTAAGCAAAGATATAAAAGATCTATATTCTGAGTCTTATAAAACACTGATACAAGTAATTGAAGGTGACACAAAGAAACGGAAAGACATTCCATGCTCATGGATTAGAAGAACAAATATTCTTAAAGTGTTTATATTACCCAAAGCAATCTATATATTTAATGCAATCTACACTTTTAATGCAATCCCTATCAAAATACCAACAGCGCTTTACACAGAGCTAGAAAAAAAAATCCTAAAATTTGTATGGAATCACAGAACACCCAAATAGCCAAAACAACCTTGAAAAAGAAAAGCAAAGCTGGAGGCATCACAATTCTGGACTCCAAGATATATTACAAAGCTGTAGTGATGAAAAGCGTATGGTACTGGCACAAAAATAGACACACAGATCAATAGGACAGAATAGAAAATCCATAAATGAACCCACAACTGTATGGTCAATTAATCTTTGACAAAGCAGGAAAGAATATCCAATTGGAAAAATAGTCTCTTCAACAAATGGTGCTGGGAAAACTGGACAGCAACATGCAGAAGAATGAAACTGGACCACTTTCTTACAGAATACACAATAATAAATTCAAAATGGATCAAAAACCTAAATGTGAGACCTGAAACCATCAAAATCCTGGAGGACAACACAAGAAGTAACTTCTTTGAATTGGCCATAGTAACTTCTTTCTAGATATGTCTCCTGAGGCAAGGGAAACAAAAGCAAAACTAAACTGCTGGGACTTTATCAAAATAAAAAAAATCTTCTGCATAGCGAAGGAAACAGTCAACAAAACTAAAAGCAACCTATGGAATGGGAGAGGATATTTATAAATGACGTATCTGATAAAGGATTTATATCTACGATATATCAAGAACTTATCAAACTCAACACCCAAAAAACGAATAATCTAATTATAAAAAGGGCAGAAGACGTGAACATTTTCCCTAAGATATACAGATTGGCAACTGACACATGAAAAGATGCTCATCATTTACCATAAGGGAAATGCAAATCAAAACTACAATGAGTTATTACCTCACACCTGTCAGAATAGCTAAAATCAACAACACAAGAAACCACAGGTGCCAGTGAGGATGGAGAGAAAGGGGAACCCTCCTGCACTGTTGGTGGGAATGCAGATTGGGGCAGCCACTCTGGGAAACAATAAGGAGTTTCCTCAGAAGTTAAAAATAGAACTATGATCTAGCAATTGCACTACTAGGTATTTACCCAAAGAATACAAAATACTAATTCAAATGAATACACGCACCCTGAGGTTTATAGCAGTATTATCTACAATAGCCAAACTATGGAAACAGCCCAAGTGTCCATGGATAGATGAATGGATAAAGAAGAAGTGGTGTATATATACAATGGGATACTACTCAGCCATAAAAAGAATGAAATCTAGCTATTTGCAATGACATGGATGGAACAAGAGAGTATAATGCTAAGCAAAATAAATCAGAGAATGACAAATGACAAATCCACATATGATTTCACTCATATGTGGAATTTAAGAAAGAAATGAGCAAAAGGGGTAAAAACAGAGAGAGAGCGCAACAAATAGACTCTTAACTCTAGAGAACAAACTGATGGTGACCAGAGGGGAGGTTAATGGGAAGATGGGTTAAATAGGTGATGGAGATTAAGCAGTGCACTTGTGATAAGCACTGGGTGTAATATGGAAGTGTTTAATCACTATATTGTACATGCAAAACTAGTATTGCACTGTATGTTAACTAATTGTAATTTAAATAGAAACAAAATGATCATGCAAACACTAATATAGTAAAATAAATCCATAAACTGTGTACCAAACAAGCACAAAATAAAGCCAATTAAAAGTTTATTTACAAATTAATACCTAGATAAACCCCTATCCAGAGTCATAAAGAAATAAAAATAAGAATTACAAATATTAGTGTGGCACCTGGGTGTCTCAGTCAGTTGAGCGTCAGACTCTTGGTTTCAGCTCAGGTCCTGATCTCAGGGTCCTGGGATTGAGGACCACATAGAGCTCTGTGCTCAGTGGGGAGTCTGCTTGTGGATTCCCTTGCCCTTCCCTCTGCTCCTCCTCCTGCTCATGCTCTCTCTCTCTCAAATAAATAAATAAATAAATAAATAAATCTTAAGAAAATGATCCTGGGTGGATTAGTCGGTTAAACCTCATTGTTTGGTTTAGGTCATGATGTCAGGGTCCTGGGTTGGAGGCCTGGATCAGTGTCACTGCTCAGGAGGGAGCCTGCTTTTCCCTCTCCTTCTACTGTTCCCCCTATTTGTACTCTCTCTCTCTCTCTGTCAAATAAGTAAATAAGTAAATAAATAAAATCTTTAAAAAATTTAAAAAATTACTACTATTAGAGAAGTTGCACATTAAAGAGAAATTAAAGTTATAATAAAGTCATATTATTAACAATTCTATTCTAATACATTCAATAACCTGGATGAATTGGACAATTTTGAAAGACATGAATTGTCAAATTGACATAAAAAAAATACAAAATTTGCATAGCCTCATATCTGTTGAAGAAATTGAATATGTATTTAAAAATTTATCTCAAAGTAAACTTCAAACCCATGTGAATTTCCTAGTGAACTGTATCATATCAAGAAGAAATAATACCAATCTTACTTAAAATATTTATTTATTTATATTTACTTTTACTATTTTCCATTTATTTCATTTTTTAAAGATTTTATTTGTTTACTTGAAAGAGAGCATGAGCGGGGGAGGAGCAAAGGGAGAGGGAGAAGTAGACTCTCTGCTCAGTAGGGAGCCCAGTGCAGGGCTTGAACCCAGGACCCCGAAATCATAACCTGAGCTGAAGGCAGATGCTAACCGACTGAGCCACCCAGGGACCCCTCAAAATATCCATTTTAAATACAGAAAATATTTCAGAAAAAAAACTTTATGAAACCATTATGACTCTGATCCCCAAATCAGCAAAGCGTGATATGGAGAGGAAACTAACCAAGTATTCCTCATGAAGATAGATACAAAATTCCCTAACAAAATATAAACAAGTTAAGTTAGTAATACTGAAACATATACTACATTTAACCAACGTTAAGTTTATCCTTAGAAGTCAAGGTTGCCTTAGCATTCAAAATTCAATTAACAAAATTTGTCATATTCACTGAATTTGAGAAAAACTATAACATCTTCAGGAAGTGAGGGGAAAGCATTTGACAAAATTCAACACTCATTCATAATTTAAATATAAACTCATAAAGCCAATAGAAGGGACTTTTTTTTCAAACTGTTTTAAGGCAACTATGAAAAAACTATAGCTAACATTTTACTTAATGGTAAAATATCAAACGTTTTATCAATAAGTTTAGAAATAAGAAATGGATATCCAGTATCACACTGTCTATTTAACAATGTAAAAGAAGTTATAGTCAGTGCGATAAGATAAGAAAAAGATATAGGAAGTAAGTAGTTGGAAAGGGGAAAAAAAAGCAAAGGGAAAAATAATAATTTTTTATTATAAAAATATGCAATTATTAATTGCAGTTAACATGATTATATACATAGAAAATTCTAAATAATGTTTGAAATAACTACTAAATCTAATAAGTAAATTTAGCAAAGTTGCATAATCCATATTCAATATACAAAGCTTCAGGAACATTTAATATATTGGATCAATGAAAAACTGGAAAAATAAAAGTATTTAAAATAATATCAACAACTATAAAACACTTGTGTATTCATAGATTGGAAGATTAAACATTATTAAGATGCAAAATCTAATCCCCAAGAATCTTTATTGATTCTACTGACTCTCTATTGATTCAAAGCAAATTCAATTAAAAGTTTCAGCAAGTTTTTTTCTTCTTCTTCAGATATGGTTGTAGTTACCCCACATAAAAAAAAAAAAAAAAAAGACACTCCTGTGGAATTTGGAAAATTCCAAAGTTGAAGATTTACTTTCCAGGAAGTAAGGACAAAGGGCAAGCATGTCTTTTGGTGAGGCCAAATTCCTTGAGACATAGGCAGTAAGACAAGAATACTTAAGAAAACATCCATCTCAAAACAAAAATAATCACCACCACCACAAAACAATTAGAAGCATAAACCTAGCATAAGCCTGCTAGTGATAATAGTCATTTCTCAATACATATATACACACAAAATAATTATCATACTAAGTTCTAAGCATTAAGACCTCACATTATAATTATGCTTTAAGAATAAAATGATAATAGCAATTATATGCAGCTATAGAAAAGTCACTTCCTAATTTTTTTTTTGATAAAAGGAAATAGATTTTATTTGGGGGGGAGCAGTAGGTTCACAGTAAAATTGAGCAGAAAGTAGAAAGAGATCTTATATATACCCCCACCTTAATACAAGCACAACATTCCCTACTATCAACATTTCCTACCAGAGTGGTACATTTATTTCAGTCAATGAACCTACACTGGCATGTCATTACCACCCAAAGTCCACTGTTTACATAGGGCTTCACTCTTGGTGTCATATATTCCATGGGTTTTGACAAACATATAATGGTGTGTATTCACCACTATAGTATCATACAGAATAGTTTCACTGCCCTTTAAAAAAGGTCAGCTTAAGCTAAAATTTATATCAAATTGCAAAGTTCTTCAAGTAGCAAAGACAGTCATGGAAAAGAAGAAAATTGGGGGACATAGATTACTATTTCAATACTTTCTATAGAACTACTAAAATTTACAAAGTGTGGTATTTGCATAAAGATAGACAATAGAACAAAATAGAGTTCAGAAAAAGACTCAAATTATAAGATCAATTGATTAAAATTAGGCAACAATGCATTTGAATGGAAAAGATATTTTCAGCAAATAGTGATGGAACAGCTGGTCTTGCACATGGGAAAAATGAACCTCAAACCATACACAAAAATTATTTGATACAAATCATAGATCTAACAATATGAAACTTCTAGTAGAAAAAAAATAGGAGAATATCCTCACAATCTTGAAGGAGGGAGAGTACCTCCAGAAAGTACTAACCAAAAGAATTTATAAATGGACTTCATAAGACATCAAAACTTCTGCTTAACAAAAAACAGCAAAACAAGATTATACATGCTACAGACTGTGAGAAAGAATTTGCAAAATATATATTTGACATAATATTCAAAAGACTCCCAGACCTCAATAATATCAAGATAATAAACGCATTTATTAAAGGTCAAAATGTTGAAAGAGTTGGTACTACACTTCAAAAAGAGGATTTATGAATAACCAATAAGAATAAAATGTGCTCGACATCATTAGTCTTCATGCAAATATAAACATACTATTTATATATACCATAGAATAAGAAAAATCATCATTGCAAATGTTGGTGAGGATGTAAGCAACAAAATTTGTGATATGGTGATAACATATGGTATGTTATGATATATGGTAAATTCCTTTTAGGGGAGTAGAATAAAATGGTAAAACCTCTTTGGGAAGTGGTCTGACAATTCCTCATGAAGTTAAATGTAACCTACTACTCAGTATTTACACAGAAAAAGTAAAAACATATTCATAAAAATGTGCATGTTTTGAAGTATGATCATAGCAGCTTTGTTCAGAATAACCAAAATCTGGAAATGTCCCAAATGTCCACCAAAAAGAGAATATATATTTTTAAAGATTTATTTACTTTAGAGCAAGAGAAGGAATGGGGAGAAGGAGAGAGAGAGAGAAGCAGAATCTCCACCGAGCCTGATGCAGGGCTCAATCTTAAGACCCTGAGATCATGACCTGAGCTGAAATCAAGAGTCGGAGGCTTAATGGACTGAGCCACCCAGGAGTACTGAGAAAAGATTTTTAAAAGATATGGCTTACCCATCAAATTCTACACTATTCAGTATTAAAAAGGAATTAACATGTTCATAGAACATAAGGGGCAAACCTCAAATCATAGTACTTGTCAACTTGAGACAATTTTGCTTCCCCCCCCACAGGATATTGGCAATACTTGGGGATATTCTTGGTTATCACAATGGGGAGCAGTGGGATATGACATTTAGTAGGTAGAGGTCAGGGATGTTGTTAAGCATCTTACACATAGGATGCCCTTACAACAAATAATTATCTGTCTCAAAATACCAATAGTACTACTTGTTAAGAAAACCTGAGTTTTGCTGAGAAAAGGAAGGGAGATTTAAAAAAAGTACCTATTTAATTATTCCATTAAAAAAAGTTCTAGAACTGGTGAACATCTGTGCTGGAAAAAATTATTAAAAAACACTTCTGTAAAGTATAGGGCAGGGTTGATTGGGAAGGAAATGAAGGGTGTTCTGGGTTAAAGGAAATGATCTATATTATCAAAAGAGAACAAATCTGGACTTAAGCAGAGATTTCATTTGAAAGGATTAGTGCAATAAAGGGAGAGGGGCTGTTACAAGAGGAAGAACACTAGGACCATACAATCTGAGTATCTCAATGGCTATTCAGAAAAGAGCTTTTCTTTTATAGGGAAGAGTAAATAAGACTAAGGCTAGAAAGGACCAGGTGGGAGAAAGTGGGATAAGAGTGGTGTGCTTGGACAATAAATTAGAGAAGATTTTAGCAGTCAGCCTATATTCAGAAGGGGTGCTTACGGAGGGGCTATATGCTGGTCCTGGCAAAGGGTGGGTCTCGTTTCTGGGGCCTTCAGGAAGGAGAGAAACTTAACTAAATTTTGGTTAACAAGCAGTTTGTTCTAGTTGATTAATGGGGACAAAACAGTTCAACTAACCATTTTGGAAGCAAATAATACAAATAGTGAGGTTTATATCTACCCTTGTTATAGACAAGCAAGAGGCATACATGAGTGTTATCTAAGACATGTGTGAAAGAGTGTGTCCTTGCAGTAAGCCATTTCCTGAATCACAAATGATGGGGAATTTTTTTAAATTTTAGCTGTTTACTGAGATCACAGGGCTTGGGTAAAATTCAGTGTTGTCAGTCTCATCTTTTGTTCAAGATATATGATGTTCATTAATTGCTGGACAGCTCAAGGGACCCTGGGAGTGGAGTGAAGCTGAGTCTAAACAAAGTCTAAGCAAAGATTTTCAATGTTGCTGAAAAAAATAAGTTGAATGATCTGTTAAACATGTTAGGTTGACATTTGTTGGATGGTCTTAGAAATCCAGTTCTTGATGAGAAATGGCTAATAATATAACAAAACAATTAATGAAGGCTGAATAAGGGAGTAAAACTGAGTCTTAAAGCCTCAGGTTTGCTGATTAAGAGGATGCCAGGATATGGGCCCTGTTGTGTCTAGATGGCAGAATGAAGGTTATCATCATTACCCAACACAGTTCTCTATTTGTATCCATTTTGCAAGTATTTTTAGTGATGACATGGATATCAGGGTTGTTTCAGAGACCACATGCACAGTAGCCACTTTTGACCACTATACAAGTGTCCCCTCATGAAGTCAGACTGTCATGCCATGCCCAATAGCTGTGAAAGAATGTTCCTTGGAATTCTTGCTGTTTTAGGGTAGTGATTTTGGTAGTTTCAGTGAGATTGTCCATAATTCTTGTTACTTTCTAGAACAAATGTTGAAAAATGTTGGAGTTTTGATATAGTTCCCAGGTGACTCACCCAAAGGAGGCTCCAGGCAAGAATGTTGCCTATGCTTGGTCCTGAATAGCAGGTAAATCTTCTAGTTTTATTCACAGTTCTTTGGCTTTGCATTTCAAGGACTCTTCACAGCCAATGAAAAGGGAAAGTCACAGTTCCCTTTGGAAGCTGGAATTTTCTGTAATGCAGTGGAGAGGTTTTAGATTGCATAAAAATGCCTAAATCAGAGGTATCAGAAAGGTTAAGATGAAAGAAAGGACCTTGTGGTTAAAGATCTTGTAAGGGCTAATGAGGTTATCTAGATAGGAGGATTAGGTCCAATAGGAAGGTAGCTACCAATAAAATTGGTTTCCAAGGCAAAATAAATATTACTAGGGGTTGTCTGAAGAGAGTAAAAATAATTATTAGGTAACTTTACAGTTCATTCAACCTCTGCAGAATCAAGTTGAGATTTTGTTTCTTCTAAGATTGGATCTGGAGATGAAAGTTTTAAGGGAAAGGGCATCAAATTGTAAGCCAGTCTAGAAACACAGGGAAAGGGGTTGATGTTCTGAAGAACAGTGTTAGAAACCAGGTGGGTATGTAAATTCGAAAAAGGCAGTGGATACTAGGACTTAAGAGCTGATCAAGTAGTAATTCCCTCCTAAAGAAGGACTCAGTGAAATTGCTATAAAAACACAAATTTTTATAAGCTTAATAGATAGGGTTATTTGAAATATCAAGGCCCTCTTCAGAAATAAATTCATGGATAAAAATCAGCTGATCTTTGACAGTCTACTAAGGGGGAAAGGATAGTTTCTTCATTAAATAGTACTGGGAAAACTGGATATCCACATGCAGAATAATGAAATTGGACCCTTATCTACACCATACAGAAAAATCTACTCAAAATGGATTAAAGACTTCATTTTTAAAAAAGATTTTATTTATTTATTTGAGAGAGTGAGTGAGAGTGAACATGAGCCAGGGGAGGGGCAGAGAAACAGACTTCCCATGGATCAGGGAGCCTGACCTGGGACTTAATTATAGGATTCCAGGATTATGACCTGAGCCCAAGGCAGATGCTTAACTGACTGTGCCACCCAGGCACCCTGAAATACATATATCTGATAAGGAGTTAATATTTAAAATTTATAGGGAACTCATACAACACAATAGCAAAAGAAAAACCCTAATAAAAAACCCCTAAAGATGGGCAAAATACTTAAATACACATTTCAATAAATAAATAAAAAAATAAAAAAAAAAAAAAAAAAAGGAAATCCCGCCATTTGAAGTAGCCTGGATGAACCTGGAAAACATTATGCTGAGTGAAATAAGCCAGACACAGGAAGACAAATACTGCATGATCTCATTTATATGTAGAATATAAAATAGTCAAATTTATAAAAGCAGATAGTAGAATGATGGTTTCCAGGGGTGGGTAGAAAAGGATATGGGGAGGTGTCGATCAAACATTATAAAGTTTCAGTTATGCAAGATGAATAATTTCTGGAGATCTGTTGAACAGCATGGTGACTATAGTTAACAATAGTGTATTATATACTTGAGATTTTTCTAAGAGGGTAGATCTTTAGTGTTCTCGCCACAAAGAAAAAAAGAAAGAAAAGAAAATGGTAACTATGTGAGGTGATGGGTTTGTTAATTAGCTTGATTGTGGCAGTCATTTCACGGTGTATACATATACCAAATGGTCATGTTATACATCTTAAATATATACAATTTCTTTTTCTGAGTTATACCTCAATAAAGCTGAAAAAATTTTATGGCCTTTTGTAGCTTATAATTGTGATTTTAAGCAGAGTATATTCCAAGAATAGTGTAAATGTGGAAGATCATGTCTTTAGTATTGTTTCCAGGTAGGGGAGGGAGTACTTGTGGAAAGCTGGAAAGCTCTAAAGGAGAAAGGAGTACATAACCAACAATCAGAGCTATGGTTATGGGTTAGAGGTATAAGCTGGGTAGAAGAATGCCATAATTTGGTGGGGGGGTGTCTTGGAAAGGATGGAGGAGTTATCAGAAGAGGAATAGGTTGGGTAAAGGGGAGAGTAGGAAAATAATACAAGTGGTGAATCATCATGGAAGGCTGTAGAGAATTAAATGGATGCCAAGGATGATGTTGGTGGTAACAGAGAAGAAAGATGAAACAAAGAAAATGAGAATGGTAAAGATGGGAAACAAATACTGACAAGTCTTATTCTGACATTTTCAGTAGAATCTGACCATGTTGAGATATCATCTACTTGATCTGCAGTTATTTTTTAATTGTGTTATGTTCATCACTATAAAATAAATCATTAGTTTTTGATGCAGTGTTCCAAGATCCATTGTTTATGTACAAAACCCAGTGTTCCATGCAATGCATGCCCTCCTTATTACCCAACACCAGGCTCACCCATCCCTCCACCCCCCTCCCCTCTAAAACCCTCAGTTTGTTTCTCAGTGTCCATAGTCTGTCATGGTTTGTCTCCCCCTCTGATTTGCCCCAATTCACTTTTCCTTTCCTTCTCCTAATGTCCTCAATGTTATTCCTCATGTTCCACAAGTAACTGAAACTTGATAATTGACTTTCTCTGCTTGACTTATTTCACTCAGCATATTCTCCTCCAGTCCCATCCATGTTCATGCAAAAGTTGGGTATTCATCCCTTCTGATGGCTGAGTAATATTCCATCATATATATGGACCACATCTTTATCCATTCGTTTGTTGAAGGGCAAATTTGTTCTTTCCACAGTTTGGCTATTGTAGACATTGCTACTATGAACATTGAGGTGATGGTGCCCCTTCTTTTCACACATCTGTATCTTTGGGGTAAATACCCAGTACTGCAATTGCTGGATCATAGGGTAGCTCTATTTTTAATTTTTTGAGGAATTTCCACATTGTTTTCCAAAGTGGCTGTATGAATTTGCATTTCCACCAACAGTAAAAGAGGGTTCCCCTTTCTCCACAACCTCTCCAACATTTGTTGTTTCCAGCCTTGTTAATCTTTGCCATTCTAACTGATGTAAGGTGGTATCTCAGTTTGGTTTTGATTTGAATTTCCCTGATGGCCAATGATGATGAACATTTTTTCATGTGTATGCTAGCCATTTGTATGTCTTCATTGGAGAAGAGTCTGTTCATGTCTTCTGCCCATTTTTTTGATGTGATTATCTGTTTTGTGTGTGTTGAGTTTGAGAAGTTCTTTATAGATCTTTGATATTAGCCCTTTGTAGTATCATTTGCAAATATCTTCTCTGCAGTTCTTAGGAAAGCTGTTTACTTATTTAAGCCTTCTGTTTCTTGGGCTCTTGGGAGGGCTTCTGTTTAAGATTTCCACGTGGTGGGGCACCTGGGTGGCTCAGTGGGTTAAGCCTCTGCCTTTGGCTCGGGTCATGATCCCAGGGTCCTGGGATCGAGCCCCGCATGGGCTGTCTGCTCAGCGGGGAGCCTGCTTCCTCCTCTCTCTCTGCCTGCCTCTCCGCCTACTTGTGATCTCTGTCTGGCAAATAAATAAAATCTTTAAAAAAAAAAAAAAAAAAGATTTCCACGTGGTGTAGATTTCCATTCTATGTACATCTTGTGCCTTCTTAATTGTGAGATATGGAAGGAGCATTAGACCCCCTGAAGTTTGGTTGGAGTGATAGTGTTAAGAAAGATAGTATAGGTGCCCTACCAAAGTATTTCAAGGTTAGTTTTTTAGTGATGTCATTTCTAGAAGAAAAAGTGTCCAGTTTCTAGATTTTGAAGTAGTTTTGGTGACTGGGGGAAAAGAAACCCTAACTTACTTATGTATTAATTAATTAATTTTTTATTATATTCAGCTAGCCAGTATTTAGTACATCATCTTTGATGTAATGTTCAATGATTGATTAGTTGCATATAATACCCAGCGTTCATCACAACATGTGCTCTCCTTAATGCCAATCACCTGGCAACCCAAACTTAATAATAATAAATGTAGGTATAGTTAATAAGTCCCTCACGATTTTTAAGAATATTTGAGTTAATTAGATTGAATTCTTCTATTGCCCATGTGGAGTATGGATTTCTTACAGGCCTGCCAGTAATAATTACCTAGGGGAATAAAGGTGAGATTAAATGAAAGAGGACCTGAGACCAATCATGGCCAAAGTCAAGGTGTTGAGCTGTGAAATAATGAGTTCTTCTGAGAGTTTTGCAAATTTTAGTTTTAATTGTCTGGACATTTCAGATAACTAGGTGTGGTAAGGACACTATAGTTTGTAGGACAAAGAAAGTACTCAGATGTCTATGATAACTTTAGCAATGAAATAAGTTCCCTGTTCACTTGAGAGGGCAGGTAGAATGCCCTAGGTGGGGAAAATTCCTGCTACAGAAGTGTGACAATATTAATAATGGCCCTTTTACATGGAAGCTTCTAGGTACTGAGAGGACATGCAAACAATGGTAAGGATAGCCATGAGATTCAGGGAGTTAAAGAAAATCTAATTTTCAGTGGAGAAAGGGTGCCGCTGAAGGTGGCTCTCTTCCTTAATCTACATTTACAGCTTTGCCAAGATTATGGTTTTTGACAGATGGGGCAAAAGAGTACCACTTATTCCAGGTAAGGAGTCAAGTTTACTCACCAATATTTGTAGAAGGGTTTATTTTTTCCCCCATGATTGGTAATCTTGTGAAGGTCATAGGGCAAATTTTGAGTAAGGGAACTGAGTAGAGATGAAATGGTCTTTTGTGTGTCTCAGAATCTCATCTGAGTGGATATAGTATCCATCTTGTTTCTAATTAGTCTTTTAATTTTTAGGAGCATTAAAACAAGAGATTTTGATTTCCTTGATTAGAGGATCAGGTGGTAAATGGAATAAATAATATCTTGTCTGATTACAATGGGATTAGGACAGATTTATAAACTGCTAACTTGCATATTATAAGCTAATGAGTTTCCCCTTGCCTCAAGTGTTTTATTGCCAATATGGACATTGATTTTGAGTATAATCACCTCCTATGGTAATAATAAGGCTTTAGAAGGTCAACCAACTCTTTGCACTTTTGACTGGTTTTCCAGCTACACTCATACATCCCTTGGCTTTCCATAACACACCAAAGTCATGTAGTACTCCAAGCTTATCCACAACATGTGTAGACATTAACTTTCCTATCTTTAGCTAAAGTGCAGGCTCTAGCAAGATCCATGAATTTTGCTCTCTTTGTTGATTTTGCATTGGGTAGAGGTTCATATTCTACAGGGTTTTAGAAGTTTGTGATGGTGTATTTTACCTGGAAACACTATTTTGATGTGTGGAGGTATGAACCATCAGCAAAGAGAATGAGATCTGGATCTACAAGAGGAATTTCAGCAAGACCAGGGTGGGGATGGGTTGAAGTATCAGTGGCTGCAATGCTTTTCATGTGATCACCCTTCAGTTAGAAGAGAAAGGTTAGTGGGATTAAAATTTTGAAAGCACTGTTTAGGAATGTGAGAAAGAGCAGAAAATAATGTTAGATGTAGAAGCAATAAGGATCTCACTAGAGAAGGGAAAAGGTTGAAAAATTTTGCACATTTTGGTCAGGAGAAAATTTTGGATAACATGGGATATATAAATATTCAAAGTGTGACTAGCACATAAATTGTGGTTTGAGCACAGAACTAGAATGAGGGTAAGTGTCCAATGTGCCTCTGATTCCCAGTATGTTTCTGAGATGTTTTAAGTATGTCCTCTCTCACAAACAAATAGAGAAAAGGGCAAATGAATTTGAGAGTATCAAATTGAAGGTAGAGGAAAGGGAAATTTTTTAAGGATTCAAATGCTCTTCACAAATTGAGACCCATTGTATGGATTCAGACACTCTTTCCATGATCATAAAGGAGATGTTGTAGTAGAGAAATCAGGAATCAACATTCTACAATAGCTAATCAGTCCCAGAAAGATTGGAATTTATCTGTTCATTTCAAATACAGGCTAATTCAGAATGACCTTGGTACACTCTTGGGACAAAGTTTTTCCCTTAAGAAAGATATCATGTCCTAAATAATGAGCCTAAGGACTGCAGTATTGTATTTTGTTTCTCAAAACTTTATGCCCCTTTCAAGCCAGAGCTTCTAATAGGTATTTGCATATCTGTCAGTGAATTATCAATTCTACTGATATTGAATCTACATATTGATCTACATATTGAAGGAGTGTTGAATTATGCGGAAAAATAAAATCCTTTAAATTTGCATTTAATATCTGAGGAAAAATCGGTGAGGGCTTCCATAAACCCCTGAGACATAACAGTCCAAACACATTGTTGATTTTCCAAAGTGAAGGCAAATAGGTCTTGGGAATCAGTGGAGGAATATACTGAAGAAGCTGGAATGTAAGTCCCTAAGAGTGAAGTAATGGTAACAGGGAATATAGAAATGAAAGTGCTGTTAAATTTGGGACTAAGGGGAATCTAAGTCTTAGTATTTTATATTTGGCCTCCAGCTTTGGAACTAATGGATATTCTTTTTTGTTAGGCTTTTTCACAGGAACAATTGGGGTATTACAGAAGCTGGAGTAGGGACCAGGGATTCTTAGTTAAAAAGTCCTTCTAAAACCTTCAGTTGCTTTAAGTTTTAAAGGATACTGGGGTAGCTTAACTAGGGACATAGTGATACCTATTTACACTTTCAAGGGCTCTGCTTTTCAAAATATATTGTGTCTGTTGATCCTATATCCTAAAGAGACTCAATAATATGAGCAAACATTCTGAATGCAGGGACTGTCAAGGGATTGAGGAAGTGCGGTGAGAGCAAGGAGGTTGGGGTGACAAAGCTGTTAGTGAAAACGTGAGTAGGGGAGGATTTCAGGCCTTAAGAATTAGTCCTTAATGAGGTGCCTGGGTGGCTCAGTCTGTTGAATGTCTTTCTTTGGCTTGGGTCATGATTCCGGGGTCCTGAGATCAAGCCCCACATTGGACTCTCTGCTCAGCATGGAGCCTGCTTCTCCCTCTACTTTTCCTTGATGGGTACTCTCTCTCCTGCTCTCTCTCTCTCTCTCTCTCCCTCAAGTGAATAAAATCTTTAAAAAGAGTTAGTCCTTTAGAAGAACATACATATTAATATTCCAATTAGGAAGTAAATATCTGCCTAACAGATTAACAGTTTGTGGAATTATCTATGTTGGGTATCATGATCATGGAGTCCCAAGAAATAAATTAGTTTAGAAAGGGACAAATCATGTGTTATCTAACACCACCACCAGGATGGTTTGTGTACTCTGAGCCATCATGGTGGGGAATTATGAAGTATTAAAGGTGGAATAAGTGGCTCCAGTGTCTATGAGGAAGTTGGTTGGGGGCCCACTGGCTGGAAATTATTTTATCCAGTGTGTTTAAGAGTATTTGGAGGCAGACAGAAGCAGATCCCTTTGGGGGAATCATTGAGACTTGGATTTATTTTTCTTTTTTGGTTAATATTTAGTCCAATATCTCTTCTTCTCATAGTATCTACAGGTGTTCTGATCTATGGGAGATTGAAGGGAAGCTGAGGATGGCTTGAAGTCCTTCCTATAATTACCCTCAATTGGTTTCAGTTGGATAGCCGTGAGTAAATACTTTTAGATTAAGTTTTATTAGCCTGTACATATTCATGGTATTTTGCTAAAGCATGGATCTCAGAGAGGGAGGCATTTTGCCAATTAATGAAATATTTGGAAATATGTTCTCTCACTTCAGCATGGAACCCATTAACAAAACTGGTGACTAAAGTGAATGTCATGTGATCATTTAATATCATATCTGAATGATCCTTCCAAATGTTTTGTAAGCAGTGCCTATAGTTAGAAACGGATCCATCTCTTTGCTGTCGGCACTCCTGAATCTTTGACTGTTTGCTTTTAGATGGGAATAGAATCTAACGTTTTTCCTTTGATTTTCTTACCTCTGTTCTTATGGGTACATTTTAGTTTGATTGTAAGTAATCATTAATTTTGACACATTTGGCCTTAAGACCATAGGACCACAAGGCCATAGGGTCCTTCAGGTCCTTGAAGAAGTTGGACTAATTGACAGATCAGGAAGCTCAGGAAAATATACTCTTTCTAGAAGTAACTTAAATTTTATAGAAAATTCATCCCTGGGACACCTGGGTGGCTTAGTCGTTAAGCATCTGCCTTCAGCTCAGGTCATGATCCCAGGGTTCTGGGATTGAGTCCCACATTGGGCTCCCTGCTCAGTGTGGAGTATACTTCTCCCTTACCCCTGCTTGTGCACTCTCTCTCTTTCTCTGAAATGAATAAATAAAATCTTAAAAAAATACAGATCTCGACAGATGATCATATTTTACTGACACCTAACTTTACCAATCTGAGATTTAAAAATTATACTGAACTGATGAAGCATTGAATATTATATCAAAAACCAGTGATGTACTATACCTTGGCTAATTGAATTTAAATTAAAAAAATAGAAGATCAAAAAAATTTAAAAGTAAATAAAATAAAAGTAATATTTTCTTAATTATGATGATACCAAATGTGTGTAGAATTAACAAGTAACTATGTAAGAAGTTTAGCATGTATAAAATTTTGTCTTCACCCATTATGTTGATAACATCAGTTTATTAGAATTGAACAAGAGTAAAATACACTTGTTGCTTGTTAACTTCTTTGGCTTTTTTAGAAGAGAAGCTGTTTGTTATATAAGACTTTTAAAGTGTTCTTCACTGAAATGAACTTGGCTTGAGGAAAAAAATGTTTGTGTCAGAAAATATTTAATTAAGACCCAAAATGTAGGCTCTGTGACCATCATTGTCCTTTTTTCTCATCTCATAAATTTATTTTTTGTACTTTGATGGCAAATTTCAATGGAAAACTAGTATAATTGCTTCTAAGCTTTGGAGAATCAGAATGCAACATCACACTGTTCAATCAATCTGACCCAAAACCCAGCTCACTATTAGATTTTCTGTATGCAGGCATGCCGCATGACAAGCCAATATTGCTAGAGCTGCCATCTTCTAGGAAGTTATAAATTGAAGCTCTTTCCACTCGACAATATTAAGATACCACATTGTTTTTCACCCCGAGTTAGTTTGTAAGCCCTAAAAAAAATTCAAATTCGTAAATTTTTGTCATCTTTCAGGGAAGAACTACTTGTGCTCCATTTAGAAAAGTGACTATGTTTAAGCAATGAAAAAAAAATTCTTTTAAAAAATATTTATTTATTTTAAAGAGAGAGAGAGAGAGTGATGGGAGGGAGAGAGAAACTTAAGCAGACTCCCCACTGAGCACAGAGTCTAACATGGGACTCAATCTCACGAGGAAAAGACATTCTTAATTGAGAATTTTGGCTCATATTATTAAAATACAAAATTACCCTGCTCATTGTGTTGCTGATCTTCATTATGTTTCTGTCTCAAGCGTTTAATACTCTGCCTCATAGAAGTAAAGAGTGTGACATGTGCTAAAATTAGAGAGTGAGAGGGAGGATTACTCTGAAAGGCTATCCATGTGCTAAGAGGAATTAAACCATTTTGTTGTTTCTCATCATTCTTAATGTATTAAAATGCAGGATGTTATATATATGTATATGTAAGTATGTATGTTTTAAGTTATACTGAGTCCATGATCTACAGCGCCAAAAAACCCAGCCTATTAGCCTTAAGTTTGTCTATGCTCTGTAAGAATGCTTCTCACACTGCCGGCCACTTTATAAACACATTCTATTTGTCAAAATACAGTCATCGGACTAATATTAATCACATATGCTGAAAAAAATTGCTAAACATGGACATTCAAACCATCTGCAATACCATCTTGAAATATAAAAAAATTATGTACTAGAAAGTCATAGGGATGCTTGGGTGGCTCAGTGTCCAATTCTTGATTTCAGCTCAGGTCATAATCTCAGGGTTGTGAGATCAAGCCCTGTGTCAGGCTTCATACTGAGTGTGGAGCCTGCTTAAGATTCCCGCTCTCCTTCAGCTCTTCCCCTCCCACTTATGCTCTTGAGCTCTCACACCCTCTCAGGGTAGAGGGGAGAGGGGAGAGGGGAGCCTGGGTAGTGCAGTTGGGCATCCAACTTTTGGTTTCAACTCAGGTCATGATCTCCGGGTCATGGGTTTGAGTCCCGTTTTGGGCTGTGTGCTCAGTGTGGATTCTGCTTAAGTTTCTTTCTCCCTCTGCCCCTCCCACCTGCTCACTCTTTTCTCTCAAAAAAGTCATAAAGGATTGCTTCAAGTTTGTTAATTGATTTATTTTCATCAAGTACACTATATCCATTCTCTGAATAGAAAGAGAAAAAACTCTCTTTGACACTATCTGCCATCTGTTTCCCTAGAGTTAGCTTTGTAAACAACTTCTGGTTGTGACCCTTTACTGCATGCACTTAAAAAACTAGTATTTTTTTAAATATAGCATGTGCCATGCTCTACATTATACACTGGGGATACAGCAGTAACCAAGGTAGGTATGGTCAAGGAATTAAATGTTACTGCAATCTAGCAACTCTGCAAGATAGTTTATAACATGTAAACACACACAAACACACACATACAAATGTAGTTGACACAAAAACCACAAAACAGTGAAGTGTTACTTCAACTGGTGAGTCGAAGTTCAATCCCACAGGAAACAATTTCCTGGCTGTTTGAAATGAGACAAGAAATAACTCTAGAAGTAAAGAAATTTGATGGGGTGACCTAGAGAAGCTCTTGGCCTGAAATAATGCAACTTGCACAAGCAAGGGAAGCACATAAATAGGAAGATGCTCTTGGTGTGCTCAACTGGACTGATGAAATAAAAACTGGGGTAGAAAAGAGATCATCTTAATCCCTCAGTAGTGAGGATTTTGCCAATACACTAGTAAAGTTTTAATAATTAACAACAAAAGCACTGAAATACAGATGGCAATTAAAATTACTCTTGTTACTTCATATTTATGTATAATTGATTCAAGTCTAATATCTCTAATTCTATGGGAAATTCACTTGCCTCCCCCCAGACTTATGTAAATATTCTAGAATTTTTTATTTTCATGATAAATTCTTGTTCCTAGTACTTGCCACTAGCAAACTCCAGATCTTACATTTTACTGCTCTTGTCTTCTTTTTGTTACCTAATGTACAGATGTGCAACTCAGCCTGTGTTCCTTGATTACTGAAAAAAAAATCACTTGCTTACATCATCTATGTATATAGCATATTTTTATAAAAAGTTTGGAGTTATGAGGAAGATTTATATCAAGTAATATATTTAGATATTAATTATAGTTTACAAAAGCTTTTTAGTACTTGAGTATTTTTCTACTGGCCACCTTTCTCAGGATATAGGTTCTAAAAAATTGCTGAATGTCTTCAAAGGAAAGCTGGATATTGTATAAGCATACACATATATCAATACAAATGTTTCTTCTCCACAGACATAAATCAATTTTGTCCAGTAGAACTGTAATTGATCTCTCCTATTATAAATCACTTTTATATTTCATTGTAAATGTTTTTAAACATTACTTATTGCTTATATATGTGTGGTTCCTTGAAATCTGTTTTAAACTAGTCCTAACATCTTACTGATTTCCTTATTAATTTAGTTAAAGAATATCTTTGACATGTGTTGTGTTCATTTTATATTTGTGTGAAAGTCATGATTATAAACTTTTCTGAAACTTAACCTTTAACAGGCTCCAGAACAATTTGCTAAATTCTTTCTTTCCCTTCAAGATAACTCATTTCTCCTTACTCCTCCATTTTCAGGAACCCTTTGCACTTATTATCAGAAGCTCAATGATTCTTAGCACACTTTCTGTAAGGACTCATTGTGCATCCTTTGACAAAGGGTCTTAATAACTGGGCTTCAATTCTTAGCATCAGAAAACAATTT
Organism: Enhydra lutris kenyoni; assembly: GCF_002288905.1. Classification (NCBI taxonomy): domain Eukaryota; kingdom Metazoa; phylum Chordata; class Mammalia; order Carnivora; family Mustelidae; genus Enhydra; species Enhydra lutris. Next base: position 15,915,337 of record NW_019154107.1, on the reverse strand, counting down.
AAAGCAATTGAAAAATTCCATATATTTTTCTCTCTCCTCCATTGGTCTTTGTAATTTGAAAAGAGCAATATAGATTTTTGCTTCCTATGGATATGGATTATGCCATGACTGTTAGAAATCAGAATTAGCAACCATGCAGTATGATTTTTTTTAACCCTGCTGTATGCCTGTAGTGCACATTGAGGTTGAGGCTGTTAGTTATTTACATATGATTCATTCCACAAAGTGAAATAAGTACTTCTTAGTGAATTGCTTTTTAAAAATAACTTTAGAATTAAAAGAATCTCTGTCATTCTTAAGCAGATGTCCTTTAACCAGGGGGCCAAGAAGTACATAACAACAATCAAAATAAAATAACACATCCTTCCCTACCTCTTTTTCTTTTCTTTTATGGAAGCCCTTTCTAGGATGACTCATGACCAATCTGATTTCCGGCATTAAGAAATCTGATTATGAAATTGAGGTTTGCATCATTCTGCAAAGCCATAAAAAGTTATGGATTAATCATAACTTTACAGTTTGGAACATTATTCATCTATGGTTAGAATCTTACACATCAAAGTTAGAGAGTATACATACTCATAGGAAGGAACAAACTAACAGCATGGCTGAAATTCCAAATGAACTGAAAATTCCTTGTTTTGTGCAATTGTCATCATCAATGTACCTGAACCCACATCAGTCTTCACTTTGGCCATAAACACAGGAGCTATATAACAGTAATAGAAAAATACAATGGAAAAATGGAAAAAGCTAACACATGTTTAACTTTTGCAGATATTTTCTTCCTTTAAGTAATTTACTATTAAATAAAACAAAAGAATATAAATATGTGAACATGAAGATAATGTTAACTATAATAGTCACTTAAGAAAAAGAGGTATGTGTCTTCTTGGCTCCAGCAAATATAGTAAAAGCAAAAATGTAAATTATGTTGGCTTAAAAGTAATTGCAAAAAAATTATTTATTCACTCCTCAAACAACATGGGGAGATGCCTTAAATCTTGGATTAACCTAAGAAATGCTCTTTTAAAAATAGAGCTATTCCTTAGAAAAAAATCTAAGGAAAAAAATCCATTATTCAAGTTATAAAACCTATGATTATATTTATCTTTTTAACTTTCACAAAAAATTGTCCTAGTGTTAATGAAAATGAGAAATTGGGATTGAAATGTTATAGTATTACAGTAAAAAATGAACTGCATATAAAGCATACTGATTCAAGATTCTATTAATGCAAAAATATGTAATTGGGTCATTATTATTTATAAAATACAATACCAAATGAAACTTGTAGCTTAAAATACTTACTGTATCCTCACAGCATACAGTGAACTGGGAATTAACTGTCCATTTCTTTCATCAGTATAAATAGATAAAACAAATAATATGGAATCCAAGGAGAAAAAGTGAATAGCACATGACTGGGTCAGTATATGTGCAGACTCAATAATTCCATCTTTAAAATCTGCACTGTTGGTCACAGCTGGACTAATCATGCAATAAACTGCACAGATCATAAAGACAGCCAAAATAATCATATGGGTCAGGAGGGTGGCCCATTGAGTTTGCATATGTGAATATGATCTGAATGAAAAGAAGTTCACCACAATGAAAGAAATTACCCAGTAATGTAGATCAAAGCAGATAATCAGCATGGATAATTCAGGCCTGAATACAGATGCAGAATATAGATTATGACTTTTCACAAAAGTTTCAGCTAACCCTGTTTTGTCAATGTATATTGATCTTCCAAAGGATTTTATTTCACAGGGACACCTTGGAAGTTTCCAGAAAAACTGACTGTCAAAGAATACATCTCTTAGATCAGCATTGATCATTTTCTTTTTCTTTTAAATCATTAGAATGGAAAGTATTCTGTTTTCCTCTCCTCAGTGCTACACATAAACACATACATGTGTATCCATAATATTCCTATTCTTTGGTACCCTCTTAGAGAAGAAAGCAAGGCCCTGTGCTAGAAACAATCCTAATGTTATTATTAAAATATACAAAATATTCATGTAGATTATGAAATTTAAAATTTCAGAATTAATTTTTAAAAGACCATTTCTACTGGGCAGTTGTATTTCTCAAAGTGATTTTTTTTTGTTGGGTCTGTGTGAAAGTCAGTATTTTTTTTAATGAGGGAAAGTTTGCCTACATTAAAATATATAGATCTTAAATGAATAGATTGATGAGCTTTGAAAATAGCTTACAATAGTAATGTATACAGCTATCAAGATATTGACAATGTTGTTTTTACCCAGGCCCTGTGTTCAGATACAATTAAGGAAATCTCCCCAATAAATTGACAGTAATACAATAATGGTAGGGGACTTTAATACCCTAGTTAGATCAATGGATAGATCATCCAGATAGAAAATCAACGGGCAACAGGAAACAGGAAACAGAGGCTTTGAATGACAAATTAGACCAGACATATCTATCTATCTATCTCTATATAGATAGATTTGAATGACAAATTAGACCAGACATATCTATCTATCTATCTCTATATAGATAGATATATCTCTATTTAGATATATCTCTATCTAGATATATAGATCTATCTATATATATATCTGATAGGTCCATCTGGTCTAAGGAAACAGGAAACAGAGGCTTTGAATGACAAATTAGATAGATCTATCTAGATCTATCTAATTTGTCATTCAAAGCCTCTGTTTCCTGTTTCTATATATATCTATATATATAGATATATATATATAAAATATTCCATCCCCAAATAGCTGAGTATGCATTCTTTGCAAGTGTACATGGAACTTTCTCCAGGACAGGTCACATGTTAGGCCATGAAATAAGTTACAACAAACTCAAGAAGACTGAAATCAACTCACGAATCTTTTCTAACAACAATGGTATGAAACTAGAAATCAATTACAAGAAAAAAAAATAGAAAAAAAATACAAACACATAGAGGTTAACACATGCTACTTAACAACCAATGGGTCAATGAAGAACTCAAAGAAGAAATAAAACATAGAGAGAAATGAAAGTGAAAACACAACAGTCTGAAATCCTTGTGATCCAGCAAAAGCAGTTCTAAGAAGGAAGTTTATAGCAATGACAGGACTAACTCAGGAAAACAAGAAAAAGCTCAAATAAACAACCAAACCTTGCACCTACAGGAGCTAGAAAAACAAAGCTCAAAGCCAGTAAAAGGAAGGAGATAATAAAGCCTAGAGCACAAATAAATAAAGATTAAAAACCAATAGCAGAAATCAATGAAACCAACTTTAAAAAAAAGATTTTTATTTATTTATTTGACACAGTGAGAGAAGGAACACAAGCAGGGGGAGTAGGAAAGGGAGAAGCAGGCTTCCCACTGAGCAAGGAGCCTGGATGCTGGGCTCAATCCCAGGACCCTGGGATCATGACCTGAGCCAAAGGCAGATGTTAATGACTGAGCCACCCAGACACCCCAATGAAACCAACTTTTAAGCCTTTATTTACTAGACGTATCAAGAAAAAAAGGGAGAAGTCTCAAATAAATAAAATCAGAAATGAAGGAGCAGAAATAAGAATCTACACCACAGAAATATAAAAAAATATGAGAACATTGTGAAAATTATATGGCAACAAATTTGACAACCTAGAAGAAATGAATAAGTTCCTACAAGTACACAATTTTCCAAAAGTAAATCTGGAAAAAGTAGAAAATTTCAACAGACTATTTACTAACAATGAAATTGAATCAGTAATTTAAAAATTCCCAACAACCAACAGTCCAGGATGATATAATTTCACATGTGAATTCTACCAAACATTTAAAAGAAGAGTTAATACCTATTCTTCTCAAACTATTAAAAAAAAAAAAAGAGGAAGGAAAACTTCCTAATTTATTAACAAGGCCAGCATTGCCCTGATACCAAAACCAAATAAAGTCACTATAAAAAAGAAAACCAGGGGTGCCTGGGTGGCTAGCCGGGTTAAAGCATCTGCCTTTGGCTCAGGTCATGATCCCAGGGTCCTGGGATTGAGTCCCGCATCGGGCTCTCTGCTCAGTAGGGAGCCTGCTTCCCTCTCTCTCTCTGCCTGCCTCTTTGCCTACTTGAGATCTGTTTCTCTGTCAAATAAATAAATAAAATATTAAAAAAAAAGAAAACCATAGGCCAAAATCTCTGATGAACATAGATGGAAAAATCTTCACAAAATATTAGCAAACCAAATTTAACAATACATTAAAAAAATCATTCACCATATTAAGTGGGATTTAGTCCAGGGATGCAAAGGTAGTACAATATTTTCAAGTCAATGTGACATATCACATGAATAAGATGAAGGATAAAAATCATATTATCATCCCAATAGATCCAGAAAAAGCATTTGACAAAATGCATCTGTTAATGATAAAAACAACATGGATTTAGAGGGTACATATCTCAACAAAATAAAGGCCATATATGAAAAACCCACAGCTAACATCATACCAAATGATGAAAAGCTGAAATATTTTCCTTTAAGACCAGGATGTCCACTTGTACCACTTTTACTCAACATAGTACTGGAAGTCCCAGCCTGAGCAGTCAGACAACGAAAAGAAATAAAAGGCATCCAAATTAGTGAGGAGGAAGTAAAACCCACTATTTGCAGTTGACATTATACCATATATGGAAAACCCTAAACACTCCACCAAAAAAACTACTAAAACTGATAAATGAATTTGATAAAGTCATAGGATACAAATTAATGTATAGAAATCTGTTGTGTTTCTATGCACTAATAAAGAAATAGCAAAAAGATATTGAGAAAACAGTTCCATTTACAATTGCTCCAAAAAGAATAAAATATCTAGGAATAAATTTAACAAAAAGGTGAAAGAACTATACTTTGAAAACTATAAGATACTGATGAAAGAAGCTGAAGATGATACACACAAATGGAAAAATATTTCATGCTCATGGACTGGAATAATTAATATCTTTATGATACCCATACTACCTGAAGCAATCTGTATATTCAGTGCAATCCCTGTCAAAATACCAATAGCATTTTTCACAGAACTGGAACAAATAATACTATAATTTGTGTGGAACCACAAAAAATTCTTGCATAGTCGAAGCAATCTTAAGAAAGAACAAAGCTGTAGGTATCACAATCCCAGATTTCAATATTTAATACAAAGCTATAGTCATCAAAACAGTATGGTACTGTCACAAAAAATAGACACATTTATTAATGAAACAGGATAGACACACCCCAGAAATAAACCCATGCCTATATGGTCAATTAATGTATAACAAAGGAGGCAACAATGTACAATGGGGAAAAAACAATCTTTGCAATAATGGTGTTGGGAAAACTGGACAGCTATATACAAAAGAATGAAACTGGACCACTTTTTTACACCATACACAAAAATAAACTCAAAATGAGTTAAAGACCTAAATGTGAGACGTGAAACTCCTTAAAGAAAACATAGGCAGTAATCTCTTGGACATTGCTTTAGCAACATATTTATGGATATGTCTTCCCAGGTAAAACAATGGAAAAATAAACTACTGAGATTACACCAAAACAAAAAAAAAATTACACAGCAGAGGAAACCATCAGTAAAACAAAAAGGCAACGTAGTAAATGGATGAAGATATTTTCCACTGGCATATCCAAAGGCATATAAGGAATGCAATACCAAAAAACCCCCACAAACCATCTAGTTAAAAAATGGGCAGAGGACCTGAAGAGACATTTTCCAAAGAAGACATACAGATGGTCGACAGACACACGAAAAGATGCTCATCACTCATCATCAGGGAAATGCAGATTGAAACCATAATGAGATGTTACCTCAAACCAGTTAGAATGGCTAGTAACAAAAAGACAAGAAATAACAAGTGTTAATGAGAATATGGAGAAAAAGGAACTGTTAGGCACTGTTGGTAGGAATGTAAATTGGTGCAGCCACTGTGGAAAACAGTATGGAGGTTCCTCAAAAAATTAAAAATAAAATACCATATGATCAAGTAGTTCCACTACTGGTTATTTATCCAAGGAAAATGAAAACACTAATTTGAAAAGATATATGTACCCCTATGTTTGTTGCAGTTGATTTACAATAGCCAAGATAATAGAGGGACTCAAATGTGTACTGACAGATGAATAAATGGAGTGGTATGTATGTACAATGGAAAAATACTCCTCCATAAAATAGAATGAGATCTTGCCATTTGTGACAAAAGTGAAATGAGTCAGAGAAAGACAAATGCCATATGGTTTCACTAATATGTGGAATCTAAAAAACAAAACAAAAAAATAAAAAAAACCAGATTCTTAAATACAGAAAACAAACGTGATGGCCAGAAGGGAAGTGGGTGGGCACGTGGGCAAAATAGATAAAAAGGATTAAGAGGTGCAAACTTCCAGTTATAAAATAAGTCATGGAGATGAAAGGTAGAGCATAGGGATTATAGTCAAACACTGTAATAACATGTAGTGACAGATGGTGACTACATCTATTGTGGTGAGCAGTGAGTAATGTATAGAATTGTTAAATCACTATATTGTAGATCTAAAACCAATATAACATTGTAGGTCAATTATACTTCAATAATAAAGAAATCTTCCCACCCATGTTTGTTATAGGAAACAGCTTACCACAAAGAAACAACCTTCCCTAGATGACCTAAGACTCATAAATGCCCTTTGTCCCTATATGATAAGGGAAAACACAGACCCTCCAAATGTCCATTCTTTGCCTTGTAAATGATTGGCTGAACTGTTTTGTCCCCATTGATCAGTCAGAACCAAATATTTGTTACATAAACTTTGGTTAAGTTTAAGTTTCTCTCCTTCCCTAGATTCCTGGACTCTGACCCACTCTTACCCTGAACCAGCATGTTGCCCCTCCTTAATGGCCCCTTCTGAAAATAGGCTGACTTCAGGGTAAAACCTTCTCTGATCTATTTTTCAATCACACCTCTCTCTCCTCCCACTTTCTTCCACCTGATCCTTTCTAGCCCTAAGCCTTGTTCACTCCTCCCTAAAAAGAAAAGCCCTTTCTGCCTAACCTTTGAGGTGATTGCACATTTTAAGATCTGAAAATTCTCCCTATTGCAATAGTCCCCCTCCCCTTATTGCAGTTAAATCTTTCAAGTACTCTCCTTACCAAAATCAGGATTTATTTTCACTTGACAGTTATCGGTATCCTCCATTGGAGTCAGGGCCTCACTTATAGACTCCCACCATCTCTGTGGAAATAATGGCACCTTGTAGGTCCTTCAAACTCATCTTCTTTTCAGCAATTCAACTATTGTTTGATGAATTCCACTCTCAAACTAGTGTTCTGCATGTCTTATCTGTTGTAAGGGGTTACTTTGATTCCTTAAGGCAGGGAAACTTTTCTTTGACCCTTCTGTGTGAACTCTTCTGGTTTTTCCTTTGCTCTTAAATTTGGGGATCATTTGAACAAATTTCCTTTGCAGGGATGGGAAGCTTGGGGTGGGGATTTTTCTCTGACCAGAAAATTGTGCTGGAAAATTAATCAAGCAGGACTATTTACTGTTTCATTTAAGATCTTTTAGCTCTGATTTTATTTTCTAATCCCATGGGTACCTCTTAACTATCAATTGTCCTCTCTCTGCTACTCCCACTGACTATACTTCAACATTATGACACTAATTCAGTTAAACATATCTAAATGTAACATTATTTCACAGAGGTTAATTTGAAACTGCAAAAACTCTCTGGGATTCTTGTGATCTCCCTAAATGTGTTAATCTCCAGGGGTCCCTTGAATCCTGGCAATCCAGAACTCCCTCTGAACAATTTGCATATTTCTTATGGTATTAGGAAGGTGAATAAGTATCTTCTTTCTTGGTCCAAGCTTAATCAGTCCATTTAGTAATATCAGTCTATCTTAACTGAGTCCATTCATCTCTGAAGGATCATCTGCCAACCTCAGTGGTTGCTCTATCACCCACTACAAACACATGTTCTTCAATTCCATCTTACATGGAATTTACATGTTCCTCAATTCCATCTCCCTCATCCTTAGCTCCTCCAAAACTGTTTCTGTCTCCTTCAATTCCAGGTTCCACTCTTCGTATATTAACCCACCTTTCCTGAATTTAACACTACTTTTCCAGCCCTCTCACTTCCTACAGTTATTCAAGACTTTGATTCTGCTTCCCCAGTGCTAGGTTCTCGTGGACAACAAGCTGCAGAACCTCAATTGCCAGCCCCCACAATATGTCTGTTATCAAGTCCATCAACCTTTCATTACCATTATTATTTCTTCTAACATATAACCTTTTTTTTTGTTATCATGTGACTACCAAATTATCCATTACAGCTCCCTATATAGGTCTTTCCTTCTTTCTGACACATTATTAAACAAATACCAGAATTGTATTGTTCTTTTGCCACTCTTTCATATGCTGTCCCTCCTTTTATTTTATCAACTTACTTCCTAATAAATCTGATTAGCATATTTGTTATATATTACTTATGGATATTGAAGTATTAATATGTTACCCCTCCCAGCTCACTGGCATGTATTATATAGAGACCTTCTATGTGCAACACCAAAAAATTTTTTAAAAAATGTTTCTAAATTTAAGCATTATTGCATCCAGTGAGGGATACACTTATGGGGAAAATGGGACCATTAGAAGACATAGTATACACCATATAGTCAATGTAGGTACTGAAGATTATATCACCTATATTCTATTTCCTTAACAATCCCATTCTGGCACTTTCCTTTCTGTATCACACAAATTTGTACTTTTCCTGCTGGTTTTCTTTTTAAATCCATTTCTTAGCCTTAAAAGACAAAAAGTGTTGTAGTTTTTCCATGAAAAAAATCTCCACCAAAAGGAAAGAATAGTCCCTCCCTACAGACACAAAAAAAGACATTTTTTCTTCATCTTAAAGCTTTTCTTGCTTAAAATTTTCCATACATTTGACAAAAATATTTAGGACACCCTGAAACAAGATGGTTGCTAAAGTTTTTTAATGTTAACCTTTAAAAAGTTTGTAATTCTAATTGGATATCTAACTTACTAACTGCAGCCCCAGTAATTCTGTTTAAATTGACATCTCTGTTTGATAGCTATAAACTTACATGTTTTCTTTGTTAGGCCAGAAAAGCCTCATATGTATTTCACTTTTCTCTTACATTCATGGGAGATCCAAGTCGCTGTGAATTTCTTATTTAAAAAGAGTGATGCAGAGGTGCCTGGATGGCTCAGTCAGTTAAGGGTTTGACTCTTGATTTTGGCTCATGTCATGATCTCACCATTGTGAGATCAAGCCCAGCTTCAGGCTCCACAGTCAGTGTGGAGTCTGCTTGAGATTCTCTCTCTCTCTCTTGCTCTTGCTCTTGCTCTCAAAATAAATAAATAAAATCTTTAAAAGAATAAAAAGAGTGAGTGAACTTTTTATCATTCAAATTAATAACAGTTATAGTGGGGACATTAGCACAACTCACTAATATTTAGAGTTACTATCTTTTTGGGCAGACTGAAGCATTGCAAGGTCCTATTTCCCTTTGAAATTGAGAGAGGCCACATGACTTGGTTTGGGTGAAAAAGAGTGAATGGAAGAAATATATACCACTTTCAGATGAAAGTAATTGAGAACTTTAACTTGGTTGACCAACCTGCTTTTTACTCTTTGATGACAGTCATGGGGGTGTCATAAAATCCATGCATTCTGGAAAGCTGAGTCAACACATGGAAGACAGCTGATGTCAGTGAGACATGCAACTTACTTTTTTTTTAAAGATTTATTTATTTATTTGACAGAGAGAGAGAGATCACAAGTAGGCAGAGCAGTAGGCAGAGAAAGGGGGAAGCAGGCTCCCTGCTGAGTAGAGAGCCCGATGTGGGGCTCAATCCTAGGACCCTGAGATCATGACCTGAGATGAAGGCAGAGGCTTAACCTACTGAGCCACCCAGGTGCCCCAACATGCAACATACTTTCCACAAGATACTTTTATTAGATTAAGCCACCGAGATTTGGCAACTGCCTGTTAATACAGTAAAGCTCATCTTTTGCTGCCTTATGTCTTCTATACCTGTAAAATATCTATGGTGATTATTAGAATATGTTTGAATATAGCTGAACTTACTTTATCAAATATTAAATACTGTGTTCTGATTATGTGAAATTTGGTAACCTTTTAGTATGGCTTTTTAAATTAGCACAAGTATTTGAAATACAGAGAATAATATATAAGCATGGCAGTGGTAAAACACATAATTTAGGAAGCCTGCTATACTATTTAAATAGGTGCATCTGTATGGGTACCTACCCTGCTCAGTCAGTAGAGCACGAGACTCTTGATATCAGGGTCATGAGTTCAAGCCCCACATTGGGTGTGGAGCCTACTTAAAAACATAAAATAATATAAAGTGCATCTATATAGTCTTTATTATCCTGAAATATTTAGTTCATTGAATACAATAGCATTATAGTAGAGAAAACATTATGAATAGATAAAATGTAATTATTCATTTATTTTTTATTCATGTATTCATCAGGAAAGTTTTTCAGTGGGTTTTTTTATTTGTAAACAGCTCCTTGGTAACTAAGAGACATTAAATTAAAAATTAAACTGACTTTGCCAGGTGATTAAATTCTGATCCATAATACACTTTGTGTATGAATAAAAAGTACATGTGTTTTTTCTATCAAAGAGATATTTCTTTACATTTCTTAAACTAAGTATCTCAATATTCACTCCTTGTAGAATTTTTATAAGTGTATAAAGGTAAATGCGCAACAAAGTCAAGGAACTATGAGGGTATTGTGGATTATTTGCAATGATGACTAGAATTATTCTCTCCCATAACCCATTCCCCTTTGAAATGTGACTTTGTAGCTCATCCCATCAGGAGAAAAAGTCTGTTTCCCACCACACGGATCTAGGTTGTTCTTGTGACTTCTTTCACAGGTAGAATGCTGCAAGAGTGACCTGCTAGTTATGAATCTAGAACTCAAGAGGCATGGTATGCTTCCACTCACTTTCTGGGCACTCTGTCATTATCAGGTAATGACCTCCAAGCTAACCTGTTGAGTGATGAATGACACATAGCTCAGTCATCCTTGTCCCTGCCACCACCTATTTGTCCTAACTCCAGACATGTGAATGTGACTGTCCTCTAAGAACCAGACTATGGCCAACATATTTACTAAATAAAGACATATGAGCAAACCATCCAGTATCAGTCATGGCTGGTCCAGAGCAGCAGAACTGCCAACTCAGTCATAGACTCATGAACAATGGCAACTATTTTTTTTTATTCTCAATGCATAATTATCGATACAGACCATTAACTTATATAGTTATCCTGTTTTTGTAAATGCATACACTTTTCACATACAGATTTACAAGGATCACTGGAATGACATGCAACAGTGTATGAAAATTGTGGATATAAAAATTAAAATATGTGTTCAGATTGTATATTGAATCATTAGCATCATGACTTGGTGATTGGCCAGAAAAAACAAGATATTTAAAATTAGTTTGGTATGGTATATAATATTAACAGAGATGTTTAGAAAAAGGTCAAAATTTACCTTAATTCTTGGAAAAGTGAAAAATTTAGAGTATTATTAGAAAAGCATATTTTATATATTCCTCAATTTTTTTCCAACAGTGTTCTTGTCCAAATATTTACTCAAAAAGAGCTAAAAACAATGGAAGTCTGGTAAAATGATATATTATTCTTTCTTTTTCTCCTCAATTAATTTAATTATCCATAGGAGATCAATAAAACATCCAACTGGTAGGAATGTACTTGTAGACAGGAGGGCATCAAGGATATCTGTGAGCTGGGTCCTATGTAGAACTTATAAAGAGAAGTACAAAGCTAAAGACTTTGGTAACAGTGATTTACTAAATAATCTCCAGTTACCTGAAAGAAAATATAGCCAAAAAGGAATATTAATTACATCTTTGAAAGGTAACATGGAAAACACCTCCTGTTAATGGTTTCAATTTAATGATGCTTCCATATAGGCAAAGCTTACTTTTTAAATGAAAAAAAAAAAAAAAAAACAGATTGATGTTGGCCATTTTGCGTAGGAAAAATTAGAAGTATTATATACATGTCTGCCTTTTGTTGTTTATTTATTTAACATATTTTTACCTGAAAATTTGATTCATTTTATTGTCAAATCCAATAATTTGAGGGTAATAATAACAGTGACATTTATATGGCTTTTTCTTTTTCATCTAATTTAAGGTTCAAAACAATCTTTTGAAATAGATACTTTGTTATTTGAGCAAACACTAAGGTACAGAGATGTTAAATAACAGAGCTACCTCAGACTCAAGTTAGGGAGCAAGGTTCTAGATTTTGTGTGTCTAACACCAACATCCTAAAGGAGATACACGGAACAGTGTGGAGTGGATGATACTATGTTCTCATTTAAGTTAAAGTGTTAAATGTTTCCATAATGGACTAGCTATGTCTTTCATGGATGAAGAAGGATGGAGTGGCAGTACTTGTGTTTTTTATTTACTATTCCTCTGTGTAAAGTAATATAGTACTTACGCATATCTATTCAACTCATGTGAATATGTGGGTCATACCAGTTTTCATTTGCTTTTGAGATTTTTGTTACCTTTTTTTTTTTTTTTAACCTTTCCCCCTCTGGTTTTCAAATTATCAGCAGAATCTGCTCTCGGCTGTCTGTAAACCAGATTTTAAATCTTCCTCTATTTTACTGATCATAGTCTACACTTCATTATGATTTATGCACATCATTAATAAAAATTGAGACAAGACATATTTTTAAATTATTTGGTGAAATGTTTATTATAATTAAGCACATTAATTGAGTTAAATAAAATAGCTAATACTCTGTGCCTACTATAACGAGCTGAGAGAATTACATATATTTATATGTAAGTACTTCACCATAGTTCACCAAGAAGATGCAGGGGAAGTTGGGGGTATATGGTAACTAGAATTAAAATGGTTGAGGAACTTAAAATTTACAGAAGATAATTTGAATTTGACACTATAGAAAACTAATTTAGCTGCCTTTCCTTAGGGTTTGAAATTGGAAAAGCTTAGGTTTGAAGGCAGGTAGCCCCCAGTTCTTCATTAGTGCATTAATTTGCCATTCAAGGATAACATAGGTTTCCTCTTTAAATATTGTATAAATATTTTGGATACTTTAAATTATTTTACTCTTCATTCATGTTTTGGGGCATCACATGTCAGAGTTTGTAGATACAAAAATCTGATTTCTGAACCAATTAGTTGTCACTTTAATAACAAAGGGGCAACATAATGGATTTGGAAACTATCTTGTTCAATTTTATATTACCTTACTATAGAGAAAAAATGGTTTCAAAAATGCAAATATTTGGAATGTTTTTCATCACAAAGAAGGAAATATAGTTTTGTTTTGTTTTTTTTTACTACCATGGCCCTAAAGAACATCCCTTACACAGAGTAGGTGTTCAGTGTTGTGTTCATAGAACGCACACAAGAGTTACACACATGTGCACACATATACACACTTAAGTATCTTTTTAAATATTTAAATCTATGATACAAATATGTTTTCTTTTTTGCAAATCGAGATACTCAAAGTGATTATTTTTGAGTAAAGAGATAATGTTATAGCATTGAAGGGATTAAGAAATACTTTGATTTCTGCGGAAAGAGCTATCACATACAGATTTACAATAAGGTGCATAATATAATTCAACAGACTGCCTAATGTTCATGGGAAAGAAAAAATGGAATGAATTTTTAAAGTTTGATTTAATCAAAGAGATTACAGCTGGATGTGAAGGAGTGACACTATTGAAAACAATCTTGTTTCGGGGCACCTGGGTGGCTCAGTGGGTTAAAGCCTCTGCCTTCGGCTCTGGTCTTGATTCCAGGGTCCTGGGATTGAGCCTCACATCAGGCTCTCTGCTCAGCGGGGAGCCTGCTTCCTCCTCTCTCTCTCTCTGCCTGCCGACTTGTGATCTCTATCTGTCAAATAAATAAATAAAATCTTAAAAAAAGAAAATAATCTCGTTTCTTAAAATGAACAATCTCTAGTAAAAAGAATATACTCAAATTAGATGAGTGTTAGATTTTGTATTCTATTAAGCAGTTTTTAGAGTAGAATCAACTGGACTCAGCCAAATAATTATTGGAAATCTATGTATGAGATAATGGTCCAGGGCCAGATAAAATTCTTTATCCTTTGTTTTATTTAAAACAGTAAAATTTTACTCTTCATGGTTAGAAATAAAAAATGGAAAACTTCCTGTAATATTAACAGTTTGAGTTGATTCGTTCTCTAAGAAATGAGACTGATCATGGATTCACTTATCTCTTTTATATCTGAAAACACATATAATTTCAGTCTGTGCAAAAATCTGTGTGAATTTTGTCTGAGTGAACTTCTAGTAGTGACTTATTCACACATCCAGTTAATCCTTTTGGCATTTATAGCATTAAAATTGTATTATTATGAGGATAATAATTTTCATGTTTAATCTAGTATAGTATCTAATGAGTATAATCTCTAATATTTGTAAAATACTAGAATCCAATAAAATTTTAGAATTATGACACAGCTCCCCAGTAACATCAGTGCTTTTATTGTACATATACTGATGGAATGTCACATGTTAATGATCCTTCTTTTTATGTTGGATATATTGACCTGAAACCTAACCAGCTAAATGATGCTGATTGGGAAAAGCCCTTTTATTTCCCTCACATAATTTTGTTTATTTATGTACTTCTGTAGGCTTTAGAAATGTTAGATATGGATCTACTAAGTACAAAAAGAAATTAAACTTTTATTGATTGCATTTTCTTAAAGTCAGTAGACAAAATCTAAAGAAAAGCAGCTAAATTATTTTTCTATAGCCAATTTAAAGTTCTCCTTTGTGACCTTTTATTTTCTTAGTTATTTTGATTCTATTTACCAAGCATCCATACCTTCACCTGAATTTTAGCACTGGATCTTCATTTAGTCATGCCTCAACTAACCCATCTATTTCTTCACACTGAGCGAACATATGAGAACCCCATGGCCATCCACTGGAATACACATGTCCTAAGTCAGATCCATTGAACTCCCTATTCCCTTCACTACATAACAGGTTCACATTAAAAATATGTAGCAAATTGACCTCCAGGGAAGATGGTAGAGTGAGAGGACCCTAAGCTCAACTTGTCCCACAGATACAACCAGATAACACTTAGGACAGTGTAAATAACCAAGAAAATGACTTGAAGCCTGGCAGAACAGACTCTCCACAGCTAAATGCAGAGAAGAGGCCACATTAAAGAATGTAGGAAGAGAAGAGAAATGGTCGGGACCTAAACAGAACCATGGGACCGTCTGTGGGCAGGTCACTCTCATAGCAAACACATCAGGTACAGGGAACCTGCATGAAGACCAGAGGGGCATAATTTCATGGGTTTTTACAGTCAGTGAGTCTCAATACCTAGAACTTTAAACATTCAGTGGGCTTGGCTCTTGGAGAGCCAGGAGGGCAAGAGAAAACTGAGTTCCTGCCTTTAAGGGGACAGCACAACAAGCAGGCCCACTGAGGTGCAGCATAGAAACAGTAGTTTGAAAATGAAAAACAGGGAGATTTATTTACTAATCTCAGAACATGTGCTGGACAGACACAGTTCATTGGAAGACTTCCCTGGGAACAAAGGAGCTAGTGGGTACCATTTCCCTCCAGCCTAAACATAGGGACACCTGCCTGAACCAGCACAGAACCAAAACTCTCCACCTAACTCACTAACAATAGGCCCACTGCTGCATTCTTCTGCAGAATCCCCCTCCAGTCAGACCCCAGCTCCAAATCCCCTCCCATCAGAGACCGTGCAAAACTTACTAACACTGTGTACCCCAACCCCATGTTCTTCTGTGGACCCGCCCTCTCTAGTATGCCCTTGGTCAAACCCCATCTAAAACAGTGCCAGAAGCTGGTCAGTGTGTAAGCAACCCTGACAGGGGCCAACATCACTCCAAAGTGACTTGGGCCCTGGGGAGTAGGGACAATAATGACACATACCAATCTGACTACGACCCAAGTAGTGGGCTGGGGGCAGACATCTGGTATGACTTCAGGTTCCACCCACCAACTAAAGCTTCTTAGGAGACAACACAGGGAAAGTGCCCACCAGTACGGTGCTACTGTATCTCTGGAAAATGCCTAGTCTGAATCAATTTAAGCCCAAGGTGGCCCCAGACTGGCCCACCAACAATACAGGAACTAAAATCTTCCCACAACAGACAGAGAGCCATTGTAGATGACTGAACTGAAGGTAAAAGTGGCTAAGCCACAACACCAGGGTGCAAGCAACACACATAGGACATATTACCAGGTTCTGGTCAGCAGGACACATTGCACTGCAGGGCAAATATTGGGGAAAATCTTAATGATGCCTGTAAAAGAAAGTGGTTGAGTAGAATAAGGCACATACACAGAAGTGAATACTAAGAACGTGTAAAAAAGATTTTTGGAGAGTTCTAGGAATTGACATGGGTTAATTTCCAGTATATATATTGGTAAGTGAAAAAAAAAATCAAAGTACAAAAGTACCTGTAGTAGACAGTCATTCATGTAACAATGAGGGTGCACACAAGCACACTCAACATAATTATGGAAAGGGCAAAATAGAATCTGATGAGATTGATTACCTATAAGAGGTGTGTGGTTGTAAGAATAGATAGAGGATGAGAATGGGATATAAAGGATAGAACAGTGACACTTCTGTGATGATACCTATTAGTATAGCTTTGACTCTAAGCTGTGTTAATGTTGCACATACTCCCAAAATAAATAAAATAAAATCAAGAGTTAAAAGCAACCCAAAAAAGGGGGACCAAAAAAATTAGAAAGCAAACAGTAATAAATGAATCTAAACCTATTATAATTGAAACTTATAGCCATAGTGAAGGGAAAGAAGAGAACTAACCCAACTAACTTTGAAAAACAATAAATGTATCCTATAAAGCAGAACAGAAAGTAAAACACAAATACTCTAGTTAATAAATTTTCTCTCAAAAGAGTATGAGTTAGAAATACTTAACTACAATATATATATACTAGATATAAGTAAATATATTTCAGATAATGAGAATTGGGTTTCTCAATGTCAGAGAAAGTTGTTACAAATAAGGAAAGAGAGAAGACTGAAATGAACCCTACGTGTTCTATTGGAATTGGACGTGTCAGTATGAAATAATGGATATTATTATATATACTGATCAATAGATTTAGAAATAAGTAAAGATTATTGTGTGTGAAGATGGATGGATAGATAGATAGGTAGATAGAGATTTCTTAGCTCTGTCTGATGAAGGATTTAGAAGTAATGACATCCCAGTAGCAGTAAATGGTCAAATTTAGTGTTGCTGTCTTAGTTTTAAATACTATTCTCTAATTAAAGGAACCAAGAATTCTTGGAGAAATAGTTGATACCAGGGATAGAGTAAGGAAAAGACAAGATGATCTTGGTACTTCTCATACTGCCAGAAAGTAAGAAATCACTAGAAAATGATGGGCTTGCAGTAGAATGAATGTTTATATCCCCTCAAAATTAATGTGTTGAAATCCTAACCCCCAGTGTGATGGTATTAGGAAGTGGAATCTTAGGGAGGTGATTAGGTCATGAGGGTGGAGAATTCATGACTGAGATTAGTGCCCTTGTGAAAGAGACCCCAGAGAATGGTCTCAATTTCTTTGACCTGTGAGCATACAGTGAGAATTTAGCAATTTACAGCCTAGAAGAGGACTCTCACCAGAATTATGCCATGCTGGCACCCTGGTGTGGGACTTTCAGTCTCCAGAACTGGAAACTGTCATTTATAATGTACCCAGTCTATGGTTTTTTGGTATAGCAACCCAGAGAGGGTGTATGAATAAAAGGTACACAGAAGCCAACTTCTTGGAATTCCTAATGACCTCATATGGGGAAAAATATCCATTGAGTCCATATGTCATAAATAGGTAAATAAATAAATAACGGGGGGGGGGGAGGGACAGTTCTTTCTTACAGTAGAATTACAGTTAATAAGTACAGGAAACAAATGATAGAAACAGAAAATCATAATTAGATAAATACTGCAGTAATAATTGTTATAAGCGGGAATCACTAATGGTTACTAAAACTTGTGGTTAAAAGCAGGAGGGATAGGATATTTTTTTAAAGGATTTTTATTTTATTTGTTTGACAGGCAGAGATCATAAGTAGGCAGGGAGACAGGCAGAGAGAGGAGGAAGCAGGCTCCCTGCCAAGCAGAGAGCCCAATGCGGGGCTCGATCCCAGGACCCTGGTATCATGACCTGAGCCGAAGGCAGAGGCCTTATTTGTGACAAAATGCATAATCTCTGTCTAATCATTTTACAAAATAATTGGTCAGTAATCTTCAAAAGTGTCAAGGTGTTGAAAGACAAAGTAATGCTGAGGGACTATCATTTAATAGAGGACTTGAGAATTAATGCATGTGATCCCGAATTAGAATCTAGACTACAGGGGGAGACAAGATGGCAGGGAAGTAGGAGGAGGCGCCATTTCAACCTGTACCCTAAAGTGAGCTGATTACCTACCAAAGAACTCCGATCACCCATGAAATCAGCCTGAGATCAGAATTATACACGTCTGGATCTCTACAGGGGCAGAAGATGACAGTGGGCAGGTAAAGCAGAGTGGGAATGTCAGACTGATATCGGAAGATAAACAAAAGGGGGAGGGAGCCACCAGAGGCGACCGATTGGAAAGTAATACCCCTAATACGAGAGTGCCCTGCGTCTGGGGACCAGCATTAACTTGGAGACTGGTTGAAAGCACTCAAAAAGAGCAAAAGATCGCGGGGGGGAAACTGTGGGAATCGGGACGGTTAGGGACAGGGACTTAAGTCCCCAGACCCAGGAGAGCCTCCCCTGGCGCTGACCCAGAGAGAGTGCGGCGGAGAAACCAGGTCTTGGTCCCTGAGCCACCAGTGTGCCCGAGAACGCGTGGGGTCCGGCTCCTGTGAGGGGCTGGGAGCCTAGCCAGACAGCAGAAC
The DNA here is from genome assembly GCF_002288905.1 of Enhydra lutris kenyoni. NCBI lineage: Eukaryota > Metazoa > Chordata > Mammalia > Carnivora > Mustelidae > Enhydra > Enhydra lutris. The sequence continues at coordinate 15,896,311 of NW_019154107.1, read as the reverse complement.
GCCGAGCTGTGCTAACAGAGCCTGAGACGCACGTGCCCCTCCCCCTCCCCTGAGAGAGGTGCACCCAAGCCCGGTACTCTTAGACCCAGAAAGACCGGGCACTCCCAGCCTGGGCCAATGGGAAAATCTCAGTGTGTGATCACTGCTTGGAGCCTCTCTGGTGGTCTGGAGCTGCCCAGATAGCTGCCGCTCCTGCGGTTTTGGGTACAAGCAGAATATCCTACATCCCCAGGGACCACGACTCAGAACCTGCTCTGCCATCGGCCAAGGGGGAATTTATATGGGCTCTGCAGCACCCACAGGGGACCAGACTGAGGCTTCTCTCTGAAAGGGAGGTCAGGGTGCAGTTTGCTTTCCTCTAGACCTACAAAAACCATCAAAAGTGGTCAGGGCGAGAGAAAAAAAAAGTGAACAAACATAAAAACCTCCAGAGAACAAAAGCCTGAAAAAACCAGTTTCCTCAGAG
>NW_019154107.1:15889148-15890845 GCF_002288905.1 Enhydra lutris kenyoni | reverse complement strand
CCTGATGGCTAGTGATGATGAACATTTTTTCATGTGTCTTATAGCCAGTTGTATGTCTTCATTGGAGAAGTGTCTGTTCATATCTTCTGCCCATTTTTTTGATATGATTATCTGTTCTGTGTGTGTGTTTTGAATCTTCTAAAGGCATTCAGGAATTTTTCATGGAGTTCATATGATGCACAAAGGTATCTATGCAAGAAAAGGATCTGGAAAGGTTTCGCCAGTTGGCATCCACACCAAAAATAGTTCAGATACTTAGGCTCCTATTTTGTCATAAATCTCTTTTTAAGAGCGAGCATTGTCCCTTTTCACAATGGGATTTTGAAGGGTATCACCCTGACTTATCAGGCATATTTAAATATCTTTACCATTGATTTTCAGAAGGAGGGTTATGATCTTAATTCAGTGATTTTCATGAGATATGCCCAGGTCACACCCCAGGTAAGTTAAATCAGAAGGTCTGGAGGTGGGAGTCAATTGTCAGTATTTTTAAAGATGTCCAGGTAATGCCATTGCATAGAAAAATTTAGCAACCATCGTCCTTATCCCTCTTTTCTTAAGAAAATTAGACTATGCCTATGTAAATTTGTGGGTGCAAATGTTGACCATCTTATGGCATCAAGGACTAAAATTCATATCTATCATCTATGCCATGCATAGGATATTACCTAATTTCAACTATTAACATGATCAAAGTTTCTAGATTTGTGAGAATATCCCATCTAATTCATAAAGAACCATGAAGATTCTAAAGAAGGACATTTCAGTGTATTTATGGAATCATCAGACTTCCTAAGGAGGGAAACAATTGAAAAGATATTTGAAAATAACTAGGATTTCTATTTTGAATCACCCTAGAGCAACTTATTGGGTTTTGCTTGCTTTTTCTTTATATCCTAATGTTTATATAAACATTTTATTTCTGATTTCAAAGCCCGAGAATTAGTGCAGGAGATTCTAACAGAACCTATGAATATCCCATTTTTCAGAAGTCTAAGGGCTTACCATAAAGTTGATGGGCAAACACACACACACACACACACACACAGGTTCTCAGCAAGCCAGCATAAAAAAAAAAAAGTGTCTGCTTTAGGTATTCCTCTGAGAGCATGTGGTCACATCAGGGTCAGAGGTATTTCCTCCCAGTGAAGCAGTCATAACAAGAGCAAAATCAACATAGCTTAGCTTCCTCTAGAAACAGCAAACAGAAAATCCACTGGACCTATGGAAAGATTCTACAGGTCAGCTGTAAGAAACCTTATGGAATTTTCAGAGTAAATACCTCTTTCTGAAGGCACACCACCACTGTTCTATTTTCAACATACAGGTCATTCCCTCCTAGTACTTCAGATGTGGTCAATAAATATTTGTTGAATTGAATGGAATTTCAGATACAGATTTGCTGCAAGAGAGAAAAAGAGAGAAGATTGAAGGGAGGAGTAGGGATGGAGGCAGGGACAGAGAGAGATAATTTTAGATAATATTTCATTCACACCCCGAATCACTAAGGAAATGTTGAAAAACAAAACAAAACAAAAAACAAACAAAAAAAAACTGGCAGCATCATGTTACCTGATTTCAAGCTTTACTACAAAGCTGTGATCACCAAGACAGCATGGTACTGGCATAAAAACAGACACATAGACCAGTGGAACAGAGTAGAGAGCCCAGATATGGACCCTCAACTCTATGGTCAA
>NW_019154107.1:15855801-15889048 GCF_002288905.1 Enhydra lutris kenyoni | reverse complement strand
GGACAGCTATATGTAGAAGAATGAAACTCGACCATTCTCTTACACTGTACACAAAGATAAAATCATAATGGATAAAAGACCTCAACATGAGACAGGAATCCTTCAGAATCCTAGAGGAGAACATAGGCAGTAACCCCTTTGATATCAGCCACAGCAACTTCTTTCAAGATATGTCTCCAAAGGTAAAGGAAACAAAAGCGAAAATGAACTTCTGGGACTTCATCAAGATCAAAAGCTTCTGTACAGCAAAGGAAACAGTCAACAAAACAAAGAGGCAACCCACAGAATGGGAGAACATATTTGCAAATGACAGTACAGACAAAAGGTTGATATCCAGGATCTATAAAGAACTTCTCAAACTCAACACCCACAAAACAGACAATCATATCAAAAAATGGGCAGAAGACATGAGCAGACACTTCTCCAATGAAGACATACAAATGGCTATCAGATGATAAAATGTTCATCATCACTAGCCATCAGGGAGATTCAAATTAAAACCACATTGAGATACCACCTTACACCAGTTAGAATGGCCAAAATTAGCAAGACAGGAAACAACATGTATTGGAGAGGATATGGACAAAGGGGAACCCTCTTACACTGTTGGTGGGAATGCAAGTTGGTGCAGCCACTTCGGAAAACAGTGTGAAGATTCCTCAAGAAATTAAAAAGAGAGCTTCCCTATGACCCTGCAATTGCACTACTGGGTATTTACCCCAAAGATACAGATGTAGTGAAAAGGGCCGTGTGTACCCCAATGTTTATAGCAGCAATGGCCACAGTCGCCAAACTGTGGAAAGAACCAAGATGCCCTTTAATGGATGAATGGATAAGGAAGATGTGGTCCATATACACTATGGAGTATTATGCCTCCAGAAGGGATGAATACCCAACTTTTGTATCCACATGGACGGGACTGGGAGAGATTATGCTGAGTGAAATAAGTCAAGCAGAGAGAGTCAATTATCATATGGTTTCACTTATTTGTGGAGCATAACAAATAGCATGGAGGACATGGGGAGTTAGGAGAAGGGAGTTGGGGGAAATTGGAAGGAGAGGTGAACAATGAGAGACTATGGACTCTGAAAAACAATCTGAAGGGTTTGAAGAGGTGGGAGGGTGGGAGGTTGGGGGAACCAGGTGGTGGGTATTAGAGAGGGCATGGATTGCATTGAGCACTGGGTGTGGTACAAAAACAATGAGTACTGTTATGCTGAAAATAAATTTAAAAAAAAATTAAAAAAAAAAAGAAAATGATTCTCCAAAAAAAAAAAAAAGAGAGATGACAACCTAAACTGCAGAACTCCCAATATGTTTAGAGGTTCAGTTAAAAACACTTTCATATATATAATAAATGGTTTTGTGTGTGATCAAACTTCAAGCTTTGAGTTATAACTAACTTCAAACAAATTATAGGGTACATCATTTTGCTAGTAAGTCTATTTTTACACTAAATGCAGATGATAAAATATTTGTAATTTCTATTTTCTTATTGGCATATCACACAAAATTGATTTTGTATTCTAGATTTGTCATTGACCTATTTTAATAATAACCAGTCATATTTGTGATTTCCCAGATCTCACAGATACCTTAAAATTCTTGTTTTTTTTTTTAATGGACATCTTCATTTTTAAGCATTGCAGACATTCAACAAGGAAAAGGAAATTAAAAGGTTAAAAAAACCCTGAATATATATACACATAAACTATAGATAACTACCAGTAAGTATGTTGCAATATAATCAGAAAAATATGAGAATATAAACATGTCACCTATGAAGTGGCCCTTACCATTTCATACATCTTGTGGAAGCAACACAACTCTAATCTCCTAGCTTCTAAAAGTTCCTAATTTGGACAATTCACTTCTAATTTAGCAAAACGTATTACATCCAAAAAAGATTTATTTACTAACACTTTTCTCAACTATATACAACTAATCTTTCCAGTCAGAAACATTGAGATTTTTTACCAACAGAAATGCAGAAAAAAAATGTACTTGAATTTCTGCTCTTTTCAACATCAGAAATATATTTTATGAATTTAATTTAGTAAATATTAGCCAGGTTTACCTCTTTATTGCTAAGTTTTGAGCTATTCAGAGATTCCTTAATTTTTAGGTTTAAAAAAATATTTTCATGACTTTTTACAGCAAGGTATTGTGTGTTCTTGATCACTTAATCTTACCGAGTTCAAGGATATGATCTTGTGTGTATGTGTATGTATGTGTGTGATCTGTATATGTACCCAAGTGTTCTCTAATTAGATCATAGCAATGCAAAAGAAAGTCTAGAGTGAAACTTTTTTTTCTAAAACTGTTAGTCTCTAAATTTTAAGTGGCAGCCAAGTCTAAAATGACTTGTTACATAGACCATGCCTGAAACACTCTAGAATTTCAATATTCCTAAAATTTAAAATGAAACATTTCTACATTGATGTGTCAAGCTCCTGATAAAGTCTTTCTAAGTGCAGAGTAGGCAGTGATTTCTAAAATGAAGAAAAAGATCAGAATCAAAGTGCTGTCAAATAATTCCATTCAGGGGGCACCTGGGTGGCTCAGTCGTTAAGCATTCAGTTCTGGTCATGATCTCAGGGTCCTGGGATGGAGCCCAGGTTTCCTGCCCAGTGAGAAACCTGCTTCTCCCTCTCCCACTTCTCCTGTTTGTGTTCCCTCTCTCACTGTGTCTCTTTCTGTTAAATGAATAGATGATAGATGATAGATAGATGATAGATAGATATTCAGAAAGTAGAACCATCTGGTTTTATATATTTAATTTATGGCCTTTCTGTAGATGTGTTCCCTTCCTCTACCAGGCAAAATGTTATTTCCCCATCAGCTTAGACCCACTAAAATAATAAAGGAGAATAACAGATTTGTTTTTCCCCCTAAATATACACTCTTTATTACTTAATTTCATTGGTGTAAGGCAATATAGTATTTATATTTCTAAATATGCTTTTGAAAAAAATCACAAAACAAATATGTATAGGATAATATTGATGCCCCTTTCAATACTCTTGGCTACTTGAATAACATTGTAGCTGAGAAAAATTCCTAGCATGCTGAAAGCTTTCATTCAAAACACCTGTGTCTATATTTTTTCTTCTCTGTCTGAAGGATTTGTCCAAGAATATAGAGCTTGCTGAGTTGCACGCCAGTCATGTTGGGTATGTAAGCCCATCCATCTCTTCCATACAACTCTCAGTCAGTGAGGGATGGGAAGCAATAAAGAAGTGCCTACAGCTGCTTCAGCTGTATGAGCCACCCTGGCTACCAGTGAGGTAATTCCAAATCATGTTCTCCATGGTACTTCAGAGTATCCCTTTTGGACTAAGCCCCGGTTTCTCTCAACAACAACGACAACAACAACAACAACAACAACAAAATGTATTTGTTACCACAACCTTTTTTGACCTTTTCTTATTTTTTGCTGTATCTTCCTCATTCATTTCCTTTGATCACCTCCAAATAAATCACCTATACTCAAATCTTTGTTTCACCCTTTCCTTTCGAAATAACCCAAACTAACAAAGTGTTTACCCAATTTAGTTAGAGAGACAAATTAATACATATGGATGTTTTCACGGTAAAAAAGAAGGATGCAAGATCTTATTTGTAGTGAAATTTCAATCACCATTACCAACTCTTTGAGCCCAGTCCATGCCCTTTTCTGTTTGACTTGCTGTGTAAGAGGGATGCATTACATATCTGGGAAGTTTGATCCAATGCTTCAAAATGCCTATGATACTCTCTCCTGTAGTAAAGCTGGACTCATGCTGAAAACATTAAACATTTCCATCTCATAAAGGAAAGTCTTTGTAGCAAGTTTTCCAAAAGATTAATAGTTTGCAGCCCTGAGAGATTTGTGTAAGATATACTAAAATGGCTTGCATTGACAAAGAGAACAGTGAAGACCTAATAGGACATGCACACTGTAAGGCTCTAAATGGCATTTATAACCACGGAATTGAGCCTGGATTTACATGTGTCATCAAATTTCTTCATGACTTGACATTTAGACACTTCTAAAGCAGTCATCTTACCAGGGAAATATATTTTGATAAAGGAAAATTTGAATTCATCTAAATCTTTTCAGTCTTCTCACAACACAGAAGGCCTTCCAAAATGAATGAAATCATTGGTCAGTGGTTACGTCCTGTGAAATGTATATCTCTGTCTCCTGACAACCAAGTGTCTGGATCATCCCATTTAATGATACAATTTATAATGTAACTTCCATTGCCTGTTTGGCTTTTGACAAATGCTGATTTCATAACCCACTGAAGTGAAGCAAGAGAATTTCTTGTTACTGCCATATTTTTTGTGTGTTCTTTCTCTTCATTTCCACTTTTTCTTCATTATGTGTATTTCTGTCTATACAATTTGCATAAGAACTTCTTCTGAGCATCACTAATACTCTGCTCTTCATAGCATAATCTTTAAGATCTAACTCAGCAGTTAACTGATTTCATTTTCCATGTTACTCTTATCTAGTCTATTGCACTGAAGAAAATATACATCTTTAAGATTTTGACTGTCAGAGGCACCTGGGTGGCTCAGTGGGTTAAAGCCTCTGCCTTTGGCTCAGGTCATAATCTCAGGGTCCTGGGATTGAGCCCTGCATTGGGCTCTCTGCTCAGCGGGGAGCCTGCTCCCCCGCCCCCGCCTGTCTCTCTGCCTACTTGTGATCTCTGTCTGTCAAATATATAAATAAAATCTTAAAAAAAAAAAAGATTTTGACTGTCAGATGTTGCAACACCTTGAATGTTTTGCTGTTGTACCAGGCACTTAAGACTGTCACATTAACACTAAAGTGATGTACAAACACTGCTAATGTCAAATCTCTTTTGTATTGAATATTATCCTCTGCATGTCCTACATTGCAGTCAATTATTTTCAGTCCATTGACAGTTTTAAACTCCCTTGGATTAAGTACCTTGCTAATTAGTCACACCATGGAAGTTCTACTGAAATGTGAGGGTCTGTACAATTGGATGCCTCTAACATGTTTGACACTAACCTGTCTGTTCTACTTCTCTGAAGGAAATATAGGTTTATACTGCAAAATACGCTCTTCCAATAACATTTTTCTGGCAAACTATCCCTTCGATTTTTGTGCTTCAAATTGATAGAATATATTTTTACATTGTAAAATATTTTTAGCCAGTGTTTATATGTGACTTTCCCCTGTAATTAAATACATTTGGAAAAAATGATCATAAAGTCTTGAATTGCAGACTACATCCATCGGTTCAATATCAGAATCAAGAGGAAATATTTTGAAATTCATGTGAAGTAGTGACAAGGGCAAGAGCCCATCTATTTTGTTTGACATTCCTAGATCACTAATACCTAGTTTAAAGTATGTGCCCACTAATAATGATGTACTGTATGGTGACTAACGTAACATAAAAAAAAGATATATTTGTACACCCATTTAAAAATAAAGTATGTGTTCAAAAATATTTTCTAAGTAATTAATTTAAAATAGATTATTGGATCCCCTAAATTTTCATGTCCTATTCATGCTAAAAAAGCCAATTTTCCAATATTGCTTATAAATTAGGTTGATAATTTTCACATCTTAACTTAAATCCTCCCTTCATTCTTACATGGCATGGCCTATATTGTTATCACACTGTAGGTCTCAAATCAATCTGTGAGTTAGCTTGAAGGTATGTGCATGATGCAATGGCCATTAACAGCATTATAATATTCAAAAGAAATAACAGAGAAGAGTCCAGAAAGGCACTGGAATTTTTATGAATTTGGTTTTCTGTAGTCAATTACTTTGTTCAGTACCATCATACAGGTGCTAAAAGCCATGTATTTTTGGATTCTGGGCTTTCTTAGAATTTTCCCAGATCTTTGGGAATCTCAGTATTGTGTTTTATGAACATTTCTCTTAATATCTGGCATACCAGAACACAGACTAAAATAATAAAGACACAGATCATTAAAATAAACACTATATAACTTGAAAATGTATTTTGAATTTTATTATCTACATCCATGTTTGATGAAGCATATTGTAACATAAATGTGCTCTAATTATTTACCTGCAGAATACCTTAGAACACAACATAAAATCAGCATTATGTTCCATGGTTCATTTTGGAGAAAATTACTGGGCCATCTTACTTTATCCCAGTCTTGGTATTACCCCATTTCAATTTCTAGATCTCCCCCACTTTAACTATCATAATTTGATTTCTGCTATTTGTTTGTTTTTAGCCCCTTTGTCCAGCTTTTCTTGTTTTCATTCTCAGTGCTGTCTTGCATTTACTTCCTGGATCTTACTTCTTCCAGCCACTGATCCTGGTAATTGCTACACTAAGATAAGCCCAACTCTGTGAAGGTAAGGGAAAATTTTCTCTCTCTCTCTCTCTCCTCCCGTCTCTCTTTCTCTGTCTTTCTCTCTCAATGTCTTTCTCACAATGTAGTTATCTTATTTTTTTCTTTAAAAAATTGCTTTTCAAACAAAATATGCATAATTCTGGTTCCTAAAAAAAAATGAATAGTAAATTCAAAATAGTAATCTTTGTCAGTTTAGGTTCACCCAGAAACAAATACCAAGATAGAAATAAAAGTATAAGAGATTTATTGGGGGAAATGCCTGTGAAGGAAGAAACGGCAAGGAAACAGGAGGACAGAGCGAGAGACATAGACCATTTATCAGGTCTGACACAAATGAAAAGAGAGATGAAAGGAAGGAAGATTAAATAAGAAGAGCCCCAGACCACAGTTCAGATTTTCATACTACCCACTATAGGAGTCATGTATTGGGCAGGAATGGGCATGCTCTTGTTAGTACCTTTGTTGTGTTCAATCATTGGCTAGAAGCAGTCCTAGGGAGACCTTGCCTTCAGCATACACATTGTGGTGAATTTTGTAGGTTTTGCAGCTGGAGGCTATCAGCTAACTTCATACCTTGCAGCTTCCACATATTGAATCTTTTCTTTGTCAAATATTTTGGAAGGATCTAAAAAATGTAGTTTTAGGCACTAGGGAAACAACAGTGAACAAATCATGATATATGATATCCTTACTCTTCTGGAGATTACACTATAGTGAGGGAATAGAAACTAAACAAAGGAAGAAGTACATTTATAATTTGACAGATGATATCAAGTGATATGAAAAAGCATGAAGCAGGTTAATGGTAATGAGGATATAATTTACTACTTTACATAGAGTATTGAAGAAAGCCCTTTCTGAACATGCTACATTTTAGCAGAGACATAAAAGAACCTATGGAGCCTCACAAGTATGTGAAGGAAGACCATTCTTGACAGAGGGAAAAACAACTGCAAAACCTGAGGCAAGAATATGCAGTGTTAATTGGAGGAACAGTAGGGAGACTTCTATGTCTAGGGCCTGGTGACTGACTGAAGAAAAAACTGTCACAGGGATAAGATGCAATAAGCTCAATAAGATAACTTCAGTTAGGGTGATAACATTGGGAAGAATAATAATTTGTTGGATTTTTTATTTTAATTTTTTTTGAAAGAAACCAACAAAGTTTACTGATGCATTTGATTATGAATTATTAGGAAAGAATAGTCAAGAACACCTTCAGTATTTTTGTTTGAGCAGCCAGTAGCATAGAAATACACATTCTCTGTGTTGTGGAAGACAATGGGAGGAATAGGTTTTGCTGTTCACTTTCAAGAGCTGTGTTTTTGAGGAAATCTTGAGTGGGTCAGTCAGTTAAGCATCTGCCTTCAGCTCAGGTCGTGGTCCCACAGTCCTGAGATCCAGTCCCATCAAGCTCCTTGCTCAGTGGAGAGCTGCTTCTTCCTCTGCCTGCCACTCCCCCTGCTTGTGGTCTTTCTCTGAAAATAAATAAATAAAATTGTTTAAAAAAGGAGTTGTATTTTTGACATGTTAAGTTGAAATGTTTACTTACTATATCACTTCAATGAATAATATTGTTTTGATATATAGCCAAAAATGACAGCAGTAAGGCTAGCCTTATAAAGACATATTTTAATTACATGTTTAATATTTTAGTATAATACCAGTGTTGTCATCAAATTTATTTTTGTACTTTTTCTGATTATATGTAATTACGACCTTCCTGAATCTCACAAATATGTAGTTTTTTTTTTCACTTCTACTAGTTTGAAAATGGAATGTTATAAAGGCCTAAAATTAAAAATAAGGAAATGGTGGGTGAAATTTTCTTCATTAAAGTATCTTTTAAAAAAATTTATAGCAAATATCCAATGTGTATTGTTTATACATGTTACTCTTTTTTTAAGTTTTTATTTTCATTCCAGGTAGTTTACATACAGTGTTATATTAGGTTCAGGTGTACAATATAGTGATGCAACAATTCCATACGTCACCCAATGCTCATCATGAAGAGTGCTCAACTTAATCCCCATCAGCCATCTACCCCAACCCCCACCCACCTCCCTCCATCAACCCTCAGTTTGTTCTCTGTTGTTAAGAGTCTCATAAGGTTTGTTTCCCTCTCTCCTTTTTTTCTTTCCTCCCTTCTTATAGGTTCATCTGTTTTCTTTCTTAAATTGCTCATGTGAGTGAGATCATATGGTATTTGTCTTTCTCTGATGGACTTATTTCATTTAGCATAATACTCTCTAGCTCTATCTATGTCATTGCAGATACCAAAATTTCATTTTTTTCAATAGCTGAGTAATATTCCATTATGTATATATACTACTTCTTCTTTACCTATTCATCAGTTGATGAACATTTGGGCTCTCTCCATAGTTTGGCTATTTTGATAATGCCACTGTAAACATTGGGGTGCATGTATCCCTTGGAATCTGTATTTTGGCATTCTTTGGGTAAATACCTAGTAGTGCCATTGCTGGATCACAGGGTAGTTCTATTTTTGACTTTTTGAAGAACCTCCATACTGTTCTGCAGAGTGGCACCAGTTTGCATTCCCACCAACAGCGCAAGAATGTTCCCTTTGTCTGTATCCTGACCAACATCTGTTATTTGTTGTATTGTTAATTTTAGCCATGCTGACAGCTGTGAGGTGGTATCTCTACATGGTTTTGATTTGTATTTCCCTGATGATGAGTGATGTTGAGCATCTGTTCATGTGTTTGTTAGCCATCTGGATGTCTTTTTTGAAAAAGTGTCTATTCATATCCTCTGCCCATTTCATAACTGAGTTATTTGTTTTTGGATGTTGAGTTTGATAAGTTCTTGGTAGATTTTGGATATGAACCCTTCATCAGATAATGTCATTTGCAACTATCTTATCCCATCCCATAGGCTGCCTTTTAGTTTTGCTGATAATTTCTGTGCTGATAATTTTCTGTGCAGAAGCTTTTATCTTGATCAAGTTCCAAAAGTTCATTTTTGCTTTTGTTTCTCTTGCCTGTCATGATATGTCTAGTAAGAAGTTGCCATGGCCAAGGCCAAAGAGATTGCTGCCTGTGTTCCCCTCTAGGATTTTGATGGTTTCCTGTCTCATATTTAGGTCTTTCATACACTTTGACTTTATTTTTGTTTTTGGTGTAAGATAGTGGCCCAGTTTCATTCTTCTACATGTTGCTGTCCAGTCTTCCCAACATCATTTGTTGAGAAGACTATCTTTTTCCCATTGGGTATTCTTTCCTGCTTTGTTGAGGATTAATTGATTGTATAGTTGTGGGTTCATTTCTCCATTTTCTGTTTTGTTCTATTGATCTATGTGTCTAATTTTGTGCCAATACCATACTGTCTTGATCACTACAGCTTTGTAATATACCTTGAAGTCTGGAATTATGATACCTCCAGCTTTGTTTTGTTTTTTCAAGGTTTCTTTCCCATTCAGGGTCTTTTATGATTGCATAAAATTTTAGTATTGTTTGTCCTAGATCTGTGAAAAATGTTTTTGGTATTTTGATAGGAATAGCATTAAATGTATGGATTACTTTGGGTAGTATAGACATTTAAGCAATATTTTTTCTTCCAATCCATGCACATGTAATGTTTCTCCATCTCATTGTGTCATCTTCAATTTCTTTCTTCAGTGTGTTATGGTTTTCAGAGTATAGGTGTTTAACGTCTTTAGTTAGGTTTATTCCTAGGTATTTTATTGGTTTTGGTGCAATTGTAAATGGGATACTTTTTTTTTTAGTATATTTTTAAAACATTTTAATTTTTTATTAATTATTTTTATTAACATATAATGTATTATTTGCCCCAGGGGTACAGGTCTGTGAATCATCAGGCTTACATACTTCACAGCACTCACCATATCATATACCCTTCCCAATGTCCATAACCCAACCACCCTCTCCATAACCCCTCTCCCCACAGAAACCCTCAGTTTGTTTTGTGAGATTGAGAGTTTCTTATGGTTTGTCTCCATCCCAATCCCATCATGTTTCATTTTTTCCTTCCCTACCCCCCAAACCCCCCACTCTGCCTCTCAAATTCCTCATATTGGGGAGATCATATGATAATTTTCTTTCTCTGATTGACTTATTTCACTCAGCATAATACCTTCTAGTTCCATTCATGCTGTTGCAGATGGCAAGATTTCATTTCTTTTGATGGCTGCATAGTATTCCATTATATATATATATTATATATATACGAGATATATATATTATATATTTAATATATATGCATATATATATTATATATAGAAGAAGTGATATATACCACTTCTTCTTTATCCATTCATTTGTTGTTGGACATCTAAGTTCTTTCCATAGTTTGGCTATTGTGGACATTGCTGCTATAAACATTGGGGTGCACATGCCCCTTCGGATCACTACATTTGTATCTTTAAGGTAAATACCCTGTAGTGTGATTGCTGGGTTGTAGGGTAGCTCTATTTTCAACCTTTTGAGGAACCTCCATGCTGTTTTCCAGGGTGGTTGCACCAGCTTACATTCCCACCAACAGTGTAGGAGGGTTCCCCTTTCTCCACATCCTCACCAATTCCTTGACAGGAATTCCTGACTGGTTAATTTTAGCCATTCTGACTGGTGGGCTATTTGGATGTCTTCTTTGCAGAAATGTCTGTTCATGTCTTCTGCCCATTTCTTGATTGGATTATTTGTTCTTTGGGTGTTGAGTTTGAAAAGTTCTTTATAGATATTGGATACTAGCCCTTTATCTGATATGTCGTTTGCGACTATCTTCTCCCATTCTGTCAGTTGTCTTTTGGTTTTGTTGACTGTTTCATATGCTGTGCAAAAGCTTTTGATCTTGATGAAGTCCCAATAGCTCATTTTTTGCCCTTGCTTCCCTTGCCTTGGGCGACGTTTTTAGGAAGAAGTTGCTGTGGCTGAGGTCGAAGAGGTTGCTGCCTGTGTTCTCCTCAAAGATTTTGATGGACTCCTGTCTCACATTGAGGTCTTTCATCCATTTTGAGTCTACTTTTGTGCATGGTGTAAGGAAATGGTCCAGTTTCATTTTTCTGCATGTGGCTGTCCAATTATTCCAACACCATTTGTTGAAGAGACTGTCTTTTTTCCATTGGACATTCTTTCCTGCTTTGTCGAAGATGAGTTGACCATAGAGTTGAGGGTCTACTTCTGGGCTCTCTATTCTGTTCCATTGATCTATGTGTCTGTTTTTGTGCCAGTACCATACTGTCCTGATGATGACAGGTTTGTAATAGAGCTTGAAGTCTGGAATTGTGATGCCACCAACTTTGGCTTTCTTTTTTAACATTCCTCTGGCTATTCGGGGTCTTTTCTCATTCCATATAAATTTTAGGATTATTTTTTCCATTTCTTTGAAAAAAATGATGGTATTTTGATAGGGATTGCATTAAATGTGTAGATTGTTTTAGGTAGCATGGACATTTTCACAATATTTATTCTTCCAATCCATGAGCATGGAATGCTTTTCCATTTCTTTGTGTCTTCCTCAATTGCTTTTGTGAGTAGTTTATAGTTTTCTGAGGACAGATTCTTTGCCTCTTTGGTTAGGTTAATTCCTAGTATCTTATGGTTTTGGGTGCAATTGTAAATGGCTAGGCTCCTTAATTTCTCTTTCTTCTGTCTTCCTGTTGGTGTATAGAAATGCAAGTGATTGCTGTGCATTGATTTGGCATGCTGACACTTTACTGAATTCCTGTAGAAGTTCTAGCAGATTTGGAGCAGAGTCTTTTGGATTTTTCACAAAAAGTATCATGTCATCTGCAGAGAGTGAGAGTTTGACTTATTTGCTGATTCAGATGCCTTTAATTTCTTTTTGGTGTCTGATTGCTGAGGATAGGACTTCTAGTACTATGTTGAATAGCAGTGGTGATAGTGGACATCCCTGCTGTGTTCCTGATCTTAGGAGAAAAGCTCTCAGTTTTTCCCCATTGAGAATGATATTCACTGTGTGTTTTTCGTAGATGGCTTTGATGATATTGAGGAATGTACCCTCTATCCCTACACTTTGAAGAGTTTTGACCAAGAAAGGATGCTGAACTTTGTCAAATGCTTTGCAGTGTCTAATGAGAGTATCATGTGGTTTTTATTCTTTCTTTTATTAATATATTGCATCACATTGATTGATATGCAGATGTTGAACCAACCTTGCAGCCCAGGAATAAATCCTACTTGGTCATGGTGAATAATCCTTTTAATGTACTGTTGGAGCTTATTGGCTCATATTTTGTTGAGAATTTTTGCATCTGTGTTCATCAAGGATATTGGTCTGTAATTCTCTTTTTTGATGGGGTCTTTGTCTCATTTGGGGATCAAGGTAATGCAGGCCTCATAAAATGATTTTGGAAGTTTTCCTTCCATTTCTATATTTTGGAACAGTTTCAGGAGAATAGGTATTAATTTTTCTTTAAATGTTTGGTAGAATTTTCCTGGAAAGCAATCTGGCCCTGGGCTCTTTTTTGTTGGGCGATTTTTGATGACTGCTTCAATCTCCTTACTGGTTATGGGTCTGTTCAGGTTTCCTATTTCTTCCTGGTTCAGTTTTGGTAGTTTATAGGTCTTTAGGAATGCATCCATTTCTTCCAGATTGCCCAATTTGCTGACATATTGTTGCTCATAATATGTTCTTGTAATTGTTTGTATTTCCTTATTGTTGGTTTTCATCTCTCCTCTATCATTCATTATTTTATTTATTTGTATACTTTCTCTTTTCTTTTTGATAAGTCTGGCCAGGGGTTTATCAATCTTATTAATTCTTTCACAGAAGCAGATTCCAGTTTCGTTGATTTGTTCAGCTGTTCCTTTGGTTTCTATTTCATTGATTTTTGCTCTGATATTTATGATTTCACTTCTCCTGCTGGGTTTAGACTTTCTTTGCTCTTCTTTCTCCAACTCCTTTAGGTGTGGGGTTAGGTGGTATACTTGAGACCTTTCTTGTTTCTTGAGAAAGGCTTGTATGGCTATATACTTTCCTCTCAGGACTGCCTTTTCTGTGTCCCAAAGATTTTGAACAGTTGTGTTTTCATTATCCTTTGTTTCCATGAACTTTTTCAATTCTTCTTTAATTTCCTGGTTGACCCATTCATTCTTTAGTAGGAAGCTCTTTAGCCTCCATGTATTTGAGTTCTTTCCAACTTTCCTCTTCTGATTGGGTTCTAACTTCAGACCATTGTGGTCTGAAAATATGCAGGGAATAATCCCAGTCTTTTGGTACCATTGAGACCTGATTTGTGACCCAGGATGTGATCTATTCTGGAGAATGTTCCATGTGCACTAGAGAAGAATGTGTGTTCCGTTGCTTTGGGATGGAATGTTCTGAATATATTTATGATGTCCATCTGGTCCATTGTGTTATTTAAGGCCTTTATTTCCTTGTTGATCTTTTGCTTGGATGATCTATCCATTTCAGTGAGGGGGGTATTAAAGTCCCCTACTATTATTGTATTATTGTTGATGAGTTTCTTTGATTTTGTTGTCAATTGGTTTATATAGTTAGCTGCACCCATGTTAGGGCCATAGATATTTAAAATTGTTAGATCTTCTTGTTGCACAGACCCTTTGAATATTATATAGTGTCCTTCGTCATCTCTGATTATAGTTTTTGGCTTAAAATCTAATGTATCTGATATAAGGATTGCCACCTGAGCTTTCTTTTGATGCCCATTATCATGGTAAATTGTTTTCCACCCTTCACTTTAAATCTGGAGGTGTCTTTGGGTCTAAAATTAGTTTCCTGTAGAGAGCATATTGATCGGTTTTGTGTTTTTTGTATCCATCCTGATACCTGTGTCTTTTGATTGGGACATTAAGCCCATTTACATTCAGGGTAACTATTGAAAGATATGAATTTAGTGCCATTTTATTGCCTGTAAGGTGACTATTACTGTATATTGTTTATGTTCCTTTCTGGTCTACTACTTTTAGGCTCTCTCTTTGCTTAGAGGATCCCTTCCAATATTTCCTGTAGGGCTGGTTTGGTGTTTGCAAATTCTTTTTGCTTTTGTTTGTCCTGGAAGGTTTTTATCTCTCCTTCTATTTTCAATGATAGCCTATCTGGGCATAGTATTTTTGGGTGCATATTTTTCTCATTTAGTTCTCTGAATATATCATGCCAGTCCTTTCTTGCCTGCCAGGTCTTTGTGGATAAGTCTGCTGCCAATCTAATATTTATACCATTGTATGTTACAGACTTCTTGTCCTGAGCTGCTTTCAGGATTTTCTTTGTCACTAAGACTAGTAAGTTTTACTATTAGATGATGGGGTGCAGACCTATGTTTATTGGTTTTGAGGGGGGGTTCTCTGTGCCCCCTGGATTTTGATGCTTGCTCCATTTGCCATATTAGGGAAAATCTCTGTTATAATTTGCTCCAATATACCTTCTGCCCCCCTATCTCTTTCTTCTTCTGGAATCCCAATTATTCTAATATTATTTCATCTTTTGGTATCCGTTATCTCTTCAATTCTCCCCTCATGGTCCAGTAGTTGTTTGTCTCTCTTTTGCCCAGCTTCTTTATTCTCTGTCATTTGATCTTCTGTATCACCAATTATCTCTTCTGACTCATTTATCCTAGCAGTAAGAGCCTCCATTCTTCATTGGTTCTCATTAATACTTTTTTTTATTTCTTCTTGGTTAGAATTTAGTTCTGTTATTTCTCCAGAAAAGGATTTTATTTCTCCAGACAGGGTTTCTCTGATATTCTCTATGTCTTTTCGAGCCAGCTAGCACTTGGGGGAATTGGAGGCAGAGGCAGAAGGAGGAGCAGGTTTCTGACAGAGGAGGGATCCCAGTGTGGGACTCAATCTCAGGACCCTGGGATCATGAGCTGAACTGAAGGCAAATGCTTAACTGACTGAGCCATGCAGGCATCCCAGGTTGCTATATTTTTAAGGGTGATAACACAGCTATTATTGGCCCTTAGATTTGCTCAGTGCTCAGTCAGCTGAGTTTCAAAGTTCCAAGCTCCAAGACCCAAACTCATGGAATTCACCCCATCTAGTTTTAAAAACCAGATGTTATGGGAATTAGTCTTCTCTTTGCGAGCTCCCTGCTACTAGGGCCTGTTTTTCGGCCCTCTCCCAGCACACAGCTCCCTCCCTCCTGAAGGAGACTCCCTCTTCTTTTCTGACCTGCCCAACCTTTTAGATGCAACTTCTTCTCTATATTTAGTTGTCGAGTTTTTCTGCCAGTCTTTGGATTGTTATTCTGTTTATTTACTGTCATGTGGATGATATCTAGCTGTAAACATGGGATGAGGTAAGCTCAGGGTCCTCCTACTCTCCCATCTTCCCAAGGTCCAGTCTCATCAAAGATCTTTTTTATTTCATCGTCAGAAAATATGCTAGGGAAACTTTTTGTTAAAAGGTATTTTATTTGTTTAGTGGCATTAATGGATGTTAATGGGAGTTTGTTGCGAGATTTATAATATTTTAAAATTTCTTGAGATATTAGAATTATGGGGCATTGAGTCAGGAAGTATCTGTTAATATTTATCCTTTATAATGTTTTGCTTCTACTCCTAAAAACAATGAAACATTTATAGGTTGAAACCAAAATAGTTTAATATTAATTAACAAATTAATATTAATTAATTAACCAATTAATATGGTCAGTCTTTGGTGAATAATGTAGATCTTGGTTAATAATATTGGAAGTGGGATAGTGGACTTTGAGTCATATCTGAGCATCTGGCCATAATGCATTGGACTTTTAGTTTTAACCCTCTGATCTCTAGATCATGATGTTCTTCAAGATAAGATCTGTATTCTGTTCCCCTTATTCTAGTACCTACCATAGAACATTGCCCCCATGTTTAATGAATAAATAAATTCTTTTAAAATTACCTAATTTTCTTCTCTATAAACTTGCACTTATTTTTTATTAGCCATCATTTCATTTCCTGCCAATTTGGTAACCTCTCTTTGTTTATTTATTTGGATTTTGTCCTCCGCAGTTTGCTACACAGTTTTTCCATGTCCTTTTGCTTAGAAGTCTAATTAAATGCTGTTATTTTCCACAAATGTAGAAATGTCTGAGAAAAAAAAGGATATAGAAAATGTTATGGAGGTTATTTAATCAATGATACTTACTTGTGTGTTTTGTTGTCTATAGATGTTTACATATTTATGGACCAGAACAGAAAGGAATTTAAGTTAGGGCATTGGTGTTATAGTCTTTGCTCAAAAAATGTAATGGAATAAAACGAGGATATTCTATGAGTTTTTTAGTATTTTAAGTAGATCATAATAAATAAATATAATTAATGTTACAACTTAGAACAATATGTAGAGTAATGACTCTCACCAATAAATCTGTATTAATATAACCAAGAATTATCTTTTTTAAGAAAGAAAAGAGGGTAATTCAGAAGCCACTTAAACACAGGTTTAACGATCTTAGTAGCTCTTAAAGATCATGATGAAAGTAGAAGGAATATAAAAAACAAAACCAAAGTAAAACAGTGCATGAAACATTTCAGATATAGTGTGGCAAGACACTAATCAACTAACCAACCAACCAGCCTACCAATAAGCCAAAACTCTAAAATACCAAATAAATGGAGGTTTGTGATAAAATATTATGACAACAGAATAGAGTTATTTCAATTATGCTTAGACGATAGAAGAAAATAACTATGGGGGGGGTTAATGTTACCAGAGAACTAAGAGAATAAAAAAGAGAAAGTTAAATTGCATAGCTCATAATTCTTTCCCTCTTCCCTGTCATAGGAAATAGAGGATGCCAGTAAGAAGACATTGAGTTCCAAAATAATCAAGGTGATTTTATAGAGATTGCTAAAAAGTTTCTAGATTTTTTAAAATGGAAGATACTGTAGCCTTTTGGTCGATATTAACCTAAGATATAAATTTGTAGTAGATTATTAAACAGATCATCAGTATTTTATTTTATTTTATTTAAGATTTTATTTATTTATTTGACAGACAGAGATCACAAGTAGGCAGAGAGGCAGGCAGAGAGAGAGAGAGAGAGGAGGAAGCAGGCTGCCTGCTGAGCAGAGAGCCCGATGTGGGGCTTGATCCCAGGACCCTGAGATCATGACCTGAGCCGAAGGCAGAGGCTTTAACCCACTGAGCCACCCAGGCGCCCCAGATTATCAGTATTTTAAAACCTAGGGAGTCTTGCCTAAGATGTAAGATACGTTTAATAAGAATAACCAAAACAAGGGGTGCCTGGGTGGCTCAGTAAGTTAAGCATCTGACTCTTGGTTTTGGCTTAGGTCATTATCTAATGAGTCCTGAGATCAAGCTCCTTGCATCAAGCCCTGTGCTCAGTGGGAAGAGTCTTCTTGAAGATTCTTTTCCTGTGCTCCCCCTTCTCAAATAAATAAGTCTTAAAAATAAGAATAACCAAGATGAGGGTAAACATATTTGTTTTTAAATATTTTTGTATCAAGATATAATCACTAGACATATATTATTGATTTCAAATATATTTAATACAATTTTAAAAATTAGGTTATATTAGTTATAGGAAAGTAAACTAGGTACATCAAGAATTAATTGAAATATATTGTTAGTACATAAGCATACAATTATGACACTTAAACATTTGGGAACATTATTTCTTACTATAAAAATGTAGAATAAATAAGGACAGTATGTAATATTTAAGAATTTCCATTTGTAGAAGCATTCCAAATTTAGCTAATAATCCTTAAACTAATTATTTCAGAGTAACGGTATGTAAATGATCTATTGTTTTGTAACATATTATCTCAAAATGTAGGGCCTTAGAACAATAAATATTTATTATTGCACAATTTCTGTGAGTCAGGAATCTGGTCATGGCTTAGCTCAATGCCTCTCTCCTCAAGGCATCTCATAAAAAACCTTAATGTTGGCCAGGGCTGTGGTCTTATATGAACATGTGAATAAAGGAAGAACTGCTTACAAGCTCACTTACATAGCTTTGTCAGGCCTCAGTTTTGCCAGAGACATTAGTTCATTGTCATATGCATCTCTTCATAGGGTGATCCATAATAGGACATCTTTTTTCTCCCAGAATGAAGGGAAGAACAGGAATGGAAACTACAGTCTTTTTGTAACCTAAACTTGTGAGTGATAGCTTTTCATCTTTGTCACATTCTTTCTGTTTGAAGGAAGTCTTATAATCCAGCCCAGATTCAAGAGGTGGAGGATTCATATGGGTGCAAGGACAATAATACCAGGAGGTGAGGATCATAAGAGGACATCTTAGGTATTGACTACTAATCTCAAATTATTCACATCCACCACATGCAAAATATACTAATCCCCTCTCCATCTTCACAAAAGTCTTATCCTATTACAGTATCATCTCAGAGTCTGAAATCTCATCATAAAAATTAGGTTCAGGAATAGACAAACCTTTTGGCTGTTGTTCAGCTATTCCTGCACAATTCTTGATTTGTAGACCTGTGAAACTAGAGACAAGTCATCTGCTCCTCACATACCATATATACATTTGTGAGATAGGTGTGAGATAAGTGCTTATAGACATTACTGTTAATAAAGGGGCAAAAAGGGGAGTCATAAACTTCATTGCTCCATGACAATTGTCAAATCAACCTGGATAAATGTTGGAAGTTCCTTAATATTCGTCCACGGCTCTCACCTCTACCCTCTCAACTCTACCTTATGTATAGGTAGGAGCTGGTTAAGCAGTATCTGAGAACCTGTTGTTTTTAAATCTGATGGTGGTAGAGCTAGAAAGAGCAGGGCTGGCTGTCAGGTGAAAAAAAAAATGGGTACAAAATGCTGACACCAAGAATTAATTGGAACCCAAGAGCACAGCATAAAGGCAATGAGGACAAAACCAAGCCAATATCAATTCTTGTTTCCCCTGAGCTTGGGGGTGTGAATATCCTGCTGAAGCTATGATTCTTTGTCATGGAGATTAACATTCACGTGGAGAAGCTGATGAATTGCAAGGAAATAAATTTTTGTTGATTTTAGTCACCAAGTGTGTGATAATTTTTTGTACCAGCTTCTGTAAACTAATACAAAAACCAGTGGTTCTGTATGGCCCCTTATAAAATTGTACCAGTATCTCTATTGGTCTTATTCAGTCTTATTATCGTCTATATACTTTTCAGTGGTTTTAACAGGGGTCAGAATTACATTTCTGAGTGTTAAAAGCTGAGAGTTTCTCAATAATTTTAGATAATAGAGGGGATTTCAACCTTATCTACCAGCACTTTGATTTTTTTTTTTTTTTTTTTGGTATACCACAACTACTAGCACATGCACTACTAAGCTTATATTCAAATAACTTGATTGGTGTTACCAGATCCAGAAAAACTTCTCACAAATTGATAGTAATATTCTGTACTTTTGTCCAAGATTCAGCTGAAAAATACAATACAAAAAGACATGACCTAATAAAAGGGGTAAAATTATTCAGTTTTTTTTTTAAAGGACTCAAAGTAAATATGAGTCATTATGGTGATGAATTAAATAAAAATGGTGATGGTAAGGGGGTGAGGCATAGATTACAATGACTGCATGATTATGTTTTCTATCCAGGGCATCTCCCTTCCAGTAATAAGGCCTTTGAGATATCAAATGAAAAATCAGGAAGTCTCTTGGTGACCAAGAAAAGGATAACCTTGAGAGATATTTCATCTGGGACGTTTCTGTACCATTCCTACAACCCAAATCCAATGTCTGATAAAACTGGAAAATTCTTCATACTCTTTTCAAAATTCCATACTGACTACTCCCTTAAATTAGTACAATTTTTACTCACTTGGGTACAATGTAATTGATTTTTTTTTCATTTTTCTTAGCTAAAATGGTATTCTTCCTCTGCCTCTCTGAGATTTCACTGATAAAATGTTAAGGAGAGATTCAGAGGCTGATAGTAATCTACTTCTGCCTCAAAGTTCTTGACAATTACATAGGTGAGATCCTAATTTTTTTATTATATTTGATCCTTTCTAATTTCATCCATTCTTAAAAACTGGGATTTGGGAGGAAAAGAGGACCAATTCCCCATTATCAGCTTTTGATTCCACACAGTAAGGAAAACCAACTTTTATTTTATCAAATCACATGAACACTTCTCTTTGGTTACTACAATTTAAGGAGAACATTTTCAAATTAGAATACTCAGAGGAAAGCAATCAGAATTTTTAACGACTTGCAAAATCAGGATTTATGAGGATTGATTGAAGGTTTGGGGGATATTTGACCTAAACAAAAGGAAACCTAAGAAGGTTATTATAACTATATGTTATGTTTTAAGGCTATCACATGGAAAGGAATAACTAAGTAGTAGTGAATAAAATTGTAAAAAATTCAGATTTCAGGTAAATAGAAGGAAGAATATTTTTTGAAACAATTACATATATCCAAAAAATCGAATATATTGTAGTGATTTTGCTGACACTAGAGATATTCAAGAATGATCAGATCATCATTTATGTATGTGATAAAGCTGATTAATTCACGTTATAAAATATATGGACTGGCTGAATCTAAGGCAGGGGTTTTTAACCTGGAATATATGACCCCTTAGAGATCTTCAGAATTTCTTTAAACTACCTATAGTGAGCAAGATTTTAAGTACACTTCAGGTGTACGTTTTTCTAAAGAGAGGGTTCATAGCATTAATCAGATGCATGAAAGAGTCTTGTCTCTTGAAAAAGTTAGAAATCCTTGCTGCAAATTTTCTTGTAACTCTAGAGTTTCAAGATCATACTCAAGGTAATAATATGCCTTTAGGTATATAGCTCTGTGGTAATTATTTTTTTCTTGATCTTTTATGAGTGTAGGAAAATTCTAGCTTCTTTTACTCACATTGTTGTTAGTTCCTTTTAGCCTCTGCCCAGCGTTTATTTTTTAATTTTATTTGTTTTTTAAAAGATTTTGTGTATTTATTTGAAAGAGAGAGTGAGAGAAAGAGAGAGAGAGAGAGAAGGAGCGGGGGGGGGCGGGTGGCAGAAGGAAAGAAAGAAGCAGACTCCCTGCTGATTAGGGAGCCTGGTGTGGGGCAGGATTCTGGGACTCAATCCTGAGATTTGATCCTGGGATTCTAGGATCATGACATGAGCCAAAAGCAGATGCTTAACCAACTGAGCCACCTGGGCGCTGCTCTGCCAAAGTAAGTGTTTAATTTTATGTTCATTACTTTATTTGCCATAGAAAAGTAAATAGTTTCTACTTATAATTACTTTAAGAATATCAGTTGTTTATTTTTGAGGTTATGAGGCATCTGTTGCACCAGAAAGATATAGAATGAGTTCACATAATATACTCTGTATCTCTGGAGCTTTGAAACTATTAAATAAAAATGATGAATAATTGTCATGATGGACAAATTCATGGGAGATAGATTTCTGAACTGTTAAATATAGCTGAGAGACTATTAAAAATGGCAATTGGAATGAGTTCAAATAAATTGAAAGATCTTTTTATGAATTTGTATGTGGAAGAAAATGTGTCTCTAAGGGCAAAATTGTTCCCCAGAGTACCCAATATCAAGAACTCTAGTGCACTTTGTATTTCTTTGTAATTATTGCTAGGAGTTGAAGGGCTCTGTTTTCTGCTAGCCACTGGGGAAATCAGATGAAAATGACCTTTAAATAAATAATTATAAACTAGGTTTCATTGCAAACTTCAATCACTTCTCTCCTTTTAAATACACTTTTATTATGTTTTTCTGATTATTCTGAAGAATGGATTTTGAATACATTTGGGCTTTGAAGTACTTTAGAAAGATTTCTATCCAGATTCCTCAAATATGTAAAAGAGAGAGGAATATAAACTGATGCAGTAGCTTAAGTACATCAAGAATAACCAAGAAAGAAACACATTAATTAGGACAAAAAAGTGGCCTTTATCTCATACTTACATGGGTGAAAAAATGATTCTAAATTATAACTTCTCTTCCAGTAAATTAGCCAAATGTATATCCAGGGAGATACGGTTTTTCAGCCAGAGATTTCCAGACCACTTGGCTATTTATCTTATCTCCATCAAGGTAAGTGGGTATGCTGGGGCTTAGAGGTGGGCTGTTGCTTCTTTCCCCTTTCATCAAAAATAAGAACATCTGTAATCATCACAGCAGGTTGCTGACCTGTGCCTCTTGGATGGTGTCCAAGATAGACCTCCATTGGGCAAGGTTTGGATAGCCTCACATGTGGAGAATAGACAATTATTGAGAATGGCTGAGAAAAAGAAAATTCTGAGTTTGTAAAACAAAAATGGCCCACACTGTACAATAGACTAGAATGTGCAAGATGAATAGCAGCATCGAAATGAGGTATACTTAAGGATAAACTTAGAGAGGTATTTTATAAGAAATGCATTTTAAAAGTTCAGAGGTTATCATGATAATTTCCATGATTGTTACTTAACAGTGTAGTAAGTAGTAATACATTCATGTCTAAGCTGTAGCTTAGTGGCTACACAGAGGGGAATGGTTTCGGAGAGGAGAGGGAGTGGCATGGGGGTGGGCTTAGTTCATATTTTATAATGAGATAAAGTGATAGGCATTTAGTAACTGCATTCATGTTTGAAAACAGACAGTATTATTATGTGACAGGGAATGGAATGACAGACAAACCCAGGGAGAGAGATATGAAGAAAGAGGAAGCAAATTATGGAAGAGAATGTAACTAAAGAGTATTTTAAAAAACAGAAAAGAAAGAGAGGAAAGAAATGAAAGATAATAGAGGCATTAAAAAAAGAATGAAAAAAAGTAATTATTTTTATGCTTGTTTTGTATCTGTACTGACGTGTTTCTCATATTGCACCTGCAACCCTAATTTCCTTATTAGATTACCTGCACTAGTGTCAACTATTCCTTTGGGGAGAAAACAGGCAACGAATTCTTTTTTAAGGATAATTTCAGCTAGGCTTCCACTGTACTCTCAAATTATAAACACAAGCTATAATTTACATGTGATAAAAGATATATTTTCTTTTAAAGTTCCAACAGAGAAAACCTGCAAAAAGAAAAAAATATATAGATTGTTCAACCATAGCTATGTTCCAATCAATCCTAGAGATTTGGCTGTAATGTTTTCCCTTAAGCAGCATTAAAATTCACAAGTAGATGACCCCTGAATTACTTGCCCAGATCCTTTACTCTAAGTGGGTTTTCCCTAAGTCTTCTATATATCCACCTGGACTCACAAAATATACAGTTAAGACAAGGTCCTTCATCTTTTGTCTCATGCTCCAGTTTCAGTTCAGACACTAAGGTTTACTTTTTCTCCTGATATATACCATAGAGGTAATGACATGAAAGTTAGAAAAAGATCTGAATATGAATCCCAGTTCTGCCTCTCATTAGCTCTGTGATCTTAGAAATTTATTCAATCTCCCTATAAAATGCCAAGAATATGAGATCACTTGAGGTATTGTTTTGATTATTAAACACTTAAAGAACATACTAGTAGCACAATATATGACACATAAGTGTTTAATATATATAGACCATTGTTGTTTTTATTCTTAATGGTACTCTGTATTCTCTAGCTAATCTTAATAGATTGTTCCTTCACTCTGGCCAGGGTCATCATATTTTTTCTCAAAGACACTTTTAACTGTTTGTAGAATTGGTGGTGGAAGACAGGTATCTGTCTATTGTGTTCAATATCTGGAAGAAATAAGCAAAATATAGGGAGGCCTTCTACATAATACTTCAATACTTCCAACAACATCTGTTTCAGTTTACCCCTAAATTATTATAGCAGGCAATAATATGAAATCAAATGGAACGTAATCCTTAAAAATGCCCAGTTATATTATTTTTAAAATTTTAAATGGTATGTTTCATGGGGATAGTTGTAAATTCACATGAGGTTGTAATAAATAATAAAAAGAGGTTCCATATACCCTTTATCCAGTTTCCCCTCATGGTAACACTTATAAAAACTATGGTACAATATTAAAACCAGGATAGTAGCATTGATGCAATCCATGTATCTTATTTATATTTCCTCAGTTTTATTTGGTCTCATATGTATGTGTGTTGGTATGTGTGTATTTGCTCATGTTTGTATGTTTATTTAATTTTATACAGTTTTACCTATGTGTACATTTTTCTATCTAGGACTACAGTCAAGAAACTAAATAATTATATATCACCTCAAGACTTCTTTGTATTGACTTTTGACAACCACAATCTGTCTTCTCACTGACTACATTTCTTTTTTTTGCTAGAAAGCACTAATCTCTTCTCCATTTCAAAAAGTTTGTCATTGTTTCCTCTTTACACATTAGTGAGAATTTTTACAATGAAGTAGAAACTGGGAATATATATAAATAAAGTAAGACTCTTTCCCTTTAGAGGAAGAGTCCTGGCTACAAGAAGGAATGATTATAACACTCATGCCTTATTAATATTTGCCCAGTTTACCATAAATAATATTTGACTCTACTATATATGTAAAATAATTATATGGCCTCTGACACATAGTTATCATTGGTTCTCTTTACTTGGGTCATTATCATATTATTATTACTATAAATAATAAATATTATGTATAATTTTTTCTTGCACTTCCTTAAATACATGACTACTTTCATGCTACTGTGACTTTGCTTTCTTGAGTATCTGTTTGTTATTATTCAATGGCATAACTTTTATCTTCAAGACCTAGATTTTAAAAGCCCTCTCTGAACTTTTTCCTTTCTCCTTATAGTGGATATAGTGGGTTATAGTGGATGACATCAGGTAGAGTCCATATCATTCCTATGGATGGACTCACTCATTCTTCCAGCTGCTCATAGTCTTCAGCTGTGGTGAATATTTCACTCATTATAAAGCAGTGAAGTATTTAGTAACACACCAGTCTCAGGTGAAAAGACAGCCCAGCTTGTATAAAAAAAGATGTACCCTCAAATATGAAAAAATTTTTACAAAACCATTAAATACATTAATTTTGTTAAATGCTTGAAAGTGCTTATCTACTTAAACTGAATACTTTGTAAAATAATGGATCCCTAATTTCTTAGTTGGCCTTGAAATATCTGAATATTTTTGGTCTTATTTATCTCCTTTTTGTTAAATATCCATGTGGTGAAAAACTGACTTGTACACATTGAAAAATTCTTTTGTATTATTTTACGTAGACTTTTATCATCAAAGAGTATACTTGTAATAAGAAAGATTTTAGTGCTGTTTTATGAAATACAACTTTTAAAAAAGTTTGTGTTGTTATGATTAAAACTTTAAAAAAATTTATGATTATTATGATTAAAAATTTAGGGGACACCTGGGTGGCTCAGTCGGTTAAGTGTCTGCCTTCAGCTCAGGTCATGATGCTAGGGTCCTGAGATGGAGCACCATTTAAGGCTACCCACTCAGTGGGGCCCTGATTCTCCATCTCCCTCTGCCCCTTCCACCACGTGTGTGCTCTCTCTTGAGCTCTGCTCTCTCTCTCAAATAAAAAGAAAATCTTTTTTTAAAAATTAGAATCTACTAATCCTTCAGCTTGTGGGAGAGGGACTTTGTCTAAACACAAAATTTAACATTTTGTAATCATTAATAACAGATGACAATAGTGTTTTTCTATAGACAGTTTCTTTGGACTTATGAAATACAGGATCTTGAATAGCCTTTGGAGTACATCCTCTCTGTATTCTGCTGCTCATTATGATGGATCTGCTCCCTCATTCACTGTTTGGTACTGTATTGCCAAAACGGCTAAGTTCAAGAGAATAATACAAAGTCATATAATTAAAATAATTTTAGATGGACAGTAAGGTGCAAGTTAATTTTAAACTATTCTCTGTATAACTGACTAGATTTTGAAAAGACACATGAATATTTTCTAGATTTCCTAGTGTCCTGAGTGAACTTGGTAAGAAACTGTTGTAGAAACTGACACGGAACTGGAAGAACTTTAGAGATCACCATGATAAGATGACTTTTCCTTTTTAAATATACTAACATATTTTTCAAACTATGGTCAAATCAAAGAAAGTTTAAGATAGAGGCAAAGTCTTTTTCAACATCAGAATCATAAGGAAACTAATCCAATATATCTTATCATTTTTTATACTATAGCATTTTCTCCCAGATGCTTAAAATTGCATTCCATTAATTTGCTTCTTCTTACTGAATCCTTGAGTGATGCTACATGAAACAGGGAGAATAAAATATGACCAATTTCATAATGATACACCACTCCAGGAATGATTGGACTACATATAAGAGCTTCAATGTGAACATCTATAAGATGGCGATATATGGCCTACATATGAATACACAATTTTAGTTAAGAATCTGACATGATGTAGCATTGTGTTATATCTTTTAGATAGGATGTTCACCTTAGCATTTCCCCTTCATAGTCATTTTCTGTTTTCCATTCTCAATAAAGCATTTCCTTAAATAACACATTGTCAAGCTTTTATGATACATCTACTTGACATCACATTTTCCAACCACTCTATAAATGCTCCTATCACTTTGTTCTATCCTAATATAAATGTTTTCTTTTAGCTTCTACATACCTAATATTTTCTAAATTACTCTAATAATGTAGTAAAAATTTTTCTGGAGTTGGAGTGAGAATATCCATGCCAAATTCTACCTTAACTAGGGTTTGAGAGAACATGGGCAATTCACTTAAACCTTGAGTTTTTGTATCCTCATTTGTAAAATAAAGATGATATCAATCTACCTTACAGAATTATTATATTAAAATGTGAACTCATATAAAAGTAATTTGTACAATAACACTAAAATGATATACTCAAAATACATGTAATACAGGTGTGTCTTACAATCAGTGTAAAAAAATCATTATATTGTATACCTGAAAAAAATAAGGATAAAAAAGTAATTCTGATTTTGGGCCTTTGTTCTTGTGCCCAGTTATAGCTATCATTAATTCTGTGATGCTTTCTACCATCAAATGTTTCATAGAATCAAGGAATTACAATATATATGTATCTGAGATAAAATGCTATTTAAAGTCACAGCTGACACAGACATGTTTGCTTCCTAAACTTTCAGCATAATCTCACTCTCAGGTACATGGCCTTTTGTTAAAGAAAATACCTTGATAGACTATTATGAACACAATAGAAAAAATCTTTAGGGCACTCTCTGGAAGCCCTTAAAGAGAACTAAATTACTCTGTGTAATGAAGTATCAATTTTGAGCTACCCAAATTGTCCAGGAAAAAGACAGTTATGGACTTCAGTGGGTGAAAGGATGGCTTATACAAAAGGTGAGACACAAAGGAGAGATTCAGGATCAAATGGGCAAGAAAATGAAGCCAGAGATAAGGAAGAGAAATGTAAGATATCCAGGGATCCTCGAGAATAATATGTACACTAGATTTTATACTGTGTAAAGTATGATCAGTTTTATTTCAATCTTAAAGTTCAAAGTGACTCCAGCAGGCTACAGGACACAGAGCATCTTGGCAGTACATACTTGCATCACATTGGACTCTATCATTCAGGAGATTTATAATTGTATTCCATTTCTGTAGCACCATATTCAAATGGATACTAAGAAATATGTTTTGAAAATACACTACCATGTAAAGATAAATACTTAAGTTACCAAAAAAGTGGTCATCCATATGTAAGAAAATGCATAACCATTCAGATAGCTAAATTAGGAATGTCTAATACCAAAATTGGCAAAGAAGCAATGAAAGAATTGGAAAGGATCTACCATTTTAACTAAAAACCTTACTTTTATATATTTGAATTAGCTATAATCTTTAGAAAAAATTAAAAATAAAATATAATTATCTGTTTTGTGTGTGTTGAGTTTGAGAAGTTCTTTATAGATCCTGTATATCAACCTTTTGTCTGTACTGTCATTTGCAAATATCTTCTCCCATTCCACGGGTTGCCTCTTTGTTTTGTTGACTGTTTCCTTTGCTGTGCAGAAGCTTTTGATCTTGATGAAGTCCCAAAAGTTCATTTTTGCTTTTGTTTCCTTTGCCTTTGGAGCCATATCTTGAAAGAAGTTGCTGTGGCTGATATCGAAGAGGTTACTGCCTATGTTCTCCTCTAGGATTCTGATGGATTCCTGTCTCACGTTGAGGTCTTTTATCCATTTCAAGTTTATCTTTGTGTATGATGTAAGAGAATGGTCGAGTTTCATTCTTCTACATATAGCTTTCCAATTTTCCCAGCACCATTTATTGAAGAGACTGTCTTTTTTCCACTGTATATTTTTTCCTGTTTTGTCAAAGATTATTTGCCCATAGAGTTGAGGGTCCATATCTGGGCTCTCTACTCTGTTCCACTGGTCTATGTGTCTGTTTTTGTGCCAGTACCATGCTGTCTTGGTGATCACAGCTTTGTAGTAAAGCTTGAAATCAGATAACATGATGCCGCCAGTTTCGTTTTTGTTTTTCAACATTTCCTTAGCAATTCAGGGTCTCTTTTGATTCCATACAAGTTTTAGGATTATTTGCTCCAACTCTTTGAAAAATACTGGTGGAATTTTTATTGGAATGGCATTAAAAGTATAGATTGCTCTAGGCAGTATAGACATTTTAACGATGTTTATTCTTCCGATGCAAGAGCATGGAATGGTCTTCCATCTTTTTGTGTCTTCTTCAATTTCTTTCATGAGTGTTCTGTAGTTCCTCGAATACAGTTCCTTTACCTCTTTGGTTAGGTTTATTCCCAGGTACCTTATGGTTCTTGGTGCTATAGTAAATGGAATCGATTCTCTAATTTCCCGTTCTGTATTTTCATTGTTAGTGTATAAGAAAGCCACTGATTTCTGTACATTGACTTTTTATCCTGCCACGTTGCTGAATTGCTGTATGAGTTCTAGTAGTTTGGGGGTGGAGTCTTTTGGGTTTTCCATATAAAGAATCATGTCATCTGCGAAGAGAGAGAGTTTGACTTCTTCATTGCCAATTTGGATACCTTTTATTTCTCTTTGTTTTCTGATTGCTGTTGCTAGGATTTCTGATACTCTGTTGAACAAGAGTGGTGAGAGTGGGCATCCTTGTCATGTTCCTGATCTCAACAGGAAGGCTGTGAGCTTTTTCCCATTGAGGATGATATTTGCTCTGGGTTTTTCATAGATAGATTTTATGAAGCTTAGGAATGCTCCCTCTATCCCTATACTTTGAAGCGTTTGAATCAGGAACGGATGCTGGATTTTGTCAAATGCTTTTTCTGCATCAACTGAGAGGACCATGTGGTTCTTCTCTCTTCTCTTATTGATTTGTTCTATCACATTGATTAATTTATGAATGTTGAACCATCCTTGTAACCCAGGGATGAATCTCACCTTGGTGCAGCCACTTTGGAGAACAGTGTGGAGATTCCTCAAGAAATTAAAAATAGAGCTTCCGTATGACCCTGCAATTGCACTACTGGGTATTTACCCCCAAAGATACAGATGTAGTGAAAAGAAGGGCCATCTGTACCCCAATGTTCATAGCAGCAATGGCCACGGTCGCTAAACTGTGGAAAGAACCAAGATGCCCTTCAACGGATGAATGGATAAGGAAGATGTGGTCCATATACACTATGGAGTATTATGCCTCCATCAGAAAGGATGAATACCCAACTTTTGTATCAACATGGATGGGACTGGAAGAGATTATGCTGAGTGAAATAAGTCAAGCAGAGAGAGTCAATTATCATATGGTTTCACTTATTTGTGGAGCATAACAAATAACATGGAGGACATAGGGAGATGGAGAGGAGAAGGGAGTTGAGGGAAATTGGAAGGGGAGATGAACCATGAGAGACTATGGACTCTGAAGAACAACCTGAGGGTTTTGAAGGGGCGGGGGCTGGGAGGTTGGGGGAGCCAGGTGGTGGGTATTATGGAGGGCACGTATTGCATGGAGCACTAGGTGTGGTGCATAAACAATGAATTCTGTTACGTTGAAAATAAATTTAAAAAAAGGAAAAAATAAATAAAATATAATTGACATTTAATAATAAAAATGACTGGTATAAACATTAAAGAAAAAAGATTTGTTATTTATGTGTCCTGAAGTGAAAAGTGGAAATATTTAGATATAAAGGCCATATTTTCATGAAATTATTTTTCCTTAATTTGATGGCTCTTTTTAATATTTTTCTGTTTATGATAGCAGTATATTTTATAAAATCTTATTTAGGAAAATATAACAATACTGATATTTAATCTCAGTATTTAAAAATTGAGTTTTTGACTGTAAACATTGGAAAAAGTTTTTTCTAACATATCACACAAAATATACACAATATTGCAAATATTAAAATGAATTTAGTGTCACTATTCTCCTTTGTGTTAGTATATTTAATTCTGAAAACAATAGTTCTTGAGATTGGCAAATACAAGATTTATTATATATCTCCCAAGTACATTATTTTAAATAGGAATTTTCATTTTTTTATCTCAAAATTCTTTTCTTTTAAAAATTATGTTCAATTAGCCAACATGTAGTACATCATTAGTTTTTGATGTAGTGTTCAATGATTCATTAGTTGCATATAAAACCCAGTGCACATCACATCATGTGCCCTCCTTAATACTCATCACCCATTTCATATATACAAAGTAATATGACTCAGTCATCAGAGAAAATGAATACCTTCCATTTGCATCAGCATTGATGGAAGTGGAGGGAATTATGCCAAGTGAAATAAGTCAAGTGGAGAAAGACAATTACCATATGGTTTCACTCATATGTGCAATATAAGGAATAGCACAAAGGACCATAGGGGAAGGGAGGGAAAACTGAATGGGAAGAAATCAGAGAGGGAGACGAACCATGAGAGTCTCTGGACTCTGGAAATCAAAATCCTTTTTAATTAAAGTTTCACAACATACTTATGAAAAAAGTAAATGTAGGCAATACCTTCCTCATTTTAGAGAAGAAACATTGAAGCTTAGTGAGATTAAGTGATTTTTGATATGGTGCTTTTCAAATTTCTCTGGATTTGCAGCACAGAAATTCCTACCATTATTTTCTCATTAAGTTGCATTGACTAGTAATTCTTACTCTAATGACCTACAATTCCTGTTTTCACATACTCCCAACTCCATAACATTCTGAGAAGCCTCTATTTCTCACCAACATATTCTAGGGAACATGAAGAAGATGGTAATGAGAGTTCTTCTACCTAAACATGGGTTTGACATTCAGTGCTGTTTTTCTTTTAAGATTTATTTATTTATTTTAGAGAGAGTGCATGGAGGGGGAGGGGCAGAGGGAAGGAGGGGAAGGGGATTCCCCACTGATCATGAAGCCTGTTGAAAGGCTCAAGGTGGAGCGCTCAACCCCATGTCCCTGAGATCATGAGCTGAGCAGAAACCAAGTGAACCATGAGAGACTATGGACTCTGAAAAACAATCTGAGGGTTTTGTAGGGGCGGGGGTGAGAAGTTGGGCCAGCCCAGTGGTGGCTATTGTGGAAGGCACATATTGCATGGAGCACTGGGTGTGGTGCATAAACAATGAATTCTAGTACACTGAAAAGTAATTAAAAGAATAAAAATTAAAAAAAAATAAGAAAAGTTAGCCCTTAAAAAAAAAAAAAAAGAACCCAAGAGTCCAACACCGAACTGACTGAGCCACCCAGGCACCCCTCAATGTTATGTCTATTTTGAATTGACAATGTTAGAAACAGTGGCTATTTCCTCCTAAATACCAAGATTGCAGTTAATCTGAGCTACCCAGGCGTGAGCCCGAGTGCATATTAAATTAAAGCAAATGTGAAAGTAAGCTATTTCCACATTCTGTGGAAGAGAACACTTAAGTAAAATAGTGACCTCTAACACGTACTAGAATTATTTTAATCCTGAAAGCAGAATGTAGTGTTTGATAGAACTAACTTCATTCCAGTTGCTTACTTTATGTAGCATGTATAAGAAACTTAGTTTTGGCAGATCCAGTTTATTCATTTTAATTATTGTATCAGCCCTATTCAGAGTATCTCCTTAGCTTAAGTAGGATTTTATTCTGTTTATATGCTGTTATTTCAGCAGTGTACTATACCAAAAAACTTAAAATCATCATCATCATCACTCTCGTTTGACAGAGTTTTAAGACTGAGATTTGGAGATACTGAATAACTTGACTTCTTGAAGCACATGCAAAAAATATGCAGCATATTAAAGGTAAAAGCTCAGTTCCCAAATATAAAAATACATGTTTTTTCCCTACCATAAAATCCAACCCAAGAATAACTTGATAAATTTTTAAACAATTCAAAACTTTTATAAGCATTTATTCTGTGTCAAATGCTATATAAGGTTCTAAGTGTAAAAAAAATAAGAGCCTATACCTGTTTTCAAGTTGCTTATAATCTAGTGAGAAATACCAAATATTCAACAGATCACACTGTATTAAATAAAAACTACAGAGAAAGAAGAAACAGACTGATTAATTACATACAATTGACCCTTGAACAATATGTATTTGAATTGTGCAGGTTCACTTAGATGCAGATTGTTTCTATGGTATAGTACTATAAATGTATTTTCTCTGTCTTGTGATTTTCTTACTAACATTTTCTTTTCTCTAGCTTACTTTATTGTAAAAATACAGTATATAATATACATAACATACAAAATACGTGTTAATTTGCTATTTACATTATCAGTAAGGCTTCTGGTCAATGGTAGGCTATTAGTAGTTAAGTTTTTGATGAATGAAATGTTAGATATAGGTTTTTGACTGTACAGGGGGTTGCCCCCTCAAATCCCTATGTAGTTCAGGGTCAACTGTAATGTACTTGTTGTTAGTATTGATTTTGGAGTCCTTAGTCTGCCATTGTATGATTTTGGACAAGTGATTTAAAGTCAAAATCTCCATTCCCCAAGTTTCATATTCAGTAAATGAAGAGAGTTCTGCATCATAGTGTTGAACATTAAGCATTAGTAAGGTAGCTGATATGTTTGACATAATCAATAAAAGTATAGCAAAAGTTGGGATA
>NW_019154107.1:15815549-15855791 GCF_002288905.1 Enhydra lutris kenyoni | reverse complement strand
TGAAGAAAAGGGGAACATTTGATCCTTTGAGATATATATGGAGAGAGAGAGAGAGAGTGAAGAAAAGGGGAACATTTGATCCTTTGAGATATATATGGAGAGAGAGAGAGAGAGAGTTCAACAAATAGAGTGAGGGAATATGTGTAGTCCAGACTACAGGGAGATCTTATGCTAAGGTATAGAGAGAACAAAAGTCGATATACCATGGCTACAACAAAGGATATAAGGAATTGGGGGACACGGAGAACATGGGCTGGGGAGGAAGATCAATCTGGAAAGGTAGCATGGAAT
This sequence comes from Enhydra lutris kenyoni, assembly GCF_002288905.1. Taxonomy (NCBI): domain Eukaryota; kingdom Metazoa; phylum Chordata; class Mammalia; order Carnivora; family Mustelidae; genus Enhydra; species Enhydra lutris. The sequence goes on along the minus strand of NW_019154107.1, from coordinate 15,855,500 downwards.
CAGATGACTAATTAAAATAAATAAGATAGAGGAGTTGAAGATATCCCCTAGATTTCCATTTTGTTTATCAGGATAGACAGTGATGGCATTACCATATTTTGTCAAGTTTAGGTACTATGTATTTCAGGCTAATAGCAGTAATTTAGTCACACTGTTTATGAGGAAGAAAAGTACGTATTACATTTTTCCATTCACCAAAATCACTGATGTTTACAAATATAAATTATTACAAATTTACAATATATAATTAAATTACTAAATTTATCAAACCCATTTATTAAATTTATTAATTAAATTAAAGTATTAAGTAAATTATTACAAATTTACAAATATAATTACAAATTATTACAAATTACAAAACATTACAAATATACTGTTTTCAAAGTATTTTAAGATGTGAGGACAAAGGCACTATTCTTCAGTTGAATACATTTTTGAGCAAAAATTTATAATAACAGATATTTATTGAGTGTTTACAATGTGTAAAAAATTGCCTAAGGGTGTCTTTTCTTTATTTCTCAAAACTTTAATTCAGCTCTACAAGTAGTATTAGCTCATTTACAATGACAAAATTCATGAAGTGCTACCACAATTATAATCTTCTAACATTGAGTTTATAATGCCTTAGACTTAGAGAATAGAATGATTCAGTAGGATTAACAAGTCAAAGAATTATGATTATTCTGCATAAGAGTCAAACAAGGATGAGGTGGTCCAAGATGGTTGGGAAGTGCCAATGGATATGGCATTCTTCCATTCCCTTGCTAAAACCAACAAGGACAGACTATTGCAGCACTCTCACCAATTCCCTAGCTAGGACTGATAAGTTTGAGTGGTCAAAGTATTTTCCTTCTTCCTTGCTAAATTTGGCATGTATGCACAGACAACACACTCTTCCACTGCATTGCTGAAGCTGACAGGCATGTGCAGTCAAGGTATTTTCCTGCTGCCTTTCTCAAGCCAGTGAGTAAACCACATGCCCTACACTTTCCAGCTGGCTTACTAAAGCTGATGAGTATGTACATTTTACACAGAGTGCATATCTTGATTGCATGGCCCATGTGACTAAGAGATTTGGTGTTCCAGAGCTCCACAGGACTATAACAACTGAATAGACAGTTCTTGGCAGGGCACCACCCCAGGGCATTGCAGACACCAGACTGAAGCAAAATCTGTCTTTCTGAGAAGAAGGCCTATTAACTTGTCCCAGAGCTTCAGCCTAAGTGACAAGCTTCAAATTTGTCAAATATATAGAGGCTAAAGAGGTGCTCCCAGGGAATGTAAGCAGGAAGACCCCAACCTTGCTCACTTCCTTGATGTCACTACAGCTCAACAATACCTACCAGAAAGGAGTTTGCAACTGTTGCACAAGGGCAACTCCAGATTTCTTGGTCTGGAGGTCAGCAGGGATTATAATTGTGGGCCCACAAGACTGTATATATTTGGATATTTTAAAATTCATTGCTTGACGCTCTGGCTTTCATCAGCCTGAAACGAAGTGCTAAATGATATCCCTCCCCCTGGAACACTGACAGGTCTTAGAACCCTCAAAAATGGGAGCATATGAAGAATAAATTTGAATGTTTAGGGCACCTGGGTGGCTCAGTGGGTTAAGTAGCTGCCTTCGGCTCAGGTCATGATTCCAGGATCCTGGGATCGAATCCCACATTGGGCTCCCTGCTCAGTGGAGAGCCTGCATCTCCTTTTCCCTCTGCCTGATGCTCTTCCTACTTGTGCTCTCTATCTCTCTGTCAAATAAATAAAATCTTTTAAAAAGTTGAATGCTTAGACAATCACAAGAGTTTAAGAGACAACCAAGAGCTAGTATAAGGTTGAACAATAAGGTTCATCACCTACACAAGGCAACTTCTTGAGGACTGATAGAGGTAGCTGCTTCACATAATAAATAAAAACAAACACACAGAATCAAACAAAATGAGGAAACAGGAGTATGTTTAGATAAAAGAACAAGGTAAAACCTCAGAAACAGATCATAATGAAAAGGAGATAAGTACTTTACCTGATAAAGAGTTCAAAGCAGTGGTCATAAAGATTCTCACTGTACATGGAAGAAGAATGGGTAAACACATTGAGAATTTCACAAAGAAATAGAAAATATGAGTAAGTACTAAACAGAATTTACAGAGTTGAAGAATAAAATAACTGAACTGAAAATATGCACTACAGGAGTTCAAGGGCAGGCTAGGTAAAGTAGAGGAAAAGATCAGCAAGCTGGAAGACAGGACAATGGAACTCACCTAACCAGAGCAGTGAGAAGAATTTTAAAAACTGAAGATAACTTAAGAGATCCAACATCAAACAAAATAACATTCATATTATATTGGTCCCAGAAGGAAAAAAGAGAGAGAAAGAGGCAGAAAACTTATTTGGATAAATAATGGCAGTAAACTTCACTAACCTGGGGAATGAAATAGCCAGGTACAGGAAGCCCAGAGAGTTTCAAACAAGATGAAAGCAAAGCAATCCTTATCAAGACAGTAAAGTCACAGTTATCTGTGTAACATGTCAAAAGTATCAGTAAGGTATCAAAAGTTAAGAGAGAATCTTAAAAGCAGCAAGAGAAAAACAGCTTGTCCTGTACAAGGGAACTACCATAAGGCTGTCTGCAGATTTTTCAGCAGAAACTTTGTAGGCCAGAAGAGAATGACATGACATATTCAAAGTTCTAGAAAGAAGAAACTTCCGACCAAGAATATTCTACCCAGGAAAGTTATCATTCAGAATTAAAGGAGAAATAGTTTTCCAGATAAACAAGCTGAAGAAATTCTCACCACTAAACTAGCTTTACAAAAAAAAAAAATGTGAAAGGGACTTCTTTAAGCTGAAAAGAAATAGGACTGATTAATAACATAAAAACATACCAAAGTAAAAATCTTATTCGTAAAGGGAATATGTAGTACAGGTAGTGGATTAATGACTTATAAAGCCGGTATAAAAATTAAAAGACAAAAGTGATAAAATGAGCTAAAACTATAATAACTAGTTAAGGGCTACATAAAATGAAAAAATGTAAAGTATGACATCAAAATATAAGATGTGCGGTGAGGAGCAAATATGTAAAGTTTTTGAGTGTGTTCAAATTTAACTCCCTATCTATTTAAAACTGACCATATGACATAGGGCGTTATATGTGAGTCTCATGGAAATTACACAGCAAAAACAAAACAAACAAACAAAAAACCCCCCATCATAAGAACAAAAAAAGAACACAACTCATACATTTTATTTTATTTTACTATCTGCAATTATATATTCTCAAAACTGGTCATGCCTTAATAGGTAAGATAAAAATCTCCTATAGCCTCATATTTTTCAGTGTAGTTTCCTTCAATTGATTTTTGTACTAAAATCTAGCTTTTCCCTTTTGAGACTACTTCTGTTTCAGTTTTTATAAGTTATGACTGTTTTTCCCATATCCTCCTGGAACTAAACCTAGAAGAAGCCTCAGTGTTCTCTGTTTCCTTTTTGACTTCCAAAATATTCCCTCACCTCTCCATAAAAGTTTTCAACTTTGAAGTTTTCAGTCTCCTTATTAGAATATAAAACCTGAGTTCAGTATTGTTTTTCTTCATGTGGTATTCACCAATTCAGAAGGAGCAGTTAACTGACACAGAAGTAAGAAGAATGTGACAGCTAGTAAACTAAGAATTTAAGAAAGTCTTTCAAAAGTTTTGTGGGGTTGAGGAAAAGTGGGAGTTCAGTCTTCCTAGTAGAGGAACCCAACTAGCACCCTAAACTTTCTGTTGATATTCCAAAAGGCTTTGCTGTAAGAGTAAGAGAGAACCAGAAATAGCCCAACCTCAGTAAAGACTAAAGCCCTATTTCCAATTATAAGGTCATTCCCATTTGATAGAAGCAATATTCCATCAGCATAATTGCCAAAGAGAAGCAAAAGTAAATCTAAGTGAATAATATTAAATAGAGCTTCAAAGTTTTAGTATACTTTTTATGCATACTCTCCTATTCTCAATAGAAAGTAATAAGACACAGGAAAAGATACAACTTAAGGAAAAACTAAGAGGGAAAAATGACAATTGTAGCTAATCTACAATATAGTCCAATAATGGAGATATTAGAAAAAGACTAAAATTACTAACACTAAAGACATGTTGGAAAATTTTAGCATAAAACTGAAACTCTTTTTAAAAAATTGATTGTGAAAAAAGGTGCCCGGGTGACTCAGTTGGTTAAGTGTCTGACTCTTGGTTTTGGCTCAGGTCATGATCTCATGGGTCATGAGGTGGAGCCCTCTGTCGAATTCTGTTCTCAGTGGGGAGTCTGCTTGAGATTCTCTCCCTCTGGCTTTCCTCTGACTCTCTCCCTTTCTCTCAAAATAAATAAAATATTTTTTAAATGATCCTCTAGAGCTAAAATATACAATAAATAATCAGAAGTACTCAGTGAATGGGTTTAATATCAGGTTCAATAGCTTAAGAGAAAATCCATAGCCTGGAATGTAAACTGGAAGAAAATATCCAAAATGAATTTTTCATTGAAAAATGGGATATACACAGGGAAATCAATGTAGGGGACATTTGAGACATGGTGAAAAGGTATAAAAAATGTATATTTAGACTTCTGGGAGAATAGAGTGAAAGATGGTATAGCAGCATTTGAGAAAATGACAGAATTTTCCAAAGCTGGAGAACATTACTGACACAGATTCAAGAAATGTTACATAGTACAAGAAGGATAAGTAGAAAGAAAGCCACACCTATGCACATCGTATTAAAACTTCTGAAACCAAACATAAAAATGAATATCTTAATATATTTATCTTAATATCAGCAGAGAACAAAACATTGATGAAAGAAAAACAAAGTAAGTGGAGAGATATTATGTACATGAACTAGAAGATTCAAAATAATAAAAATATCAGTTCTCCACAAATTGCTAATAGGTTTAAACTGATTCCTATAAAAATACCACTCATATTTTTGGATATAAAGATAAGGTTATTCTTAAATTTTTATGGAAAGTTAAATATACAATTTTGAGAAAGAAGAAAAAGTGGGATGATTTACTCTTCCTTTTTGGTAGATTCATATGAGTCTACACTGTAGTAACAGTAAATAAGATTGTGGTATCAGCAGAGGGATATATACATAGATCAATGAATAAGATTAGAGAAGCTTAGCATATATATGTACAAGGATGGACAACTGATTAATAACCTCAAATGACACTGTAATGCTACCTCAAAATGCCTTAATTCCTCCAATTTTGGGGATAACCATTTTATATCTCTTCTTATCAAACCTCCAACACCTCCTGTAACTTGACCTAGAGGTGATGATGTTGCTTTCCATATGACAAAATAGGTGGAATCTATTGATAAGTACTTCATTCTCCCATTACTCCATCTGCCAACTAAATTGCTCTTGTGCATATATACTCTGTCTTGCCTCTTGTCGTGTGGAATGCACTTTCCATAAGCCTATCTAAGTTCAAGAACTCCTTTTTATTTTATTTTATATTTTTTTCAGTGTCCCATAATTCATTGATTATGAACTACACCCAGTGTTCCATGCAATACATGCCCTCCATAATAACCACCACCAGGCTCACCCAATCCCTCACACCTTTAGTTTGTTTTGCAGAGTCCATAGTCTTTCATGGTTTGTCTCCCCCTCCAATTTCCCCCAAGTCACTTCTCTCCATCTCCCAATGTCTTCCGTGTTAATCCTTTGCTCCACAAGTAAGTGACCATATGATAACTGACTCTCTCTGCATGACTTACTCAGCATAATCTCTTCCAGTCCCGTCCATATTGATACAAAAGTTGGGTATTCATCCTTTCTCATAGAGGCATAATACTCCACTGTATATATGGACCATATCTTCTTTATCTATTTGTCTGTTGAAGGACATCTTGGTTCTTTCCACGGTTTGGCAACTGTGGCCATTGCTGCTATGAACATTGGGGTACAGATGGCCCTTCTTTTCAGTACATCTGTATCTTTGAGGTAAATACCCAGTAGTGCAATTGCAGGGTCATAGGGTAACTCTATTTTTAATTTTTGAGGAATCTCCACACTGTTTTCCAAAGTGGCTGCACCAACTTGCATTCCCACCAACAGAGTAAGAGGGTTCTCCTTTCTCCACATCCTCTCCAACACTTGTTGTTTACAGTGTTTTTGATTTTGGCCATTCTAACTTGTGTAAGGTGGTATCTCAGTGTGGTTTTGATTTGAATCTCCCTGATGACTAATGATGATGAACATTTTTTCAAGTGTCTGTAAGCCATTTGTATGTCTTCTTTGGAGAAGTGTCTGTTCCTGTCTTCTGCCCATTTTTTGACAGGATTATCTGTTTTGTGTGTGTTGCATTTGAGAAGTTCTTTATAGATCTTGGATATCAACTCTTTGTCTGTAGTGTCATTTGTGAATATCTTCTCCCATTCCGTGGGCTGCCTCTTTGTTTTGTTGACTGTTTCCTTTGCTGCACAGAAGCTTTTGATCTTGATGAAGTCCCAAAAGTTCATTTTCGCTTTTGTTTCCTTTGCCTTTGAAGACATATCTTGGAAGAAGTTGCTGTGGCAGATATGGAGGAGGTTACTGCCTATTTTCTCCTCTAGGGTTTTGATAGTTTCCTGCTTCACATTGAGGTCTTTACCTATTTCGAGTTTATCTTTGTGTATGGTGTAAGAGAATGGTCGAAATTCATTCTTCTACACATAGCTATCCAATTTTCCCAGCACCATTTGTTGAAGAGACTGTCTTTTTTTCCACTGTATATATTTTCCTGCTTTGTTGAAGATTAGTTGACCTAGAGTTGAGGGTCCATATCTGGGCTCTCTACTCTGTTCCACTGGCCTATGTGTCTGTTTTTGTTCCAGTGCCATGCTGTCTTGGTGATCACAGCTTTGTAGTAAAGCTTGAAATCAGGCAATGGAATGCCCTCCCCCAGTTTTCTTTTTCTATTTCAACATTTCCTTAGCAATTTGGGGTCTCTTCTGGTTCCATACAAATTTTAGGATTGTTTCTTCCAGCTCTTTGAAAAATGCCTGTGGAATTTTGATCGGGATGCGATTGAAAGTATAGATTGCTCTAGGCAGTATAGACATTTAAAAAATGTTTATTCTTCTGATCCATGAGCATGGAATGGTCTTCCATCTCTTTGTGTCTTCTTCAGTTTCTTTCATGAGTGTTCTGTAGTTCCTTGAGTACAGATCCTTTACCACATTGGTTAGGTTTATTCCCAGGTATCTTATGGTTCTTGGTGTTAAAGTAAATGGAATTAATTCTCTCATTTCCCTTTCTATATATTTTCATTGTTAGTGTATAAGAAAGCAACTGATTTCTGTGCATTGATTTTGTATCCTGCCACATTACTGAATTGCTGTATGAGTTCTAATAGTTTGGGGATGGAGTCTTTTGGGTTTTCCATATAAAGTATCATGTCATCTGTGAAGAGAGTTTGACTTCTTCTTTGCCCATTTGAATACCTTTTATTTCTTTTTGTTGTCTGATTGCTGTTGCTAGGACTTCTAGTACTATGTTGAACAACAGTGGCGAGAGTGGACATCCTTGTCATGTTCCTGATCTCAAAGGGAAGACTGTCAGCTTTTCCCCATTGAGGATGATATTCACTCTGGGTTTTTCCATAGATAGATTTTATGAAGTTGAGGAATGTTCCCTCTATCCCTATACTTTGAAGTGTTTCAATCCGAAACAGATGCTGTATCTTGTCAAATGCTTTTTCTGCATCAAGAGGACCATGTGTTTCTTGTCTCTTCTCTTATTGATTTGTTCTATAACATTGATTGATTTGCAAATGTTGAACCACCCTTGCATCCCATGGATAAATCCCACCTGGTCATGGTGGATAATCTTTTTAAACTACTGTTGGATCCTATTAGCTAGGGTCTTCTTGAGAATCTTGGCATCTATATTCATCAGAGACATTGGTCTGAAATTATGCTTTTGGGTGGGGTCTTTGCCTGGTTTGGGGATCAGGGTAATGCTGTCTTCATAAAAAGAGTCTGGAAGTTTTCCTTTTGTTTCTATTTTTTGAAACAGCTTCAGGAGAATAGGTATTATTTCTTCTTTGCATGTTTGGTAGAATTCTCTAGGGAATCCATCAGGTCCTGGGCTCTTGTTTTTTGGGAGGTTTTTGATCACTGCTCCAATCTCATTACCAGATATTGATCTATTCAGGTTGTCAGTTTCTTCCTGATTCAGTTTTGGAAGTTTATAGATTTCCAGGAATGCATCCCTTTCGTCTAGGTTGCTTAACTTACTGGCATATAACTGTTGATAATAATTTCTGATGATTGTTTCTATTTCCTTGGTGCTAGTCGTGATCTCTCCCTTTTCATTCATAATTTTATTAATTTGGGTCCTCTCTCTTTTCTTTTGGATTAGTTTGGCCAACAGTTTATTGATCTTACTGATTTTTTCAAAAAATCAGCTTCTAGTTTTGTTGATGTGTTCTACTGTATCTCTTATTTCTATTTCATTGATCTCTGCTCTGATCTTGATTATTTCCCTTCTTGTGTGTGGGGTTGACTTAATTTGTTGTTGATTCTCCAGTTCTTTAAGGTGTGAAGAGAGCTGGTGTATTCCGGATTTTTCAATTTTTTTGAGAGGGGCTTGGATGGCTATGTATTTTTCCCTTAGGACTGCCTTTGCCGTATCCCATAAGTTTTGGACTGAAGTGTCTTCATTCTCATTGGTTTCCAGGAATTGTTTAAGTTCTTCTTTGATTTCCTGGTTGATCCAGTCACCAGAATGTGGAAAGAACCAAGATGTCCTTCAACAGACAAATAGATATAGAAGATATGGTCCATATATACAATGGAGTATTATGCCTCCATCAGAAAGGATGAATACTCAACTTTTGTATGAACATGGATGGGACTGGAAGGGATTATGCTGAGTCACATAAGTCAAGCAGAGTCAATTATCATATGGTTTTACTTTCTTGTGGAGCATAAGGAATAACACAGAAGACATGAGAGATGGAGAGGAGAAGTGAGTTGGGGGAAATTGGAGGGGGGGACAAACCATGAGAGATTGTGGACTCTGAAAGACAAACTGAGGGTTTTGGAGGGGAGGTCAATGAGGGGTTGGAGGAGTCTGTTGGTGGGTATTATCCTGTCTTCACTATAATACAAATTCATGGTGGATTTCTTCTTTTGACTGCTGTAAGTCTGTAAATTAATTGCTCTTGACATGTATGTGTTGCTCAATAAATATTTCTTGATAAAGTCAATGAATTAATTCAACTTTTTTTAAAAAAAGATTTTATTTATTTATTTGACAGGGAGAAAGAGAGAAATCACAAGTTGGCAGGGAAGCAGGCAGAGAGAGGGAGAAGTGGGATCCCTGCTGAGCAGAGAACCCGATGGGAGGCTCGATCCCAGGACCCTGAGATCATGACTGGAGCTGAAGGCAGGGGCCCAGCCCACTGAGCCACCCAGGCACCCCTGAATTAATTCAACCTTGAGAAATATTTTTTCTGTGTAGCACTGTGATAACTACTATAAAAGTCTTAAGAAAAAGTCCAATAGAATTGAAAATGAGAGAGTAGCAAGTCATCTTTTGTCTCTCTTTTACTTACTATTGCATGAATCTAGGATATGTATGTGATTGATACTTTATTAACTGGAATCCAAATTCCTGCTGCCAATTTCTTTTGGAAAGTAAACTTTATGAAGATGTATTATAAATTTTCTTTCCTGTTTAGAAGTTTCTTTATCTTATTACACAAAATTGTACAAATTGAAGCTGTGAAGAATTTTATAGAGCTGTCTGGTCTGGATTGAAACAGTTTTCCCTCATCACTCCTGGACTCCTAATCCACCATGTAACTCACAAGGCAAATTGAACAAAAGAGCAGATGGAGTTACAACCTGTAGATGTTTCATTAATGTCTTCATTATTCAGAGGCACTCATTTATATTATTCCAGACAGAGTCCTTTCTATGATGCATTGAAGATGGTTGGCTAAATCTGATAATATACTCAAATCTTGTCATGTATCTCTGAATTTCTTTTTTGCCCTTAGAGTATTTTGTACATTTTAGTTCTTGATTTAAAGACAAGAGGATAGCAGTGGGCAGGAAAAAATTGCCTTCTATACAATAATTTGAAATTCTCAAAGTTTCAGTATTACAGAAATGTTAAGCATATTACTCCATAACATCATTATGGCATCAAGCCATTGACTGGAAATTTGCATTTGTTCATGCTTAAAAATTGCTCTTGCACAGACAATCCTACTCTCCTCCTACTAGTTGCAGCTATTTTCCATAATTCTCTGTGTACATATTCATTGTGATTTTTCATTACTTTAAATGTACACATTATGCATTAACACTTAGACTATACATCTGACTTCTATAAAACAAAAATAGCTTTTTTTTAAAAAAGATTTTATTTATTTAATTTACAGAGAGAAAGAGAGAGAGAGAGAGAGAGAGCATGCACAGCAGGGAGAGGGGCAGGCAGAAGCAGAGGAAGAAGCAGGCTCTGTGCTGAGCAGAGAGCCTGACATTAGGGTCCACTCTAGGGTCCTGGGATCATGTCCTAAGGCAAAGGCAGACACTTAATCAACTGAGCCACCCAGGCATCCTAAAACAAAAATAGCTTTTATTTATTTTTTCAAAGATTTTAATTATTTAATTATTTATTATTTGAAATAGAGAGAGAGTGAGAGAGAGCACACAAGTAGCAGGGGAGGAGGGATGAGAGAGAGGAAGAAACAGGCTCCCCAGGTCCCCCTCCCTTCTGAAACCCTTAGTTTGTTTCCTGGAGTCCATAGTCTCTCATTGTTCATCTCCCTCTCTGATTTCTCCCCCTTCAGATTTCCCTCCCTTCCCCAATGTTCATCCGTGCTATTGCTGATGTTCCATATGTGAGTGAAACCATATGATGATTGTCTTTTTCTGACTTACTTCACTTAGCATAATCCCTTCCAGTTCCATCCATGTCAATGCAAATGGTGGGTTTTCATCTTTTCTTATAGCTGAATAATATTCCATTGTATATATGTACCACATCTTCTTTATCTATTCATCTTTTGAAGGGCTCCTTCCAATTTGGTTATTGTGGACATTGCTGGTATGAACGTTGGACTGCATGTACCCCTTCCCTTTTTTAAAAAAATTAACATATAATGCATTATTTGCTCCAGGGGGACATGTCTGTGAATCATCAGGCTTACACATTTCATAGTACTCACCATAGCACGTAACCTAGCACCCAATTCCTAACACCTCCATCAACCCTCAGTTTGTTTCATGAGATTTCCTCATGATATCTCTATCATTGATAAGGTCCACGCAGTCTAACAGAGTGGTTGCATGAATTCTAATAATTTATGAATTCTAATAATTTGGGAGTGGACTCTTTTGTGTTCTCCACATAAAATATCATATCATTTGCGAAGAGAGAGAGTTTGAGTTCTTCTTTGCCAATTTGGATGCCTTTTATTTCTTCTTCTTGTCTGATTGCTGAGGCTAGGACTTCTAGCACTATGTTGAACAATAGTGGTGAGAGTGGGCATCCCTGTCATATTCCTCACCTTAAGGGAAAAGGTCTCAGCTTTTCCCCATTGATAACAATATTCACTGTGGGCTTTTCAAAGATTGTTTTTATGATATTCAGGAATGTTCCCTCTATCCCTATACTCTGAAGAGTTTTAATCAGGGGCTGATGTTGTATTTTGTCACATGGTTTTTCTGCATCAGTTGAAAGGATCATATGGTTCTTGTCTTTTCTTTTATTAATGTGCTCTATCACATTGATTGATTTGCAAATATTGAACCACCTTGCAGCCCAGGAATAAATCCCACTTGGTCATGGTGAATAATCCTTTTAATATACTGTTGGATCCTATTGGCTAGGATCTTGTTGAGTATTTTGGTCTGTAATTCTCCTTTATGTTGGGGTCTTTGACTGGTTTTGGGATCAGGGTAATGCTGGCCTCAGAGAAGGAGTTTGGAAGTTTTCCTTCTGTTTCTATTTTTTTGAAACAGCTTCAGGAGAATAGGTATTATTTCTTCTTTAAATGTTTGGTAGAATTTTGGTAGAAATTTGGTAGAATTTCCCAAGGAAGCCATCTGGCCCTTGACTTTTATTTTTTGGGAGGTTTTTGATTACTGCTTCAATTTAATTACTGGTTATTGGTTGTTAGTTCATTTCTTTACTGACATTTCCATGTGGCTTTGAATATTGCTTTTTGGTCTGAAAATTTCTTCACAGTTTCTTGCAAGTATGAAAACAACTGTTTACTAGGATTAGATATTTTGTAGGAAACAATAAACTAATTTATGAAATCTTACATACTACAATATCAAGAGATTTTATGTACTACAATGGTTTCTGTGTTTCTACATTTTTTTCTATTATGGCATTTACCTTAATTATGTAGTTATTAACATATTAATCTCATATCTTTTATGCTTGAGACTATGCTTGATCTTAGAACCTAGTCTTGCAGGTTCTTAATAAATTATATTCTTGTTAGTGAATATGTGATTGTTCTATTTCATGCTAAGGATTTTCTTTGTAAACTTCATGTTAGGTTTTACCATTTATAGATAGTTTTGTTCTGAGAGATACACACTTACTTATTTTGCAATGTTCCCTTTATTTCTAGCTTCAAACTTTTATTTTATACCTGAAACATAGTACAGAATTATTAAACATCTTTCCATAATATAATGTATTGGATTAACCCACAATGGATGTTTTAATTCCTGTAATATACATTTTAGTTGTAATATAAAATCCAGATGTCAGCCTTCTAGCAGAGAAAAACAGTTAAACTTGTGTATTCTTAGATATTTTCTTGGTTATGAATTATTATCATTTCCCTTGAGTTTAAGGGCCTAAAAAGAGACAAATTATGCCAAATACTTTTTTTGAGGTGTCATTTTTTTTAGTATCCTAAATGAGAAGAAACTTGAAATTTCTCACATAGGGTGAAACACAAATTTAATTCATATGCATTATAATCTCTCATAACTCTGGGAGGAAAATACACTGATATGCATTTTAAGTGCCTAGAGGTGTAGGGCAACAATATCTTTAAAGTCAACATGAATGGGTGTAAAATAAATATTGCATGCTTTGTTAACATTGCAGTCATTGATGTCAATGTAAGTATATTCAGTAGACTAAATGTACTTAAAATTTGATTTTGGAAAAGAAGAGAAATAGAAGACTTAACTACATAAAGTCTAAATGTAGTTCAAAAATATGTCCTTATTGATTTTTGGTAAGTAAAAATCATGGTGAATTAGTGATGTTATTACACATCATTACTCACTCAGCCTTTCTCCTCCAACATCCACCAGAAAGGCAAAGGAAATGGGAAGGAAACCAATGTACCACACTTTGCTGGCTTATTTTGGAAGCTAAACCCAAATGAAAAAACTTTTGGTTAAGGAAGTGCTTTCTCTAGACGTGTAAAATCTCTAGAAATAATACATACATACAATTCTATTTAATTAGTGTTAGAAACAAGTACACCAAATATATGAAAAATCTCTATGAGAGATTATTATAGTTTTTGAATTTTAGTATCTTCTTCCTACTGCATTGGAATGCCAACTTTGTCATAATTCAAGCAACCATATATGAGTACATATCTTCCTGGACTTTCTATTACACTCCATTTTTCTCTTTTGCTATCTTTATATGAATAACACAACTATCTTTATCACTGTACCTGTCTATTAAATTCATATTTGATATTGTTAGTGTGCTAGCTTTACTTTTATTCTTTAAAATTGTCTTTGATACATATTCCCTTTGAATTTTCATATATATTTTATAAGATGCTTGTTAATTTACACACAGCCATAATTTATACATGCTGTTATGATTTTGACTGGGAATGTATTGAATTTACAGGCCAGTTTTTAGGGAGAATTACATCTATACCATAATAAGTCTTCTAGTTGACAAATGGGATATATTCCTCCATTTATTTAGGTTGTCCTTGATTATTCTGATTACTGTTTTACATTTTTCATTGTATAGATACTGCACAAAGTTTGTTTTTTAATTTATAATATTGGCTTTTGTTTCTATTACACATGATATTGTTTTTAAAATCATTTTTTCTTTGTTGCTGTCATACAAAAATATAATTACTGTATATTGACATTATATTTAGTGATTTTATAAAGTTTACTAATTAATATAAAATATTTGTGGACTCAGATTTTCTGCATTCACAGTTATGTTTTCTGCAGGTAATGAGTGCTTTGTTTCTTCCTTTCTGATTATGAAATATTTTTCTCTACTGAATAGAAGTAAATATAAAAAACATAAAATATATTCTGGTCTTGATATTTTTATTCAAAGAAAATTATCAACTTGTCTTTATGATGCATGCTTAATTTTTTGGTTTAATTTTTTTGAATATAAGAAAATTTTCATTATTCTTTCCTTGCTAATAGTTTTTTGTCATGAGTGGATATTCATAAGTAGATATTGAGTTTTATTTTTTTTCCATAAATATTTGAGAGAATTAACCAACGAAGCCATATATTCAAAAGTTTGTGTCTGTGCATGTGTGTGCAAAAGGCTCTAAGTACAGATTAAAATAATGTAATAGATATAACACTGCTCTGTTTTGTTTTTTTTCCTGTGCCAGTCTTAGTAAATTGTGTGTTTCTGGGGATATTTCTTCATGTAAATTTTCATACTTATCAGTATAAATATATTCATAAAATATTCTTATTTTCTTTTTTAAATCTTTAAAATCTTCATTTATGCTCTCTTTTTCATCTTGATAATGGTTATTTGTCCCTTCTACTTATTTTTATTTTCTTTCTTGAAGTCAATGTTTCTATTTTCTCTGACCTTGAATTTTCTCTTTGACTTTGTTTTTCAATTTCATTGTGCTATGACTATAGGTTGGCTTTTATATTTACCCTACTTAGGGTGTAGGATTTCTTGAACTTGTGTTTTGATGCCGTTTATCAATTTGGGAGAAAACTCAGTCTCTAATCTTTTGCATTACTACCCTACACTTTCTCTTTCATGACGCTAACTGCTTTATCTTAGTCATTTTCATGTGCCTTATATGTCTCTTATTCTCGTTTCTATATTTGTCACTGTTTTTGCTGTTGTCTGTTTTATTTGACTTTTGATCTTTTTTTGATATACTGGAAATTTTTCTTATGAGTTCTATACATTGTGATAAGTCTAAGTCTCTACACAACGCCATTTTCCTCTAGAGTGGCTTTACTCCACCATATCCTGATAAACTAAGTGCAGGATGATCTTAATTTGAACAAGGACTCAGAAGACTAAGACTGGGTTACAGTTTCTGACAGGTTTATTCTATTTTCATTTCCCATCTCTCCCTCATGATAGTATTCTTACAGTTCCAACTAACCCCCTAGGGCATTTTCTAGGACTCCTTTTTCCATGGTATGTTCTGATTACCATTTGTGCCTTCTTAACATCAAGAGATTGTTGAAACCTCTACTTGAATTTTAGCCACTTTTAGCTTAGTTTCTCTGCCTTTTGTCCCCAAACAGCTTAATTATTAAGCCATATTTCAAGTGAAACTTGATTTCATATTCTGCCTCTTCTTTTTTATTAGGTATGTTGGTCTCTCAGGTCCTGAAAGCCTTAGTAGTCCCAAACTTACATGTTTTTCCTCTCTTTTTGAGGCTGCCGAAAGCTCTCCTGGCTCTACTGCCTCAAAGGAAAAAAAAAAGTGGTAGTTGAGTAGATTTGCAGCATCTTGCTCCATGCCAAGAATTAGCAAATGTTCCCTAAAAAAATTCAGTTCACAGAATATCTGCTCACTTATCTGCAGTTGACTTATTACTAGGGATTTGGTTCCTCAGCTTCTATCGGATTCAGTAGTAATCTGATGAGATGCCATTGAAGATACATGTTTGAATATATCTTTTTAAAAATCTGGCTTTTTTACGTGTTTTGTAGCAGGAACATTGGTTTTTCACAAGCTATTTTTTTTTAAAATAACACACAATTTATTATTTTCCCCAGGGGTACAGGTCTGTGAATCATCAGGCTTATACATTTCATACCACTTACCATAGCACATACCTTCCCCAATGCCCATAACCCAACCACCCTATCCCTACTGCCCCACCCGCCAGCAAACCTCAGTTTGTTTTGTGAGATTAAGATTCTCCTATGGTTTGACTACCTCCCGACTCCCAGCACTGCCTCTCAAATTCCTCATATCTGAGAGATAATATGATAATGGTCTTTCTCTGATTGACTTATTTTGCTTAGTGTGGTACCCTCTAGTTACATGCACGTCACTGCAAATGGCAAGATTTTATTTCTTTTGATGGCTGCAATATATATATATATATATATATAAAATCACATCTTCTTTGTCCATTCATCTGTTCATGGACATCTAGGTTCTTTCCATAGTTTGGCTATTGCGGACATTGCTGCTATAAACATTCAGGTGCATGTGCTCCTTCATATCACTACATTTATATCTTTAGGGTAAATACCCAGTAGTGTGATTGCTGGGTTGTAGAATAGCTCTATTTTCAACTTTTTGAGGCACCGCCATACTGTTTTCCAGAGTGGCTACACCAGCTTGCACTCCCAACAACAGTGTTAGAGGGTACCCCTCTCTGTACATCCTCGCCAACATCTGTTGTTTCCTGACTGGTTAATTTTAGCTATTATGACTGGTGTGAGGTGGTATCTCACTGTGGTTTTTATTTGTATTCCCTGATGCCAAGTGATGTTGAGCACTTTTTCATGTGTCTGCTGGCCATCTGGATGTCTTCTTTGGAGAAATGTCTGTTCATGTCTTCTGCCTGTTTCTTGATTGCATTATTTGTTCTTTTCTTTGGGTATTGAGTTTGATACGTTCTTTATAGATTTTGGATACTAGCCCTTTATCTGGCATGTCATTTGCAAATATCTTCTCCCATTCTGTCAGTTGTCTTTTGGTTTTGTTGACTGTTTCCTTTGCTGTGCCAAAGCTTTAGATCTTGATGAAGTCCCAATAGTTCATTTTTTGCCCTTAATTCTCTTACCTTTGGCAATGTTTCCAGGAAGAATTTGCTGCAGCTGAGGTTGAAGAGGTTGCTGCCTGTGTTCTCCTCAAGGATGTGGATGGATTCCTGCTCACGTTGAGGTCTTTCATCCATTTTGAGTCTACTTTTGTGTGTGGTGGAAGGAAATGGTCCAGTTCATCCTTCTGCATGTGGCTGTCCAATTTTCCCAACACCATTTGTTGAAGAGGCTGTCTTTTATCCATTGGATATTCTTTCCTGCTATGTTGAAGATTAGTTGACCATGGAGTTGAGGGTTCGTTTCTGGGCTCTCTATTCTGTTCCATGGATCTATGTGTCTGTTTTTGTATCAGTACCATACTGTCTTGATGATGACAGGTTTGTAATAGAGCTTGAAGTCAGGAATTGTGATGCCACCAACTCTGGTTTTCTTTTTCAACATTTCTCTGGGTATTCAGGGTCTTTTCTCGTTCCATATAAATTTTAGGATTATTTGTACCATTTCTGAGAAAAAAAAAATTGGTGGTACTTTGATAGGGATTGCATTAAATGTGTAGATTGCTTTAGGTAGCCTAGACATTTTCACAATATTTGTTCTTCCAATCCATAAACATGGAACATTTTTCCATTTCTTTGTGTCTTCCTCAAATTCTTTCATGAATACTTTATAGTTTTTTGAGTACAGATTCTTTGCCTCTTTCGTTAGGTTTATTCCTAGGTACCTTCTGGTTTTGGGTGCAACTGTAAATGGGATGGACTCCTTAATTTCTCTTTCTTCTGTCTTGCTGTTGGTGAATAGAAATGCAAGTGATTTCTGTGCATTGATTTTATATCCTGACACCTTACTGAATTCCTGTATGAGTTCTAGCAGTTTTGGAGTGGGGTCTTTTGGGTTTTCCACATAAAGTGTCATATCATCTGCAGAGTGAGAGTTTGACTTCTTTGCCGATTTGGATGCCTTTTATTTCTTTTTGTTTCCTGATTGCCGAGGCTAGGACTTCTGGTACTGTGTTGAATAGCAGTGGTGATAGTGGACATCCTTAGCAGAAAAACTCTCAGTTTTTCCCCATTGAGAATGATATTCACTGTGGGTTTTTCATAGATGCCTTTGATGATATTGAGGTATGTGCCCTCTATCCCTACACTTTGAAGAGTTTTGATCAGGAAGGAATGCTGTACTTTGTCAAGTGCTTTTTTCAGCATCTATTGAGAGTACCATATGGCTCTTGTTCATTCTTTTATTGATGTATTGTATCACATTGATTGATTTGCGGATGTTGAACCAACCTTGCAGCCCGGAATAAATCCCACTTGGTCGTGGTTGGTGAATAATCCTTTTAAGGTACTGTTGGATCCTACTGGCTAGTAGTTTGGTGAAAATATTTGCATCTGTGTTTGTCAGGGATATTGGTCTGTAATTCTCCTTTTCGATGGGGTCTTTGTCTGGTTTTGGGATCAAGGTAATGCTGGCCTCATAAAATGGCTGTGGAAGTTTTCCTTCCAATTCCATTTTTGGGAACATTTTCAGGAGAATAGGTATTAGTTCTTTAAATGTTTGGTAGAATTCCCCTGGGACGCCATCTGGCTCTAGGCTCTTGTTTGTTGGGAGATTTTTGATGACTGCTTCAATCTGCTTATTGGTTATAGGTCTGTTTAGGTTTCCTATTTCTTCCTGGTTCAGTTTTGGTAGTTTATAGGTCTCTAGGAATGCATCCATTTCTTCCAGGTTGTCCAGTTTGCTGGTGTATAGTTGCTCATAATATGTTGTTATGATTGTTTGTGTTTCTTTAGTGTTGGTTGTGATCTCTCCTTTTTCATTCATGATTTTATTAATTTGCGTCCTTTCTCTTTTCTTTTTAATAAGTTTTGTCAGGGGTTTATCAGTCTTATTAATTCTTTCAAAGGACCAGCTCCTAGTTTCGTTGATTTGTTTAACTGTTCTTTTGGTTTCTCTTTCATTGATTTCTGCTCTGATCTTTATGATTTCTCTTCTCCTGCTCGGTTATTATTTCTCTTCTTTGCTGTTCTTTCTCCAGCTCTTTTAGGTGTAGGGTTAGGTTGTGTACTTGAGCTCTTCCTTGTTTCTTGAGAAAGGCTTGTATTGCTATACCCTTTCCTCTCGGGACTGCCTTTGCTGTGTCCCACAGATTTTGAACAGCTATGTTTTCATTTTCATTTGTTTGCATGAATTTTTTAATGCTTCTTTAATATCCTGGTTGACCCATTCATTCTTTAGTAGGATGCTCTTTAGCCTCCATGTATTTGAGTTCTTTCCAACTTTCCTCTTCTGATTTAGTTCTATTTTCAGAGCATTGTGGTCTGAAAATTATGCAATGAATGATCCCGATCTTTTGGTAGCGGTTGAGACCTGATTTGTGACCCAGGATGTGATCTATTCTGGAGAATGTTCCATGTGCACTAGAGAAGAATGTGTACTCTATTGATTGGGATGGATTGTTCTGAATATACCTGTGATGTTCATCTGGTCCAGTGTGTCATTTAAAGCCTTTATTTCCTTATGGATCTTTTGCTTGGATGATCTGTCCCTTTCAGTGAGGGGGGTGTTAAAAAGTCCCCAACTATTATTGTATCATTGTCTACGTGTTGCTTTGATTTTATTATTAAATTGTTTATATACTTGGCTGTTCCCATGTGAGGGGTACGAATTTAAATTTTTTATATATTTAATTTGTAGATATTTAAATTTGTTAGATCTTCTTGTTGGACAGACCCTTTAATTATAATATAGTCTCCTTCCTCATCTCTTATTTTGGTCTTTGGCTTAAAATCTCATTTATCTGATATAAGTATTGCCACCCAAGCTTTCTTTTGATGTCCATTAGCATGGTAAATTGTTTTCAACCCCCTCACTTTAAATCTGGAGGTGTCTTTGGGTCTACAATGAGTTTCTTGTAGACAGCATATCAATGGGTCTTTTTTTTTTTTTATCCATTCTGATACCTGTGTCTTTTGTTTGGGGACATTTAGCCCATTTACATTCAGGGTAACTATTGAGCGATATGAATTTAGCAGCATTATATTATGTGTAAGGTGCCGGTTACTGTATATTGTCCCTGTTCCTTTCCGGTCTATGTTACTTTTATACTCTGTCTTTGCTTAGAGGGCCCCTTTCTGTATTTTCTGTAGGGCTGGTTTGGTGTTTGCCAATTCTTTTAGTTTTGTTTTTCCTGGAAGCTTTTTATCTGTCCTTCTATTTTCAGTGACATCCTAGCTGTATGTAGTATGCTTGGCTGCATATTTTTCTCATTTAGTGCTTTGAATATATCATGTCAGTCCTTTCTGGCCTGCTGGGTCTTTGTGGATAGGTCTGTTGCCAACCTAATATTTCTACCATTGTATGTTATGGACTTCTTGTCCTGAGCTACTTTTAGGATTTTTTTCTTTGTCCCTGAGACTTGTAAGTTTTACTATTGGATGATGGGGTGTGGACCTATTTTTATTGATTTTGAGGGGGTTCTCTGTGCCTCCTAGATTTTGATACTTTTTCCCTTCACCAAATTAGGGAAATTCTCTGCTATAATTTGCTCCAATATACCTTCTGCTCCTCTCTCTCTGCATCTTCTGGGATACCAATTATTCTAATATCGTTTCATCTTATGTTATCACATATCTCTCAAATTCTTCCCCATGTCTAGTAGTTATTTGTCTCTCTTTTGATCAACTTCTTTATTCTCTATCATTTGGTCTTCTGTATCACTAATTCTTCTTCCTCATTTATACTAGCAATAAGAGCCTCCATTTTTGATTGTGCCACATTAATGGCTTTTTTAAAATTTCAACTTGGTTTGATTTTAGTTCTTTTATTTCTCCAGAAAGGGATTCTCTAATATCTTACACGCTTTTTTCAACCCAGCTAGCGCCTTGATAATCATCATTCTGAGCTCTAGTTCTGATATATTACTAATATCTGTATTGATTAAGTCCCTATCCATTGGTACTGCCTCTAGTTCTTTTTTTTTTTTTTTGTGGTGAGTTTTTCTGCCTTGTCATTTCATCCAGATAAGAATAGATGAAGAAGAAAACAAAATACTGAAAGGGTAGCAACGACTTCAGAAAAATATACAGTAATGAAATCAGAAGGGACCTGAAATTGAGGGGAGAAGATAGGGGGAGAAAAGAAAAAAAAATATGTATATATATACATATTAGACTTGTGAATAGAATGAGCCAGACAGTTGATTTTGGATGTATTTTGGTTTGTTAGATGACACTGCCTCCCAATTTTTTTTTAAGATTTTATTTATTTATTTGACAGACAGAGATCACAAGTAGGCAGAGAGGCAGGCAGAGAGAGAGAGCCTGATCTGGAGCTCGATCCCAGGACCCTGGGATCATGACCTGAGCTGAAGGCAGAGGCTTTAACCCACTGAGCTACCCAGTGCCTCCCAAACTTTTAAAGAAAGAAAAAAATATATATATATATGTATATATATATTTTATATATATATATATAATATATGAAATATATAAAAGTATCTATATATACATATTTATACATAAAATTTAGGGTAAATATGATGGAAGAATAAAATGTGACTGTAAAGATTAAAATTAAAGAAGATTCTAAAAAAGGAATTGATAAGATAACAAGATGGTTGTAAAAAGAAAAACAAAGAGGAAAGAATGTGATCAGGCTGGAGACTAAAACAAAGCCATGTGGTACATTTAGGATATATTTTGATCTATTAGAAGAAACTGTATCCCAAAATTTTAAGGAAAAAAAAAACCTATATATAACAAAAAATAAGGTTGAATACAATAAAGAGAAAAATATGACTATAAAAATGAAAATTTAAAAAGATTTTAAAGAGTTATTGATAAGATAAAGTAATTAAAAAATGTTAAACTAGAAAAGAGGAAAAATTTAAAAAAATACAATAAGAAAAAATGAAATAAAAAAAATTAACCTTGAAAGACTAAAGGATCATTGGAAAAAAGCCATGAATTCTATGTGTTGCTTTCTCCTAGATCTGGAGTTCCACATTTCCCATTGATTGGTGAACTTGGTCTTGGCTGGATGTTCTTGCTGATTTTCTGCAGGAGGGGTCTGTTGAAGTGATTCTCAAATGTCTTTTCCCATGGCAGAATTGCAATGCCCTTGCCAGCAGCCATGTTAAGCAATCCCCTTGGGTTCACTCTCAGTAGCTTTTGTTCCCTGAACACTTTAATGTACAGCTTTGGAGGATGGGAATGAAAATGGCGGCCTCCCAATCTCCAGTCCCATAGGAACCGAAAGCTCAGGGCCCCAATCCTCAGTGCATCCTCAGAAGAAAGCGGTCAATCCCTCCTGTCTCCCTGGTCTCTGGCCGCACTCAGAGCTCACCCAGCCTGTGACTGAGTGTTTCTATCTCTGGCGCATGGCCCCGTTTGGAGTCTCCAAACCCAGCAGATTCCTGCAGCATGCTACCCCCCCACTCTCCCAGGATCTGCTTCTTGTGGGGTCCCTGCTCAAAGAGCAGTGGCCTGACTGTGCCTTGGATCACAGTTTAAGGTAATCCCAAGCTGAGAGCCCACTCCTTGGCTCCGTCTTTGTAGCTGGCTTTCCTGCTCTGATACCTGGGAACTCTGCAACACTTAGACACCCCTGGTCTTTTTGTGTCCCCTCAGGTCCTGAGACCACCCTGTCCCTGTGAGGGTTCCACCCTCCGCTTAGCCTCTGAAGCGATGTCCCTCAGTGGAGCAGCCTGCTAAAAGTTCTGATTTTGTGCTCTGTTGCTCCACCCCTTACCAGGAACTGGCCCCTCCCACTGTGGTTTCTCTTCTTGTATATTGCCTCAGATTCACCTCTCTGCATGTCCTACCTTCTGGCAAGTAGTCAATTTTCTGTTCCTAGAATTGCTGCTCTTTTTCTCTTCTATCTCCTGTTGAGTTTGTAGGTGTTCAGAATGGTTTGATAACTATCTAGCTGAATTCCTGGGACCTGGTCATATTTAGATCTCATACTCTGCCATTTTGCTCCTTCCCTCCTTGTCTCTTGCTCTTTTCTCTCAGTTTGCTGGCTTTCTTCAGTAATATGCTTGGGTTCCTTTCTCTTTATTTTTTGCATATCTTTTACTGGTTTTTGATGTGTGATACCTTTAGATTTGTATATAACATCTTCTGCATACAGCAGTCTATATTATGTTGATGGTTCCTTACATTTGACCCCATTCTTTGTTCCTTTTCCCACCATGTTTTTGGCATATGGTGTCATAATTTACAACCCTTTATTTTGTGAGTCCCTTGACTTATTTTTATAGATAGACTTATTTTTACTGCTTTTGTGCTTCCTACTTTTCTTATTCTTATTTATGGTCTTTCCTTTGCCCTCAAAGAGTCCTCTTTAACATTTCCTATAGGGTTGGTTTAGTGATCATGAACTCCTTTAGCTACTGTTTGTCTGGGAAACTCTATCTCTTTTATTCTGAATGAGAGCCTTGCTGAATAGAGTATTCTTGGCTGTATATTTTTTTTTTCTGTTCAGCTCTTTGTATATATCATACCATTCCCTTCTGGCCTGCAAAGTTTCCACTAAAAAAAAAAATCTGACAGCCTTATGGGGATTCCCTTATATGTAACTGTCTTCTTTTTTCTTGGTGGTTTTAAAATTTTCTCTTTATCACTACTTATTGCCATTTTAATTAGTATGTGTGTTGGTGTGGGTCTACTTGAGTTGATTTTGTTAGGGGCTGTCTGTGCTTCCTGGATCTGGATATCTATTTCCTTCCCCTGATTAAAGAAGTTTTCAGCTATTATTTTTTTCTGCCCCATTTTCTCTCTCTTCAGCTTCTGGGATTCCTATAATATGAATGTGATTGAATGTGATTACACTTGATAGATTTGCTGAGTTCCTTAAATCTATTCGCATTTTGCATAATTTTTTTTCCTTACCTGCTCAGTTTGATTACTGTCCATTACTCTGTCTTCTAGGTCACTAATCCATTTCTCTGCTTCCTCTAGTCTTCTATTTGTTCCATTTAATATATTTTTAATTACATTTATTGTGTTATTCATCTCTGACCGGTACTTTTCTTATGTTTCCCATCTCTTTCAGGGGGTCTCACTGATGTTCAAGCTCAGTATCTTTATGACCATTACTTTGAATTGTTATCAGGCATATTGCACATATCTTTCACTTTAGTCTCCTGCTGTGGTTTTGTCCTCTTCTTTCATTTGGGACATACCCCTCTGTCTCCTCATTTTGTCTAAATCTTTATGCCTGTTTCCACGTGTTAGGGAAGTCAGCTATGTCCCATGCTCTGTCCTGAGTGCTCTGCAGTACAATGCCCCCTGTTCACCAAAGCCTGTCACTTCAGGGGTGTCCCCCATATGTGTTGTGTGTACCCTGCTCTTGTGTTCTGCCTGCTTTTTCCTTCAGTCCACCTCTTCTGGGACCTTGGCTGTGTGGGCAGGGCATGAACTTTTAACAGCTGCACCCTTAGATAATGTGTGGGTTGGCAGGGGTGGTGTTGGCAAGATTTGTGGCAGTGTTGTAGGGGAGAGAACACAGAGCACAGCGACTGAGGCAAAGGTGACTAGGAAGGGTAGGTCTGCCAAAGCTCAAAGAGATGGAGCTTGGTGTAATTAAGTTAAGGAGAATAAATGTGGGTACTGTGCTATTTCCCACAGGTGGTCATGTGTTTAGTTGGAGGGTTGGGGAAGAATATGATGTCTGCCAGCTCCTTTGTTCCTGGAGAAGTCCCTCAATGAACCCTGCCCCTGTGGGACATGCTGTGAGATGTATAGATAATGTTCCCTCCCATGTGCCCCAGATGTTTCTCAAACTCTTGCTTCTATGCTGTAACTCTATAAGCTGTTTGTAGTGCTGTCTCTTTAAGTGTTGGGACTCAACTTCCTGTTGTTCTCTGGGCTCTCCCAGAGCCAAGGACTTTGATTTTTAAGATTCCAGGGTTTAAGTCTTGTCGTTTATAAGAACTCATGAAACTCAGCCCCTCTAGTTTTCTAAGTCATGTGTTCTGGGGATTCATCTTCTCTGTCTGGGCTCCCCCATGTGAAAATCTGTTTCTCTCCCTTTTTTCTGTTTGTGGCTCCCTCCCATGCATTGATGGCTATAGTCCATTTAGCTCCCCACCTCATCTCTGCCCTCCCTACCCTCTTCACTGTGGCCTTTTCTCTACCTTAACTGTGGAGTTTGTTCTGCCAGACTATGGGTCATCTTCTGTGTTATTTACACTACTCTGAATGTTATCTAGTTGTATCTGTAGGACAAGGTGAACTTAGGGTCCTCTTATTCTGTGATCTTCATCCCCTTCCTCCTGTTTATTTAAATGCTAATTTGGCTTGATCTGGTTGGCTAAATATTTTTCTCTTCTCTACTGCAAGTTTTTGTGTTTTTCCTGAAACTATTTTTTTTTTAAAAGATTTTATTTATTTATTTGAGAGAGAGACAGTGAGAGAGAGCATGAGTGAGGAGAAGGTCAGAGAGAGAAGCAGACTCCCCGCGGAGCTGGGAGCCCAATGCGGGACTCGATCCCGGGACTCCAGGATCATGACCTGAGCCGAAGGCAGTCGTCCAACCAACTGAGCCACCCAGGCGTCCCTTCCTGAAACTATTTATTCAAGAAGGACCTCTCTGAAAATAAAAATATTTTCTTTCAATGACCTATGGGGAAGGGCCATGTCAATATTTCAGTAAAGGTAGAGAATGCATACTTCTGGTTTGGAAAAAGAATTAGCAGTTAAACTAAAACCATGTATTGCCATACTCTTACACCTATCATTGATCTGGATTGTCACCACTCAAACTTTGAAGTTATTGGTGCTATGTGTCACCAATGGCTAGGTTGAGGGGATATAAGGTCATATGTATGTAGTGATCCCAAAAACCAAATGCATTTTTTAAAAGTTCAAACTTTGGGGGGATTGATGATATCCTAAACTGAAGTCGTGACACTTTTATTAAACTTCTTAACACAATTTATCTCCCACTTCACTGATTAGCATTACCCCAATACAAATTCATGCATCTTTTTCTGACTTCTCCAGCCTTCTAGAAATACAGATCCATAAAATACCCCAATGCTAATGTGAGCCCTCATGCGACTTTACTTTGGAATTTCGGACATTTACCAGATTCTTTTTGCAGTGTTATTCTAGGAATTCTAAA
Source organism: Enhydra lutris kenyoni (assembly GCF_002288905.1). Taxonomy (NCBI): domain Eukaryota; kingdom Metazoa; phylum Chordata; class Mammalia; order Carnivora; family Mustelidae; genus Enhydra; species Enhydra lutris. The sequence continues at coordinate 15,829,368 of NW_019154107.1, read as the reverse complement.
AAGTTATTCTTGCATGTTCCACAAAGAAGTCCTGATTTTGGATTGTTACTTTTTGGACTCCTACTTCTCTATATTGGGGAATCACTTCTTGCCTTGATACTGATTTTCCCTCGTCTATTATTGCTCCACTCCTATGGACACATGCTTTTCTCCATACATGGACATATGTCCAGACTTTTATTTCCCAAAGCAGAGCTGTAAAATTTAGCAGTCTGTGAAACCTTACTGAAACCTTGGAGATATCAAACACTGTCACCATCAACAACAACAGAGCCAACTTAAGACTATGTAAGGAATAACTGCTTCCCAAGTGCATTGGCCAAGGAACCCCACACATTTCCTAAATAAATCTATCTATCCTTAGCTTTAGGTGTGACATATACTGTAGAAGCCATCTTGTTTCTTCCACATGAAAGATCAGACTTCAGTCCTAATTTTAGAGGAAACCAAAGGCAGAAAAAAAGTCATTTAGTTTTCAAAAGGGAAAGATGCCTTCAAGGGCCTCAGAAATGTTTACTTTGCAAGTAATGAAGATAAAATTTTATTTGGAATTTTTCATAAATTTTGATATCAACTTGAATTATCAGAGTAGTTTTTCTTTGATTAGATCAAATATCTGGTCTCAGTCCCTATATAATGAAACAGAATTCCAGGTTGTCAGTATTTCTGACAAATTATCCGTGTTATTCTCATGTAGAACACATTTGAGAGCTGCTACAGATTACTGTGCAGAATAGCAGACTCTCTGTTGCCTGGGTCTTCACTAGAGACTATTTGTCTAATATATGTATAAATATTTTACCCAACATAGGAGCCTCTACATCTTAATCTCCAAATAAATGCACAATTGCTGGTAGGGTTTAACTGGATGATTTCCACCTGGAAATGGTAACTGCAGGAAGTATCTCTATCTTCATAATATATTTTACATGTCTTATAGGGTTTGAATGACCAGCAAAAGAGTGTTTTTGACCAGATGGGAAGACTGATTCACTTGTCTCTATTATTAAATATATCCTCTTCTTTTTTACAGACTGCACTAAACTTAGATTTATTTCCATGAATGGAATTAAAAAAATGTTTGTTCTTCTCAAGGGGCACTCCTTTTTGAACCTTGCTCCTTTCTGAAAGACGTGGTATATAATCATTTTCACATTATGACTGTCATTTAGAGAACAATATCTGAGGATTAAGATCTTAGAGTCTTGTCAGCTTCTGGTTCAAGGGTCTTCCTAGATTTTCTATCCTCTCTATCCAGAATCCTTCAGGTCTTTAAGACAGAAGTAACTGTGTTAACTCAATCTGTTGGCTTGGGTAGTTAGGGTGGCTTATTTCTCCAGTTGCTACTTTTGGTTCTTGTTTCAGCCTCTAGCATTTCACTGAGCATACAAAAATGGTCACAAAGTGGAGTCTTCAAGATAATTAACAAGATTTACCTGACAACTCATTGTTATCACATACAAAACATCATCTCTGATTTACCTATGTATAATCAAAACATTTATTAAAACATTTGTTTTATGTGTCCTTCAACAGAATTAAGGAGTAGTTGAACATCTAGAGAAATAAAAGAAAACAGCATTTAAATCAACACACTGTTGGCATTTCCCACAACCCCCACCCTGTTATAAGCATAACAACTAAACATATTTTTATTTGTCAAAACTAGAGTAACTTATGGTGTTTTTAAAAATTTTCCTGTGTATAATTCCCCACACCCTTATTTTTCTAACAGTTTAAATCATTCTAATCCAATAGGGTCAAAATCTATCTCAAGTGTGATCTTCTTCATTCCTGGAATTGTAAATGCTTTTCCCATAACTTATGGTTTGTAATACTATTGAGATTATTAAATGAAGTAACCTTCATTAGCTTTATTCTCTATTATTATTTGAAATCTATAATGAATACAGGAATTGTCATGTTAGCAAGAGAGTTGACTCTAGCATAGACTTCAAAGACCAGAGTGAGGGAGTGAATATACAATGTAGTGAAAGGTAGAAAAATGACTAAATTTTTCATATGTCCATTGGGCATGTATATTAATTTTGGTTGATTCTACCAACTCTATTTGTCTTAAGTGAATGCCCATTTACCTTCACAGTTTAACTTCTGTTTCTGTTCTGAAATATGGTGTCTAATATCAGTTACGGTATTCTAACCAAGACTAATGATTTTCTGGATCAAATCATTCTCACACATCAGCTTTCTAGAGCTGATTTTTGTCTTTTCTCTTCAAGAAAACACCTTCATTCTTTTTGTAATCTTGATTTACAAGGCCACCATATGTAATTATGGAAGTTGGGTTTTATGAAAATCCAGAAGATGTCATTCACAAGGACTCTTGAGTGTGTGGCAACACACAGAATTGTGGAACAAACAAGTTACTCAACCACAATGATTGCTTTCAAGGTCTTTCAACTAGAACTATTTGCCACCATACTGTCTAGTTTGTGAGTAAAACTATAATGAGTTAAGATATATTTGAGTGACACTCAGACTATATCACTAAGTCCAATGTATTAACTCATCATCCCAGTAATTTTATTTCTAATTAAACTTATCCAGTATTTGAGTCATGTTAGTTGTTACAAAAAAAATTCTTTTACCATCCATTAGAGGACTACAGGATAGAAAGAATTACAGTGCATGTTTATGTGACTCCTAACACAGGACTCCTCTCTTTTTCACTGGGAGTTTTACTTATAGTTGACAATCTGTGGTAGACCTCACCTGACTTAACTCCTACTCCTTCCTTAAAAATGTTAAGTTAGATCTGTATTGTCAGCTTGTTCCTTTGACAAGACTTTGAAAGCTGCTCTTCTATGACCTCCTGTGTGCTGCACTCATTCATCTTCAACTGATAATTCAGCTCTCACCCACACACACACACAGATAGCACCTAGCAACATCCAAATACATATTTCCTACTGAAAAGTGAGTTTCACGTGATGGGCAGAATTCTAAAAATGGTCCCCACAAGAGTCCCATCCCCAAGTTGTTCAGTAGCTTTAGGTTTTGTACACAACTGATGAATCATTGAACACTACATCTAGAACTAATGATGTACTATGCATTGGCTAATTGAATTTAAATTAAAAAAAAACCTAGTCTAAGTACTTTCATGAAAGGATTTTTTAAAATTTAATTCTAGTCAGTTGTGTTTAAAACATGGAGATTCTAGGGTTAGTCCTCACCTAAATCCCTTTAAAAGAAAAATCTCCTCCAGCTGGTGGCAAGGAGGAAATCAGAGAAATTTGCAGGCATGAGAAGGATTTGATAAGCTGTTATTTGCTTTGAAGGTAAAGGAGGCCATAGCCAAGGGTTAGAGAGCAATGCTCAGGTAAAAAGCAAATGGGAAACTCAACTCTATAAGGATAGGACTGAATTATTCCAATTGTAGGACTGAGATTGAGAGAAGAACCCAAGAACCAAATGAAAAGACAGCCTGACCAACATCTTTGAACTCTTGTGGGACCCTGAGATAAGCAGTACATGAATTTCTGATCTGTAGAAATTGTGAGAAAACAAATGACTATATTTTAAGCTCTGAGTTTGTGGTAATTTATTATGCAGTGTAGTTAACTAATGTACCTATGAATAGGTTCACCTAACATGATACTATTATTTGTTATGAAATATGTGTAATCTATTTTTTTCTTTCTTTTCTCTTTCTTTCTCTCTTTAAAAAAAAAATTCTTTTCTGTTTTCAGTATAGGACAGCTTCTCTATCCTCTTCACTGCTTTGAATATGCTCATATGATTGTGTCACATGTTATGCATGGTAAACTATGTTACATCCTTCATTTATAGCACAATATTTGTGCATCATTTTCTGAGTGCCTGATATATGTAAGAAACAAAAATGAATTTAAAAAGAGAAAAAAAAAACACTTTATTGTCTTCCAAATAAACACATCAATTTGTTTAAATCTCTCTATAGATCAACAGATTAGCATAAGAAATGAGGTCTAGAGATTATTTATTAAATGATAATTCAGGGCATTGTTTGGTAAACAATATAAATTTGTTAATTAGCATAATTCCATCACTTAGACCTAGAGATGCAAAAGGGCTGATGGTAAATAAGTGAAAATTTCTAAAAGTTGTTTATTCCCTGATTTTATGCCTCATAGAAAATTTGAATGAAACATTCAGTGAACAATTATTCTTACCATTCTGAAACAAAATACTGCCATATCCTAGGCATCTGCTGTCTTTGAGGAAGAGCCATGTCTGTTACTACCTTTGGCCCAATCTTTAGTGAGAGAAACAACTGGCTAAAATTACATTGTTATATAATTCAATGATCTGAATGAAAAGGCCAGTATACTTGTTATTGAAAGAGAGTCTGTGACAATTCTTAGAGTGTATTAAATTGCAGATGACCATGGATAAAAATGTGTAATTTGAAGAACTTGTTAAAAAATTTTATATAGATCATATGAGAGAATTATTCAAATGTAATGTGCATGGAAGGATAATGGATTATAGGACATTTATATGGATTTAGAATTTAAATAGTAAATTATCTTTCTAGGTTTTTCTTCCCTACCTGTAAAATGAGAGGCTAGATTTTGTGAGGGTCCCTTCAACTTTCAAAATTGAAAGATTCTAAAAAAAATGAACAAAAATAAAAGAAAAAAAATCCAAATTAATAAGAAAATGTAAATCACTTACATACGGGTGCTTTAAACCTAATAATTTAATCAAGCACTCAACAAATATTTATGGCTTTATTATAAATTATTTAAAATGTCTTTGGTTATCCTGCCTAATGATTCCTGTTTATAAAGCAATCATAGTGCCCCAGTCCACTACTGAAGAATAAAGAGTGTTATCCCCTTACTTAACACTAATTAAACAGGCCTTAAGTTCTTAGACTCTCACAAGTTTGTCATTCCACTTCTTGCCCTGACTCTGTAATTAAGATTTTTAAAACTTTATACCTTTCCTGAGGATATTACCTAATGAACTTTTTCCAACCTGCATTTTTCTAGTGCTAAAAAGCCATTTCTACTCATTCTTGTATCTATTTTAGTGTTATGTTAAATTCATTCATTCATTAATTAATTCATTCATTCATTTGTGTTTTGCTAATCAAACAAATGAAGAGACAAACATATTGAATGCCTAACAATTGCCATTGGTCTTATCTTGCTTTCCTCAGAAGTAGACTGAGGCAGGGCATCAGGTACATGTGTTTTACTGAGAAGTTTCCTGAGGGAAAACTTACAAAAGGGATTTAAAAACCAGGCCCATCAGATGCAAGTTCACCCAAAATCTGGGGTTCACCAGATCCACTAAAGTGGGGGTAATAGGGGAGCTCTGGAACAGAAATTATACCACAGGGTTTTCCTGCCTTGAGACAAAGAGGTCAGCTTTGTGTATCCTTGTATCAGTTAATCACTGTTGATGTGCAAGGGGGAGGGATTAAGGAGGGGCATAACCTCCCAGATGAAAGATTAGCCCCTACCAGTTGAGGGGTATTCTCTGGCAAAGGTTATATATATAAGAAATTAATTAAAGCCAACTCTCACAGCAGCGATGGTATATTAGTCTAGCAGTGTAACTCTGGGTAGAGCTCCAGAGGGCATCTATTACAGTCTACCCTTTACCCTTGCATTGCACAGATCCATCTGTTTTTCAATTTAAATTTACTCCATCCAGGCATTGCCCTTACAAATTTTATAGTCACAATTCCTGGAGATATGATTCTTAAGATGAAGTTTAGTGGGATGAGCTATCTCCATCACTCTTGTAGTTGGTCGTGAGCCCATAACTAATACATCTTCCCCTTCCACATGTTCTAGATTTTCTTTTCACTGCTACGAGGAGACTTGCCTCATTTGGTAATCTAGACTATCCTTGAGGAAGGTGAACCACTGGTTATTATATCATTTTCAGGTCTTACCTGCTGTACTTGTCTATTTACTTTTATTATTTTTTTTAAATTTTTTTATTTTTTTAATTTCTTCTCAGTGTACCAGAATTCATTATTTATGCAACACACCAGTGCTCCATGCAATACGTGCCCTCCATAATAACCACCACCAGGCTTGCCCAACCTCCCACTCCCAGCCCCTTCAAAACCCTCAGAATGTTTTTCAGAGTCCATAGTCTCTCATGGTTCATCTCCCCCTCCAATTTGCCCCAACTCCCTTCTCCTCTCCATCTGCCCATGTCCTCCATGTTATTTGTTATGCTCCACAAATAAGTGAAACCATATGATAATTGACTCTCTCTGCTTGACTTATTTCACTCAGCATAATCTCTTCCAGTCCCGTCCATGTTGCTACAAAAGTTGGGTATTCATGCTTTCTGATGGAGGCCTAATACTCCATAGTGTATATGGACCACAGCTTCCTTATCCATTTTTCCATTGAAGGGCATCTTGGTTCTTTCCACAGTTTGGCAACCGTGGCCATTGCTGCTATAAACACTGGGGTACAGATGGCCCTTCTTTTCACTACATCTGTATCTTTGGGGTAAATACCCAGTAGTGCAATTGCAGGGTCATAGGGAAGCTCTATTTTTAACTTCTTAAGGAATCTCCACAATGTTTCCCAAAGTGGCTGCACCAACTTGCATTCCCACCAACATCTAAGAGGGTTTCCCTTTCTCCACATCCTCTCCAACACACGTTGTTTACTGTCTTGTTAATTTTGGCCATTCTAACTGGCGTAAGGTGGTGTCTCAATAATGTTTTGATTTGAATCTCCCTGATGACTAGTGATGATGAAGATTTTTTCATGTGTCTGATAGCCATTTGTATGTCTTCATTGGAGAAGTGTCTGTTCATGTCATCTGTCCATTTTTTGACATGATTATCTGTTTTGTGTGTGTTGAGTTTGAGGAGTTCTTTATAGATCTTGGATATCAGCCCTTTGTCTGTAGTGTCATTTGCTAATATCTTCTCCCATTCTGTGGGTTGCCTCTTTGTTTTGCTAATCTCTGCTGATATCGAAAAGGTTACTGCCTATGTTCTCCTCTATGATGCTGATGGATTCCTGCCTCACGTTGAGGTCTTTTATCCATTTCGAGTTTATCTTTGTGTATGGTGTAAGAGAATGGTCGAGTTTCATTCTTCTACATAGAGCTGTCCAATTTTCCCAGCACCATTTATTGAAGAGACTGTCTTTTTTCCACTGTGTATTTTTCCCTGCTTTGTTGAAGATTATTTGACTATAAAGGGTCCATGTCTGGGCTCTCTACTCTGTTCCACTAGTCTGTGTGTCTGTGTTTGTGCCAGTACCATGCTGTCTTGGTGATCACAGCTTTGTAGTAAAGCTTAAAATCAGGCAATGTGATACCCCAGTTTTGTTTTTCTTTTTCAATGTTTCCTTAGCAATTTGGGATCTCTTCTGATTCCATACAAATTTTAGGATTGTTTGCTCCAGCTCTTTGAAAAATGCCAGTGGAATTTTGATCAGAATGGCATTGAAAGTATAGATTGCTCTAGGCAGTATAGACATTTTAACGATGTTTATTCTTCTGATCCATGAGCATGGGATGCTCTTCCATCTTTTTGTGTCTTCTTCAATTTCTTTCATGAGTGTTCTGTAGTTCCTCGAGTACAGATCCTTTACCTCTTTGGTTAGGTTTATTCCCAGGTATCTTATGGCTCTTGGTGCTATAGTAAATGGAATCGACTCTCTAATTCCCGTTTCTATATATTTTTATTGTTAGTATATAAGAAAGCAACTGATTTCTGTACATTGACTTTGTATCCTGCCACATTACTGAATTGCTGTATGAGTTCTAGTAGTTTGGGGATGGAGTGTTTTGGGTTTTCCATCTAAAGTATCATGTCATCTGTGAATAGAAAGACTTTGACTTCTTCATTGCCAATTTGAATACCTTTTATTTTTCTTTGATGTCCAATTGCTGTTGCTAGGACTTCTAATACTATGTTGAACAAGAGTGGTGAGAGTGGGCATCCTTGTCATGTTCCTGATCTCCTTGGGAAGGCTGTGAGCTTTTTCCCATTTAGGATGACATTTGCTGTGGGTTTTTCATAGATAGACTTTATGAAGTTTAGGAATGCTCCCTCTATCCCTATACTTTGAAGCGTTTTAATCAGCAACGGAAGCTGGATTTTCTTAAATGCTTTTTCTGCATCAATTGAGAGGACCATGTGTTTCTTCTCTCTTCTCTTATTGATTTGTTGTATCACATTAATTGATTTGTGAATGTTGAACCATCCTTGCAACCCAGGGATGAATCCCACCTCGTCATGGTGGATAATCTTTTTAATGTACTGTTGGATCCTATTAGCTAGGGTCTTCTTGAGAATCTTGGCATCTATATTCATCAGGGATATTGTTCTGAAATTTTCCTTTTTGGTGGGTTATTTGTCTGGTTTGGGGATCAGGGTAATGCTGGCTTCATAAAAATATTCTGGAAGTTTTCCTTCTGCTTCAATTTTTTGAAACAGCATCAGGAGAATAGGTGTTATTTCTTCTTTGAAAGTTTGGTAGAATTCCCCAGGGAATCTGTCAGGTCCTGGGCTCTTGTTTTTTGGGAGGTTTTTGATCACTGCTTCAGTCTTGTTACTAGATACTGGTCTATTCAGGTTGTCTGTTTCTTCCTGGTTCAATTTTGGAAGTTTATAGTTTTCCAAGAATGCATCCATTTCATCTAGGTTGCTTAACTTATTATCATATAACTGTTGATAATAATTTCTGATGATTGTTTCTATTTCCTTGGTGTTATTTGTGATCTCTCCCTTTTCATTCATGATTTTATTAATTTTGGCCTTCTCTCTTTTCTTTTGGATTAGTTTGGCCAATGGTTTATCAATTTTATTGATTCTTTCAAAAAACCAGCTTTGAGTTTCATTGATGCATTTCACTATATCTCTAGTTTCTATCTCATTGATCTCTTCTCTAATCTTGATTATTTCCCTTCTTGTGTGTGGGGTTGGCTTAATTTGTTGTTGATTCTCCAGTTCTTTAAGGTGTAGAGACAGCTGGTGTATTCTGGATTTTTCAGTTTATTTTGAGGGAGGCTTGGATGGCTATGTATTTCCGCCTTAGGACCACCTTTGCTGTTTCCCATAGGTTTTGGACCAAAGTGTCTTCATTCTCATTGGTTTCTGTGAATTGTCTAAGTTCTTATTTGATTTCTGGTTGATCCAAGCATTTTTAAGCAAGGTGAACTTTAGCTTCCAGGTGTTTGAATTCCTTCCAAATTTTTCCTTGTGGTTGAGCTCCAGTTTCAAAGCATTGTGATCTGAGAATATGCAGCGAATAATCTCAGTCTTTTGGTATCGGTTGAGTCCTGATTTGTGACCCAGTATGTGGTCTATTCTGGAGAAAGTTCCATGTGCACTTGAGAAGAATGAGTATTCTGTTGTTTTAGGGTGGAATGTTCTATATATATCTATGAGGTCCATCTTGTCCAATGTGTCATTCAATGCTTCTATTTCTTTATTGATTTTCTGCTTGGATGATCTATTACTCAGAGTGGTGTGTTAAGATACCCTACTATTAATGTATTCATATCAATATGACTCTTTATCTTGATTAACAGTTTTCTTATGTATTTGGTTGCTCCCATATTGGTGGCATAAATATTTACAATTGTTAGATTTTCGTGGTGGATAGTCCCTTTAAGAATTATGTAGTGTCCTGACAGGATCTGCTCTCTGGGCAAAAGTGGTCCGGCAAGATGCCCGTCCCAGTGGGACGCCCCACCCCCAGCCACCCCATCTGCACCATGGAGCCTGAACTGGTGGCCCAGAAGCAGCCCCGCCCACGGAGGCAAAGCCACCGGGCCTCCGGGCTCAATGAAGGCGGCTCCAGGGGACCGTGAGCCAACTCCTCCAGGCCTGAGCCGGATGGCCAATATTCCCTTTGGAGGGGTAGCTCCTTCACATTTTTAACACCTGGCTCCCATTGCGACTTCAATTTAAAAAGAAAGCGGAGAGCGAAAGATGATGATGTCATAAGCCTTAACAGCGTTGATTTAAAGAGAGAGAGAGAGAGTGTGAGTGGGAGGGACAGAAGAAGAGAGAAAGAGAGAATCCTCAAGCAGACTCCCCAGTGAGTGTGGAGCCCAGCGTGGGGCTCAATCCCAGGACCCTGAGAGTTACAAAACCTGGTCAGTAACAAATGTTGAATCAGACAAGATGCATGGCCCTAGAAGATGAAATCATCCACTGAGAGAACATGCAGGCATCCTTCATTGCTGATTTCAAGTTTTGGATATTGTGTTTTATTGTTAATTCTTTCCTTAATTTTGCCACCTTTCTAATTTTGATTTATGCTCTTTTATAAGCAAGTCTTGTAATATTGTAGTTTTTTTGTTAGCATGTTTTTCTACCATGCTTTTATTTTTTGTAGGGATATTACATTTTCCCTTATAACTTTTTCCTTTTGAAAATTTCAGATGGGATTTGACTGTGATTCTTTTCTATTGGCCATTACCACATGAAAGTGGCTTTAGAAAGGGGGAGTGAGTCAGGAGAGCTTTTCTAGTTTTATAACACTAAACTTTTTCTTCTGTTGTCTTTAACAAATAATAAGGGTAGATACACTTTGAGTTCTCCAGGACCTGTTTTCCTCCTCAACTTTTTTCGGAACTTTCTCTTTTCCTGGGTGTCTGTCACCTCTATCCCACTTGACTTGAATCTGTTCCTAGAACTTGCACCACATGGTAGGGCTTTGTCCTGGAAGAGAGCTTTGAATGTCCTAAACTCATGTGTTCCTGCCATGAACCCCTTACTGCTACTCTTTAGTAGATAAAACCCTTCCCATTTTCAACAGCTATGGTCACAATGACCTGCCTTACTCTGCAGCTGCAGCAAGTAGCTGTCAGTAGTTTCCAGATTCTTCTCTAGTCAGATGTGGCAGATATTTTATTTTTCTTCTTTCTCTTCTGATGCTGTATAAGTCTTAGAGTTGTTGGTAGTTTATCCACATTAACTTGTATTTTGGAATTCGTGGGGATGTGTACCTTGTCACATGGTGCTGTACATATTGACCTTGGGGTTTTGATTTTGCTGTCCTTGTTCTGAGTGTTTTCATGGAAGGATTTGGAAAAATTGTAAAACTATGTCGCTGCCATCACCTTAGTCTCAGAATTATGACTCCTGCATTTTATTCCCAATGGTGAAAAGCAAATTTAGCTTTCTTCTGAACCCAATATAATTTTAGCAGATTTTATTGACATTGAATTTACTGGAATTATTTGAATTGCTATAATTTTTAGCATAGATTGTATATTATGCACTGATACTAATACTCATCAACTAGCCAAAGAAAAACTTTTCACTGTCCTTCAAAATTTGTCAGGTTCAGGGCAGTGGTTATACATTTGAATATACTGTTGCTATGTTCTTCAAACTGTGGAGTTATACTTAAAAAAATATATTTATGAAAGTTTGGTTACAGGGAGCCTGCGTGGCTCAGTCATTAAGTGTCTGCCTTCAGCTCAGGTCATGACCCCAGGGTCCTGGGATCGAGGCCCACATTGGGCTCCCTGCTCGGCGGGAGGCCTGCTTCTCCCTCTCCCACTTCCCCTGCTGGTGTTCCCTCTCTCTCTGTGTCTCTCTCTATCAAATAAATAAAATCTTAAAAGGAAAAGAATTATGTAGTGTCCTTCTGTATCTCAGACTACAGTCTTTAGTTTAAAATCTAATTTATCAGATATGAGAATCACTACCCCAGCTTTCTTTTGAGGCTATTGGCATGAAAGATGCATCTCCATCCCTTCACTCCCAGTCTGGATGTATCCTTAGGTTCAAAATGGGTCTCTTATAGCAACATACGGATGGGTGCTGTCGTTTTATCCAATCTGCAACCCTGTGTTTTTTTTTTTTTCTTTTCAGCGTAACAGAATTTATCGTTTATGCACCACACCCAGTGCTCCATGCAATACATGCCCTCCATAATACCCACCACCTGGCTCCCCCAACCTCCCACCCCCCGCCCCTTCAAAACCCTGAGATTGTTTTTCAGAGTCCATAGTCTCTCATGGTTTATCTCCCCTTCCAATTTCCCTCAACTTCCTTCTCCTAACCCTGTGTTGTTTTTATGGGCGCGTTTAGGCCATTCACATTGAGAATGATTATTGAGAGATACGTTTTTATTGACATTGTGTTACCTGTGAAGTCTTTGTTTCTGTTCTATAGTCCCCATATATTTCTGTTCAGTGATACTCTTGGGTTTTCTCCTCTTTTATAGAATGCCCCCTTAATATTTCTTGCAGTGTCGGCTTTGTGGTCACATACTCTTTTAAACCTTGCTGGTCTTGGAAGCTCTTTATCTCTCCATCCATTTTGAATGTCAGTCTTGCTGAATTAAAGTATTCTTGGCTGCATGTTCTTCTCATTTAGTGCCCTGAATATATCTTGCCAGCCCTTTCTGGCTTGCCAGGTTTCTGTGGACAGGTCTGACGTTATTCTGATGGGCTTTACTCTGTATGTAAGGGATTTCTTTCCCCTAGATGCTTTCAAGAGCTCCTGTCTAAAATTATGATTCATCATTTTCACAATCAGTTGTCTCGAGGTCTTTCTAGAGTCTTTGATCTTGGGGGAAGACCTTTCTGCCTCTAGTACATCAGTGCTAGTTCCATTCGCCAGGCTGGGAAAATTTTCATGGAGAATTTGTTCAACTATATTTTCTAGTCTTCTTTCTTTCTTTCTTTCTTTCTTTCTTTCTTTCTTTCTTTCTTTCTTTCTTTCTTTCTTTCTCCTCTCCCTCAGGGATTCCAATAATTCTGACACTGGAACATTTCATTGCATCATTTATTTCCCTAATTCTGTTTTCATGGCTTCTAAGCTGTTTGTTCCAGGCTTCCTCCTGATCCTTTTTCTCTGTTTGTCCTCCATATCACTAATTCTATCTTCTGCCTCAGTTACCCTAGCTTTTAGAGAATTTAGATTAGATTGGAACTCATTGAGAGCATTGTTAACATCATCCCTGGTGGCTTTTACTTCTGCCCTAATCAATTCCATTTTGTCATCAAAGGCTTTCTCCCTTAGCTATTGCCTAGATAATTGTTAGCCTGAATTCCCTTTCTGACATACTGTCTATGTCTAAATCCAGTAGCTCTGATGGAGAGGGCCCAGTCTCTGAATTTTTCTTCTGTTGGGAATTCCTCCTCCTACTCATTTTGGTGAGAGATGGCTGAACAGATATGTAGCTGAATGTATCAACCGTGGTGCAGGCAAGGTGCACCCTGGAACGCTGTCCACTGGCGTCTTCTGCCCCCGTAGAGATCCAGAAGTATATAATTCTAATCTCAGGCTGATTTCATGGTTGATCAGAGTTCTTTGGTAGGTAATCAGCTCACTTTAGGGGACAGGTAGAAACAGTGCCTCCTACTTCTATACCATCTTGTCTCCTCCGTCTATTTACTTTTAAAATTGGACAGGGAAACATCAGGAGACTGCCAGAAAAATCATCTGAGTACTACTCAGTGTATTATTACTTGCACACACTGATGTAGCAGCAATCCTTTCCCCTCCTGATTATCATGGTGATTTCCCTTGCCAGTACCATGACTACTGTCTTTTATCCAAAGAACCAGAAGTGTTTAGGCAGGAATCATAGCTATATGTTCAGTGAGTTTCTTTTTTTTTTTTTTAATTTAAATTTTATTTTTTTTAAACATATAATATCTTTTTATCCCCAGGGGTACAGGTCTGTGAATCGCCAGGTTTACACACTTCACAGCACTCACCATAGCACATACCCTCCCCAATGTCCATAATCCCACCCCCCCAACCCCCTCCCCCCATTATCCCTCAGTTTGTTTTGTGAGATTAAGAGTCACTTATGGTTTGTCTCCCTCCCAATCCCATCTTGTTTCA
>NW_019154107.1:15803890-15810549 GCF_002288905.1 Enhydra lutris kenyoni | reverse complement strand
TATCTAGCTGATCTCCCGCTACCTGAAGTAGTCTCAGCCTGCTACTTCTCCGCCATCTTGACTCCTCCCCCCCTGTTCAGTGAGTTTCTTATTGTGCCATCTGCTAAAAATGCTTGAACCTCTGGGAACCAGGATTTTCAGACCGACTATGGCTATTCCTTTCCTGCCTGCAGATCCTCAACCATCACTACTATCTGAACATTAGGATTATTTGATTTCCAGAAATGTTATTCTACAGAACTTGACCTTGGAAAAGCATACCTGGGGTAAGTGATACCTGATAAATTGGACTAATGCAGTGATTTACTGAATGCTTAAATGGTCCAAGTCCCTTTAATCTATATAGTGTTACTTAAGGAAGCCCAGTTTACCTAAAACCCAGGGCAAGGCTGATAATGTAAACTTATGCAAGTCTCAACTGAATATGAACTGCTTCTGATGTGCCTTTGTGATAGGGATGGAAAAGAACATATTCACCAGAGTAGGGGCCCACAACACATACCAGAGGCTGTGCTAATTTTCTTTAGCAAAGATGCCATGTTACTAGAACAGATGCAATTAAGTTTCCTATTTGCTTTAATTTATAATTAGTCCAGTGTTTGTAGGGGTTATGTCTATTAATTAAGTTGTATTTGAGTATGCCACTAGTTTTAACTTTTTCCCCTAGAATGAGGTATTTTTGAATAATCATATTGTCTGATATGGTTGATCATATTAGAGATTCTCACTTCACCATTCTCACTATAAAATGTCTTACCTCACATATCAAGGAACTGATATAAGATTTCTCCCAACTATCAAGTAAATTCATTTCAGTTATACATTTTAAAACTGGGAAAATAACTATCAAGGGGGTCCATGGACTCCTTTAATTATCTAGCTCCCATAATGCCCCATTCTAAATGGGCTGTGACATTTTAAAAAATAATGTCCATTTATTATTTTAAGCTTTTTCAAAAGTTACAGTATAGTTCCTCTCTGAATATTGGACTTAGTGAATTGCTTTGAACAAAAAGAATGTGGTGGAAGTGATGTTGTGTGACTTCTGAACCTGGGTCATAAAGACATTCATACCTTGCTCACTTGGATCACTCACTCTGGGTAAAGCCACCAAGTATTACATAAGGACACTCAAGCAGTCTTGGGATAGATCTGTATGAGAAATATTTGAGGCCTTCCAGCAACACCCAACAACAATGTGCCAGTCATATGAGTTACTCACCTTAGAAGGGGATCCTTCAGATCCAGTTATGCCTTGAAATGACTGCATCCCTTGCTAATCTCTTAACTGAAACCTCAGAGGAAACCCTGAGCCAAACCACTCACCTAAGCTTCCTATAAATTCTTAAGCCAGAGAAACCATGAGGTAATAAATGATTATTGTTTTAAGCCATTGAGTTCTTGGGTGATTTGGTAGGCTAAAAGACAGATTTGTCTGATGGAGCAATTTGGGCCCCTGTGTATCATCCTATTTCCAACCATCCTTGAAAGATCTTGGTGTCTTCCTTTCCCCACTGCTTGACCTTACTACATGGTCATAGGTAGCATTAAGGAAGGACTGGGGAAATTGCTAATAAATCCACTTAAGGTGGTGCAAGTTCATTTTACATGGGGACATAGTTTCTCTATCAGCAGTAAGTACCAAATCTGAGAACTGGTTCAGTCCCAGAAACTGCAAGGGACTATGACTTTTGGAAAGGGCAGTTTTCCTTAGCCTCCTGATAATCCATCTTGGATTTCTTTTGATTGTGGGTGTTTACTGATAATCTTGTTGGTTGCTATGTATCTTCACACTAGGAATGTCATAGTTTATGAAATATTTCCTTAGCTTTGTTGGCAGCCAGTTTGACTTTGTTATTCATTGCTATAATTGTGCCTAACTGTGACAGATAAGAACCTCAACCTGGCCTCTAATATCTTGGAATCCTACCTTCACCCTTGTTATCAGGGGCCTAGTTTTTTAACAGAACATTCTACTGTCATCCTTGCCTTACAGAGAATAGCCAATACTGAACTTCTCAGTAATGGCTTTGCCCCCATACTGGTTCACTCTTTATCTCTTTGGTAAATGGATTATACTCCAGGCTTTCCCCTAGAGTATAGTCACCTGGTGGTTTTTCCAGCATTAGGATATTTATCTAGCATGCCCTCTTCTCTGAAACTTTTGCTCTCTCTCTCTCTCTTTTTTTTTTAAAGATTTCATTTATTTATTTGACAGACAGAGATCACAGGTAGGCAGAGAGGCAGGCAGAGAGAGGAAGGGAAGCAGGCTCTCTGCTGAGCAGAGAGCCTGATGCGGGACTCGATCCCAGGACCCTGGGATCATGACCTGAGCCGAAGGCAGAGGCCTTAACCCACTGAGCCACCCAGGCGCCCCAACTTTTGCTCTCTTGACCCACTGTCTATCACAGCATTTCAGGAATTTCTACTTTGTTTATTGTGTTCCTTCATTTTTTCCAAGATTCCAGAAGCCATCTGCAACATGTTAATACCTTGACTGGGAGTCCTTGTTAGGCAGTTAAAATCCTGTATCATGAGAGAGAGTTTACATATCTATAAATTGTGCCTTAACCAATCTTATGCTCTGCCCTCTTGATCTGAAACCCTCGGCATGTAGTCCATAGACATTCTTCTTGCTCTTTCCAGTATATATCTGCCAGCTCCTTCAACATATACTTACTTTTTTCTCTTTACAAACCAAGCACATTTCTAGGGGCACCTGGGTAGCTCAGTCATTAAGGGTCTGCCTTCTACTCAGGTCCTGATTCTAGGGTCCTGGGGTCCAGCCCTACATTGGGCTCCCTAGTTGGCAGGAATCCTGCTTCTCCCTCTCCCACTCCCCCTGCTTGTATTTCCTCTCTCTCTGTCTCTCTCTCTGTCAAATAAATAAATAAAATCTTTTAAAAAAGCACATTTCTAGATAAGTTATGTTGGAATTTGATTCTTATACCATGGTTTCTAGGAAAGGACATGGTTAGGGGAGTGCCTAGGAAGGCAAGCATTTGAGGTGTTTGCATATTCTTAAATTAAGAAATGGGGTCCACTCATTTCTATTTGCAGGTTCACTTGGTACTCCCATCTTTCCTTTTAGGGAACTGATCTTGGTATAGCAAACCTGCTGATACTAAGAATTCAACCTTTGAAGCTCCATGACTCTTAGAATCGAGTCCAGAGCCTGGTCCTCTGTTCTATCTGTTCTTTGTCTGCAATCAATTAAGCTATCCTTAAATAATGTCAAAGATATCCTCTGATTTTCGTATTTTTCCTTGAATTGATGATTCATCTCTCTAAGCCTATTATTATCTCTTTTCCAGGGCATAGGAGCAGCCACTCAATGCTATAATATTTATAGAAATTTTCCCTCACATCTCTTAAGCAGCAGGGATATCAGGTAGAATATCAATACACCATTTATGTCCATCATTGGTAAAGATTTTAACAATTGTACTTTTACAGCATGTCAGGGGATAACTACAATAACCATATTCTACCTACTAGTAGTGTTTGTATCCATTTGCCTGCTGAATAGCAAGTAACATATCCTTACAATCTCTGCTTGGAGTTTGCTTCCTAGGACCTCATTGGTACTAATTGTCTTAGAGATAGTTCGCCAGAGGCCAAATATAATGATAATTATGGGCACAAGATTTGTTAGGGCATGCACTGGGGCAGATACCCCTGTTAGGAAGATGCTTCAATGAGGAAGTAGAGAGGGAAAGCCTGGGTAGAGCGACAAAGTGACCCACAGTGCCATTACAGCCAAAGTTTCAGGTGATATTATAAAGGGTTGTGGAGCTGGCTGGGCCATTAGCACTGTCATAAATTGAGGGAGGGAAGCTAGGCCATTTTTATCACCATGTTAACCAGTCATTGGCCAAGTGATGTTTCCTGAGAAGTATCTAATCTTGGACAAGCATTTGCCTGCTGTTAAGTATAATTTTCTGTGATCTACACAGCTGTGTGAATTGGCAGTTCATATTCCTGGCAGCTGGGGGAAGAATGCCTCAAATCATAAGACAAGGCCTGGGTGAAGCTTCACACTATTCACTAGGTATACTATAATTTCTATCACATATATTAATAATAATAATAATAATAGTAAAATAATTATTACTTTTGCTAACCATTTGTGATAGTTAATTTTATGCGTTGATTTGACTAGGCCAAGGAGTACCCAGATTAAACATTATTTCTAGTTGTGTATGTAAAGGTATTTCCAGATGAGATTAGCTGTTCAACTGGTAGACTCAGTAGATTGCTCTCCCAAATGTGGGTGGCCACCATACAATCTTCTGAGGGTTTGAATAGAAAAAAAAAAAAAAAGGCAGAGGGAGGAGGAATTCACCCCTTTTACTTCCTGCCTGCCTACTTGAGCTGGGGCATTGGTTATTCTCCTGCCCTTGGACTAGAATTTACATTACTGGCTCATCTCATTTATAGACCTTCAGACTCATGCTATAATAACACTACCAGGTTTCTTGGGTCTCCAACTTGCAGACAGCAGATTATGGGACTTCTCAGCCTACATAATGGTGTGATGGTGTGAGTTAGTTCTTTTTAACAAATTCCTCCCTCTGTGTGTGTGTGTGTGTGTGTGTGTGTGTGTAGAAAGCATTATTTCTCTGAGTCTCTAACACGTTACTTGAGAGTAACTTGCAAATATCATGATCCTTTATTCTTAAACAATTCACTGTACATTTTCTAAGTTCTAGGAGGTTCTATTGTATAACGAAACCACAATGACAATGTTAGAAAATTTCAAATTGATATAATACCAAATTTACAGTCCATATAAGAGCTATACAAATTGTCCCTATCACATAATTTATAGCATTTGTTTTGCAATCCAGCATTGAATCCAGGATCATCTGTTGCATTCAATATCATGTTTATGTTCATGTTAGTTTGCTAGTTATGTGTTTCTCAGCTTTCTTGAAATTAAAAACCAGAATTTTCTGGATTGAGGAATCATGATTCTCTTTGCAATTTTGGTGTGGGATCTAAAATGGAAACATATCATGTGTTCTGGCACAAAACCTCTGATTTTGAAACCAAACAAATAATTCAAGATTTTTATAAGTCCCATGTGGTATTTTAAAACTTATATAAGAGCATGCATGCTTCATGGTGATTAGTAAACAATTTAGATGATAGATGTTGTGCGTGTGTGTGTGTATGCGTGTGTGCATTTGTGCTCCTTGTGTATTAAGAGAAGCTTTATTATTTCAACTAAATTACCTGTCTCACAGTATTTGTTTAATTTTTGAGATATAATTAACATATAATATTATGTGCGTTCAGGTATAAAATATAGTAATTTGACATTTGTATCTGTTGTGAAATGGTCATCACAATAAGTCTATTTACCATCTGCCACCTGACAAAGTTAATGCAATGTTATTGACTATATTTTCTATACTGTACATTACACTGCCATGACATATTTATTTTGTAACTGGAAGGTTATATTTCTTAATCTCCTTACACATCCCACAACCCCCACCAACTTCTTTCCCCTCTGGCAACCACCAATTTGTTCTCTGTATCCATGAGTCTGGATTTTGTTTTATTTGTTTTGTTTTTTTTTTTGGTTCCACATATGAGTGAAATTGTGCATTATTTATCTTTCTCTGTCTGAGTTATTTCACTTAACATAATATCTTCAAGGTATTTCAACCTTGAAATGCTTTAGGGTATTTCAACAACATCTATGTTGTTGCAATGTGATGCACACTTAAGAAGATTCTGTATTCTGTTGCTTTTGGATGGAATGTTCTCTGTATATGTTAAGTCCATGTGGTCTAACGTGTTGTTTAAGGCCAATGTTTCCTTGTTGGCTTTCTGTCTGAATAATCTATCCATTCATGTAAGTTGAATGTTCAAGTCTTCTAATATTACTGCATTGCTGTCATTTTCTCCCTTTAGGTCTGTTAATATTTGTTTTATATATTTGATGCTCTTATATTAGGTACATCTGTATTTATAAATGTTTTATCTTCTTGCTGTATTGACCCCATTTATCATTATGTAGTGCCACTCTTTCTTTTATTACAGTCTTTATTTTAATGTCTACTTCGTTTGATGTGAGTATACCTACCCCAGCTTTCTTTTGGTTTCCATTTACATGGAATATTGTTTTCCATCCCCCTTCACTTTCAGTCTATGTGTCCTTACATCTAAAGTGAGTCTCTTGTAGGAATATATGTGGGTTTTGTTTTTTATCCATTCACAGTATGTATTTTGTTTGGAGAGTTTAGTCCACTAGGTCCTTATTAATAGCTTTTTTGATTTCAACTTTGTTAGATTTTGGTTCTTTTATTCCTCCAGAAAGGGATTTTATTTATCCAGAAAGGTATTCCCTAGCATCTTCCATGCTTTTTTTGAGCCCAGCTGCCACCTTGATAATCGTCATTCTGAACTCTAGTTCTGACATATTACTAATGTCTGTATTGATTAGGTCCCTAGCTGTTGATACTGCCTCTTGTTCTTCTTCTTCTTCTTCTTCTTTTTTTTTTTTTGTGGTGAGTTTTTCTGCTTTGTGATTTTAACCGTATAAGCATAGATGAATGAGAGAACAAAATACTAAAAGGGTGGCAACAATCTTAGAAAAATATACACTAACCAAATCAGAAGAGACCCAAAACCAGGGGGAAAAGAAA
>NW_019154107.1:15743308-15803790 GCF_002288905.1 Enhydra lutris kenyoni | reverse complement strand
AGAAAAGAACAGAGCCACACACTTGATTTTGGGTGTATTTTGGTCTGTTAGATGAAACTACCTCCCAAAATTTTAAAGAAATAAAAATATATATATGTACACACACACACACAAATAAGGGTGAGCATGATGAAGAGATGGAATATGACTATAAAGATGAAAATTAAAAATAATTCTAAAAAAGGAATTGATGGGACACCTGGGTGACTCAGTTGGTTAAACGGCTACCTTTGGCTCAGGTCATGATCCCAGCATCCCAGTATTGAGTGCCGCATCAGGCTCCTGCTTCTCCCCCTGCCTCTGCCTGACACTCTGCCAGCCTGTGCACTCTCTCTCACTCTGACAAATAAATAAATAAATAATCTTAAAAAAAAGGAATTAATAAGAAGTTGGTTGTAAAAAGAAAAAAGAGGAGGAAAGAATGTGATCAGGCTTGAGACTAGGACAAAACCATGTGCTAGATTTAGGGTAGATTTTGATCTATTAGAAGAAAGTGTATCCCAAAATTTTAAAGAAAGAAAAACTTGTGTGTATACAATAAATAAGGTTAAATACAATGAAGGGATAGAATATAACTATAACAATGCAAATTTTAAAAGATTTTTAAAAAGATATTGATAAGATAAAATAGTTAAAAACGTTAAAATAGGAAAGAGGAAAAATAAAAATATAGACTAAGAAAAAAATAAAATAAACTAAATTCAACTTTAGAAGATGAAGGAATCATGGGGGAAAAAATCCATGAATTCTATGTGCTGTACTCCCGTAGCTCTGAAGATTTGAAGTTCTCATTGATAGATGAACTTGGTCTTGGCTGGATGTTCTTGTTGATCTTCTGGGGGAGGGTCCTGTTGCAGTGGTTCTCAAATGTTTTGCCTGAGGCAGAATTGCACCGCCCTTGCCAGAGGCCAGGCTAAGTAATCTGCGTGGTTTTGCTCTTGGTAGCTTGTGTTCCTTGAATGCTTTCCATACAGATTTGGAGGACAGGAATAAAACTGGTAGCCTCCCAATCTCTGGCCCCACAGGAGCTGAGAGCTCAGGGCCCCACTCCTCAGTGCAGTATCAGAGAAAAGCAATCAGTCCCTCCCTTCTCCCTGGTCTCTGGCTGTGCTCCATGCTCACCCAGCCTGTGACCGAGCATTTCTATCTCTGGCACACAGCCCTATTTGGAGCCTCCAAACCCAGCAGATTCATGCAGCACACTCCCGCACCACTCCTCCCAGAGGAAGAAGGAGGGGTCTCCCCGGATCTGCCACTTGTGGGGTCCCTGCTCAAAGAGCAGTGGTATGACTGTGCCTTGGATCACAGTTTAAGGTAATCCTGAGCTGAAAACCCACTCCTCAGCTCCGTCTCTGCAGCCTGCTTCCCCTCTCTGATACATGGAAATTCTGCCACACTCAGACACCCCCAATCTTTTTGTAACCCTGCAGGTCCTGAGACCACACTATACCTGCAAGGGCTCTACCCTCCGCTTAGCCTCTGGAGTGACGTCCCTCAGTGGAGCAGACTTATAAAAGTTCTGATTTTGTGCTCCACTGTTCTACTGCTTGCTGGGAGCGTGTCCCACCCCCTGCAGTCTCTCTTCCTGTGTATCACCTCGGATTCACTTCTCGGCACATCCTACCTTCTGGGAGATGGTCAATTTTCTGTTCCTGGAATTGCTGCTCTTCTATCTCCTGTCGTGTTTATAGGTGTTCAGAATGGTTTGATAACTATCTAGCTGAATTCCTGGGACCTGATGATATTTAGGTCTCCTATTCCTCTGCCATCTTGCTCCTCCCTATACCACCTCTTCTTTATCCATTCATCTGTTGATGGACATCTGGGCTCTTTTGATAGTTTGGCTACTGTGGACATTGCTGCTATAAACATTGGGGTGCAGGTGCCCCTTCTGATCACTATATTCGTATCCTTTGGGCAAATACCTAGTAGTGCCATTGCTGGGTTGTAGGGCAATTCTATTTTTAACTTTTGAGGAACCTCCATTCTGTGTTCCAGAGTGGCTGTACCAGCTTGCATTCCCAACAACAGTGTAAGAGAGTACCCCTTTCTCTGCATCCTTGCCAACATTTGTTATTTACTGACTTATTAATTTTAGCCATTCTGACTGGTGTGAGGTGGTATCTCACTGTGGTTTTGATTTGTATTTCCCTGATGCCAAGTGATGTGGAACATTTTTTTTCATGTGTCTGTTGGCTATTTGCATGTTTTCTTTGCAGAAATGTCTGTTAATGTCTTCTGCCCATTTCTTAACTGGATTATTTGTTTTTGGGGTGTTGAGTTTGATAAGTTCTTTATAGATTTTTGGATACTAGCCCCTTATCTGATAAGTAATTTGCAAATATCTTCTCCCTTCTGTAGGTTGTCTTTTGGTTTTGTCAGCTATTTCCTTTGCTGTACAAAAGCTTTTTACCCTGATGAAGTCCCAGTAGTGCCTTTGTTTTCTCTTGCCTTTGGAGATGTGTCTAGCAGGAAATTCTTGCCCCTTCTCTTTCTTATCTCCTTCTGGTATTCCCACTATCCACTATTTTGCTCTTAAGACTGGATATTTTTAATTGACTTCTATTTAACTTCACTGAGTCTTCTGTCTGTTCATTTCTGCTATTGAAAACCTCTAGTTAAGATTACTTTTTCTTTTTTTTTTTTCATTTTAATTATTGTGCTTGCAGTCTCAGTATTTCCATTTGGTTCTCTTTATAGTTTCTCATTATCAGTAATCTGTATTTGTTGAGAGTTTTTAATCCTCATTTCCTCCATTTCTTTTCCCATTGTTTTCTTTGTCTTTATATATAAATATAAAACTGTTGATTCAAAGTTTTTGTGTATTAAGTCAAATGTGTTGGCTTCCTCAGGGAAAATTCCTATTAATTTATTTTTTCGTTTGTGTTTAGTCCAGACTTTCTAGGTTTTTTTTTTTTTTTCATGGCTCATAGTTTTTGTGTTAGAAACTGGAAAATTTGAATGTTATAACATGTTATCTCTGGAGATCAGATTCTCTCCCTCCCCATGTTTGTTACTGCTGCTTTCTTTTCTTTTTTTGCAGGTTTTAGTTGTTTTTTTTTTAAAGATTTTATTTATTTAATTGACAGAGCACAAGTAGGCAGAGAAGCAGGCAGAGGGACGGGGGAAGCAGGCTCCCTGCTGAGGAGAGAGCCCGATGAGGGGCTCGATCCCAGGACCCCGGGATCACACCTGAGCTAAAGACAGATGCTTTAACCCACTGAGCCACCCAGGTGCCCCTTAGCTGTTATTTTATTATTTTTTTTACAGACTTATCCAAATTCTTTTAGTTAGGAATGCATTCTCTGTTGTGTGTGACCTCTTAAATCCCTTTCTCTTTTTAGCTTAATGTTCATCCAGTGGTTTGATAGATTTCCATAAACAACTGGAGCAAAATAATGAAATAAAACATGTCTTTGTTTTTGCTGAGTGGTTCTGTTTGGGGACATTCCTTCAGTGTTTAATCAGACCATTTACAACACTGTCTTAGCCTCTTTTTCCCGTTTTTAGTGAGCCTAATCATCAGCCAGAGCTGAAAATTTAATGTCCTCTCAGGTCTTTTCTGAGCATGTATCCTGCTCTGTGCATGTGTTTCACTTTCTAGAATCTGTCTAATATATGGTAGGTTTTTTTCCCATTTATTTCATTTCTTTTCAGTGTTTTAGAATTCATTGTTTATGCACCAACCCAGTGCTCCATGCAGTATATGCCTTCCATAATACCCACCACAGGCTCACCCAATTCCCCACACCCCTACACTCCAAAACCCTTAGTTTGTTTCTTGGAGTCCACAGTCTCTCATGGTTTGTCACCTGCTCTGAGTTCCCCTAATTCACTTCTCTCCACCTCCCAATTTCCTCCATGTTATTCCTTATGCTCCACAAGTAAGTGAAACCATATGATATTTGACTCTTTCTGCTTCACTTATTTCGCTCAGCATAATCTCTTCCAATCCTGTCCATATTGATACAAAAGTTCAGTATTCATCCTCTCTGATGGAGGCATAATACGCCACTGTATATATGGACCACATCTTCTTTATCCATTTGTCTGTTGAAGAGCATCTTGGTTCTTTCCACAGTTTGGCAACTGTGGCCATCATTGCTGCTATAAGCGTTGGGGTACAGATGGCCCTTCTTTTCACTACATCTGTATCTTTGAGGTAAATACGCAGTAGTGCAATCTCAGGGTCATAGGGAACTCTATCTTTAAATTCTTAAGGAATCTCCACACTGTTTTCCAAAGTGGCTGCACCAATTTGCATTCCCACCAACAGTGTAAGAGGGTTCCCCTTTCTCCACATCCTCTCCAACACTTGTTGTTTACTGTCTTATTGATTTTGGCCATTTTAACTGGTGTAAGGTGGTATCTCAGTGAGGTTTTTTATTTTTTTTTAATATCTTATTTATTTATATATTTGACAGACAGAGATTACAAGTAGGCAGAGAGGCAGGCAGAGAGAGAGAGAGAGGAGGTAGCAGGCTCCCTGCTGAGCAGAGAGCCTGATGCAGGGCTCGATCCCTGGACCCTGGGATCATGACCTGAGCCAAAGGCAGAGGCTTCAACCCACTGAGCCACCCAGGCGCCCCTCTCAGTGCAGTTTTGATTTGAATCTCCCTGATGACTAATGATGATGGACATTTTTTCATGTGTCTGTTAGCCATTCATATGTCTTCTTTGGAGAAGTGTCTGTTCATGTCTTCTGCCCATTTTTTGACATGATTATCTGTTTTGTGTGTGTTGAGTTTGAGGAATTCTTTATAGATCTTGGATATCAGCCCTTTGTCTGTAGTGTCATTTGAGAATGTCTTCTCCCATTCTGTGGGTTGCCTCTTTGTTTTGTTGACTGTTTTCTTTGCTGCACAGAAGGTTTTGATCTTGATGAAGTCCTGAAAGTTCATTTTCACTTTTGCTTCCTTTGCCTTTGGAGACATAACTTGAAAGAAGTTGCTGTGGAAGATGTTGAGGAGGTTACTGCCTATGTTCTCCTCTAGGATTTTGATAGATTCCTGCCTCACATTGAGGTCTTTTATCCATTTCGAGTTTATCTTTGTGTATGATGTAAGAGAATAGTCGAGTTTCATTCTTCTACCCATACCTGTCCAATTTTCCCAGCACCATTTGTTGAAATCACTGTCTTTTTTTCCCCACTGTATATTTTTTCCTAAGTTGTCGAAGATTAGTTGACCACAGAATTGAGGGTCCATATCTGGGCTCTCTACTCTGTTCCACTAGTCTGTGTGTCTGTTTTTGTGCCAGTACCATGCTGTCTTGGTCATCACAGCTTTGTAGTAAAGCTTGAAATTCCCCCAGTTTTCTTTTTCTATTTCAACATTTCCTTAGCATTCGGGGTCTCTTCTGATTCCGTACAAATTTTAGGATTGGCTCCAGCTCTTTGAAAAATGCCAGTGGAATTTTGATCAGGATGGCATTGAAAGTATAGATTGCTCTAGGCAGTATAGACATTTTAACAATGTTTATTCTTCTGATCCATGAGCATGGGATGCTCTTTCATCTTTTTGTGTCTTCTTCAATTTCTTTTATGAGTGTTCTGTAGCTCCTTGAATACAGATCCTTTACCTCATTGGTTAGGTTTATTCACAGGTATCTTATGGTTCTTGGTGCTATAGTAAATGGAATCAATTTGTTCATTTCCCTTTCTATATTTTCATTGTTAGTGTATAAGAAAGCAAATGATTTCTGTGCATTGATTTTGTATCCCGCCACATTACTGAATTGCTCTATGAGTTCTAATAGTTTGGGGGTAAAGTCTTTTGGGTTTTCCATATAAAGTATCATGTCATCCTTGAACGGAGAAAGCTTGACTTCTTCTTTGCCCATTTGAATATCTTTTATTTCTCTTTGTTTTCTGATTGTTGTTGCTAGGACTTCTAGTA
Source organism: Enhydra lutris kenyoni (assembly GCF_002288905.1). Taxonomy (NCBI): domain Eukaryota; kingdom Metazoa; phylum Chordata; class Mammalia; order Carnivora; family Mustelidae; genus Enhydra; species Enhydra lutris. Next base: position 15,797,893 of record NW_019154107.1, on the reverse strand, counting down.
CTATGCTGAACAACAGTGGCGAGAGTGGGCATCCTTGTCATGTTCCTGATCTCAGAGGGAAGGCTGTCAGCTTTTCCCAATTAAGGATGATATTTGCTGTGGGTTTTCACAGATTTCATGAAGTTGAGGAATGTTCCCTCTATCCCTATACTTTGAATTGTTTTAATTAGGAACGAATGCTCTATCTTATCAAATGCTTTTTCTGCATCAATTGAGAGGACCATGTGTTTCTTCTCTCTTCTCTTATTGGTTTGTCTATCACATTGATTGATTTGCAAATGTTGAACCACCCTTGCATCCCATGGATAAATCCCACCTGGTCATGGTGGATTATCTTCTTAATGTACTGTTGGATCCTATTAGCTAGGGTCTTCTTAAGAATCTTAGCATCCATATTAACCAGGGATATTGGTCTGAAATTTTTCTTTTTGGTGGGGTCTTTTCCTGGTTTGGGGATCATGGTAATGCTGGCTTCATAGAGTCTGGAAGTTTTCCTTCTGTTTCTATTTTTTGAAACAGCTTCAGGAGAATAGGTATTATTTTTCTTTGAATGTTTGGTAGAATTCTTGAGGGAGTCTGTCAGGTCTTGGGCTCTTGTTTTTTGGGAGGTTTTTTGATCAATGCTTCAATCTCATTACAAGATATTGTTCTATTCAGGTTGTGTATTTCTTTCAGTTTTGGAAGTTTATAGTTTTCCAGGAATGTATCCATTTCATTTATTGGCATATTACTGTTGATAATAATTCCTGATGATTGTTTCTATTTCCTTGGTGCTAGTCGTAATCTCTCCCTTTTTATTCATGATTTTATTAATTTGGGTCCTCTCTCTTTTATTTTGGATTAGTTTGGCCAATGGTTTTTCAATCTTACTGATTTTTTCAAAAAACCAGCTTCTAGTTTTGTTGATGTGTTCTACTATAGCTCTAGTTTCTATCTTATTGGTCTCTTTTCTAATCTTGATTATTTCCCTTCTTGTGTGTGGGGTTGACTTAATTTGTTGTGGATTTTCCAGCTTTTTAAGGTGTAAAGAGAGCTGGATTTTTCAACTTTTTTGAGGGAGGCTTGGATGGCTATGTATTTTCCCCTTAGGACTGCCTTTTATCATATCCCATAGGGTTTGGACCGAAGTGTCTTCATTCTCATTGGTGTGCATGAATTGTTTAAGTTGTTCTTTGATTTCCTGTTTGAAACAAACATTCTTTTTTTTTTTTAAAGATTTTATTTATTTGACAGAGAGAGATCACAAGTGGGCAGAGAGGCAGGCAGAGAGAGAGAGGAGGAAGCAGTCTCCCTGCAGAGCAGAGAGCCCGATGTGGGACTCGATCCCAGGACCCTGAGATCATGACCTGAGCTGAAGGCAGAGGCTTAAGCACTGAGCCACCCAGGTGCCCCTGAAACAAACATTCTTAAGCAAGGTGTTCTTTAGCTTCCAAGAGTTTGAAATCCTTCCAAACTTTTTCTTGTGGTTGAGTTCCAGTTTCAAAGCATTGTGATCTCAGAATATGCAGGGAATAATCTAAATCTTTTGGTATGTGTTGAGCCCTGATTTTTGACCCAGTATGTGGTCTATTCTGGGGGAAATTCCATGTGCACTCAAGAAGAATGAGTATTCTGTTGGTTTAGGGTGGAATGTTCTGTATATATCTATGAGGTCTGTCTGGTCCAAAGTGTCATTCAAAGCTCTTGTTTCTTTATTGATTTTCTGCTTGGATGATCTGTCAGTTAATGAAAGTGGTGTGTTAGGATCCTCTACTATTAATGTATTCATATCAATACAACTCTTTATCTTGCTTAACAGTTTTCTTATATAGTTGGCTGCTCCCATATTAGGGCCTAAATATTTACAATTATTAGATCGTCTTGGTGGATAGACCCTTTAAGAATGATGTAGTGTCCTTCTTTATCTCTGACTACAGTCTTTAGTTTAAAATCTAATTCATCTGATATGAAAATCGTTACCCCAGCTTTCTTTTGAGGCCCATTGGCATGAAAGATGCTTCTCCATCCCTTCACTTTCTGTTTGGATGTATCCTTAGGTTCAAGATGGGTCTCTTTTAGACAACATATGGGCGAGTCCTGTCGTCTTATGTAATCTACAACCCTGTGCCATTTTATGGGAATGTTTAGAATGTTAATATTGAGAGTGATTATTGAAAGATACGTTTTTAATGAAATCATGTTGCCTGTGAAGTCCTTGTTTCTATGGATTGTCCCTGTAAATTTCTGTTCCATGTCACTCTTGGATTCTTTCTTCTTTTATAGAACCCCCACCCTTAATATTTCTTTTGGTGCTGACTTGGTGGCCACAACTCTTTTAAACCTTTGCTGGTCTTGGAAGCTCTTTATCTCTCCATCCATTTTGAATGTCAGCCTTGCTGGATAAAATATTCTTGGTTGCATGTTCTTCTCATTGAGTGCCCTGAATATGTCTTAACAGCCCTTTCTGGCTTGCTGAGTTTCTGTGGACAGGTCTGACATTATTCTGATGGACCTTCCTCTGTAGGTAAGGAATCTCTTCCTCCTAGCTGCTCTCAAAAGCTCCTGTCTAAAATTATGATTCATCAGTTTCACAATGAGGTGTCTTGAAGTCGTTTTAGAATCTATGATCTTGGGTGGGGATACCTTTCTGCCTCTAGGACATGAACACTTGTTCCATTCCCCAGATTGGGAAAATTTTCATGGAGAATTTGTTCAACTATATCTTCTCATCCTCTTTCTTTCCTCTCCCACTCAGGGATCCCAATAATTCTGATGTTGGAATATTTCATGGCATCATTTATTCCCCTAATTCTGTTTTCATGGTTTCTAAGCTGTTTATTCCAGGCCTCCTCCTTACACTTTTCTCTATCAGTTTGTTTTCTAGATCACTAATTCTATCTTCTGCCTTGGTTACCCTAGCTGTTAGAGAATTTGGATTAGATTGGATCTCATTGATGACATTTTTAACTTTTTCCCAGGCAGCTTTCATTTCTGCCCTAATGGATTCTATGTTGTTATTAATGGTTTTCTCCAACCTAGCCATTGCCTGGATAATGTTAATTATAATTGTTATAATTATATATGATATATATTATATATATTATATACATGATATATATGTTATATATTATATGATAATTGTTACCCTGAATTCCCTTTCTGGCATACTGTTTATGTCCATATCCAGTAACTCTGATGGAGAGGGCACAGTCTCTGAATTTTTCCTTTGTTGAGTGTTCCTCCTCCTAGTCATTTTGGTGAGAGGTGGTTGAGGGGATATGTAGCTGAATATATCAGCCATGATCCAGGCAAGGTGCACCCAGGAATGCTTCTGAGCAATTGGAAGTCACTGCCAAGATGAATGAAAAGAGAAAAAAGAGAGAGAGAGAAAGAGAGAGACAGAAAAAAAAAAAGAAGAAGAAGACCCAGCCAGAATGGGCCCCCAAGGTAAGGTTTGTAAGGTATGCAAACAATGGAGAAACAAAAAGACTGACAAAAGTAAATGACAAAGGAAAAAAAAAAAAGAACCCAGCCAAAATGAACCCCTAAGTATAAGATTTAGATAATACCAGAACCCGAATAAATACACAGAAACACTGACAGAAGAAAAAGATGGGAGGGTGGTTATAAATCCTCAATGTGGGTGAGGAGGGTTATTTTGATTCTTTCTGGGTGTATCTTGACATCTTTGTTAAAGGACTCAACTTTGGAGATTAAAAATGATTTTTATATAGGGGAGATATTGATTAGGGAAAGAGGGTTACCTTGAAGATTTTATCTATATGTATATTAAAAAAATAGGAAAGCAAAAGAAAAACACAGGTATATGTATGAAAAAACTTCAAGTTAAAAGGTTATTATGGAATATGTTGTATTGAACCTCTCATTTCAATGGTAAATATGTTAAAAATTTAAAAAGAACAAGAATAGTGAGAACAAATTGAAAATAAAAGTTGTATCTATGAAATATACAGGTTTCAAGGCAATATTGTGAACTTAATATCTTGATTTCCCCTGATATTGGGATTTTACAGTTTTATGGGGACCCTGTGGTGGTAGTTCTCTTGTTCTTTGGCTGGCTTTCTGGGGGAGGGGCCTGCTGAGTTGTTTTTCAGTCAGTCTTGCTTGGGTTGAGTTCTCCTGCTCTCTCTCAAGGGGCTGGGCCCTTTGTAAATGGTTTTTCATGCTTTTGTTCTCTGGAGGTTTTTTTCTCTAGCAGCTTTTTGGAGGGTTAGTGGAAAGCCAACTGCACCCAAACTTCCATCTCAGAGAGCAGCCTCAGTCTGCTCCCCTCTGGGTGGTCCAGAACACACAGACTCCCCCTCTGCAAACTCCGCTGAGCCTTGCAACCTCCCACAGGCCATGCACACCCCCAGCCACCATCTCAGGTGTTGCCCAAAGTGCCCGCTTATCTCTGCACCTCTGTGCCACTAAAACTGCAAGCAATATTGGTCCAGGGAGCCCACTTCCAGTGGCTGCCTTTGCAGGGACTGCTGTCTGGGGTCCAGACTGCCTGAGAGATCCCAGCCAGAGAGAGTGCGCTGAGATTTTCAAGCCCAGGCTGGGAGTGTTCAGACTCTGTGCCAGGCCTAGAGACCATCAGCTAGTACCCACATGGAGCTCTCTCAGGGGTGGGTGGGGAGTGTGGTTCCAGCCCCTGTCGTGCAGTGTGTGTGTAGAGTGCAGACGGCTGTGATTCTAGAGAGCACCAGCTGACATCTACACCAGACTCCCTCATGCATGCCAGGAGCGCTCCTAGTCCAGCACTGGTGCTCTCTCTCTGGCATGGGTGGTTGCCAGTGGTGGGTTCTTGGCCTTAGGGCCATGCCCGTGACTGCCCAATTCCACCATTTGCCCCTTAAGATCTTTTGCTCTTTTTGAGTGCTTTTAACCAGACTCCAAGTTAATGCTGGTCCCCAATCACAGGGCACTCTCATATTGGGGTATTTCTTTCCAATGGGTTGCTTCTGGTGGCTCCCTCCCCCTTCTGTTTATCCTCCGATGTCAGTCCGATTCCCACTCTGCTTTACCTCTCCACTGGAGTCTTCTGCCCCTGTAGAGATCCAGAAGTGTATAATCCTACATCTCAGGTTGATTTCATGGGTGTTCATAGTGTTCTGGTAGATAATTAGCTCACTTTAGGGGACCAGTTGAAACAGGGTCTCCTATTTCTCTGCCATCTTGCCCCTCCCCACTATATGGTAATTTTTTTAAGTTCTCTTTTCCTAAATTATCTCACTCCCTAGCTTTTCCTCCCATCTTTTCATTGTGTCTGTTGTTTGATGCAAATATCATCTTTTGCTCCAGAGGGTAGTGGCTTGTTTGTTTGCCATTCATCATTTTTGAGGTCTATCTTCTTTGTATAATTCTTCTCTGAGAAATTTCCGAGTTAGGTGAAACAAATGCAAGCTTTTTGCACTAATACTTCAGGGAACTTCCGGGGCACCTGGGTGGCTCAGTAGGTTAAAGCCTCTGCCTTCAGCTCAGGTCATGATCCCAGGGTCCGGGGATCGAGCCCCACATTGGACTCTCTGCTCAGCAGGGAGCCTTCTTCCCCCCCACCCCCACCTGCCTCTCTGCCTACTTGTGATCTCTGTCAACTAAATAAATAAAATCTTAAAAAAAATACTTCAGGGAACCTCCAAGAAAGATCATAACAACCAAATACAATTCCTTGAAAATAAGGTCCCCTCTGCTCCCTCCAGAAACAGGTACATGTACTAGGAATGTGGACTTTCATCTATAAGACTGCCACTATGCCAGGGAGGTGCATGGAACAAGAATAGACTGAGATACCAGAGAGCTCTTTTATCATATTTCAGTCACCTATTTCTTTTTTTTTTTTAAAGATTTTATTTATTTATTTGACAGAGAGAGATCGCAGGTAGGCAGAGAGAGAGAGAGGAGGAAGAAGGCTCCCTGTGGAGCAGAAGGCCAGATGCGGGGCTCAATCCCAGGACCTTGGGATCATGACCTGAGCCGAAGGCAGAGGCTTTAACCCACTGAGCCACCCAGGTGCCCCACAGTCACCTATTTCTTAACCAAGAATTTCCTTGGTTGCTTGTAAACCTTTGACTGTTTTTCCAGATTTCCAACTAAGTTGATTCTAACCATTTTTACTCATTTCTTTGTGTTTCTGTGGAGGGATGGACCTTTCAAGTTCTCTTCTCCACTATTTTCACTGATGTCACTTAGTAGTAGATCAGATTGTGTTGATTAATTTACCTCTTCATTATGAACTATGATTTCCTGTACGTCTGCTGATCTTTTATTGGATACCAGATGTTGTGAATTTCATCTTATTGGATCCCATATTTACTGTATCCCTAGGAATATTATTGAGTTTTGTTTTGAGGCTCATTTAAGTTACTTAGGAGCAGTTTGGTTCTTTCAGTTTTTGCTTTCAAGATGTCTAGTCAGGTTCAGAGCACTGCTCAGTTTAGGGTTAAATATTCTTCACTGTTATGTACTGAATTGTGTCTTCCCACATATTCGATATATGCTGAAGTCATAGGCCCCAACGTGAGTGTATTTGAAGAAAAGACATTTAGGGAGCTAATTGAAGTTAAATACGGTCATATGGGTGGGGTCTTATGCAGTAGGATTAGTGTTCTTATAGGAAGAGAAAAAGTCACCCGATTTCCCTCTAGACATACACACACACACACACACACACACACACACACACACACAGGAAAAGTCATTGTGGGACACAGTGAAAAGGTGGCAGTCTACAAGCCAGAAAGAGAGCTCTCCCCAGGGACTGAATTTGGCATCACCTTGAGCATGGAATTCTGGCCTCCAGAACTATGAGGAAGTAAATGTCTGTTGTTTATACTATTCAGTCTATGATTTTTTTTTATGGGAGCCCTAGAAGACTAGTGTACACATACTGAGACATGACCTATGTACTTGACCCAGTATTCCTTGAATACTGAGGTTTTCCTATATCACATGTAGGATGAAGCACCATTCCAGGTCCTGTGTGAGCACCAGGTATTGTTATGAACAGTAATAGTTTTGGATGCTACTTTTCTTAATGTCTAATAGTTTCCTCATACATACGTGTTGATTGATACTCAGGTGAATACTTGAGTATTTATTTAAAAATACTTGACTCAAATAATTGATGCAAATCTCTGGAATTCTCTCTGAGAAGCTCTTTCTTCTCTTGTACTCTCCTATAAAATATAGCTGCCTTGTTCTCCCCAGACTTTGATCTCTATCTTCCCACCTTATGGAGTCTGCTGAGCTCTGTCTGTGTTCTGCTTTTCTGGACAGGAGTGTCTCAAGATATTAATCTGGGGCAATCATAGGGCTCACTGTGTTTTATTCCCATCTCAATGGGGTCAGTGTCCTTCCTTGCCTGATGAACAGTGCCTTGAGAAGGGAGTTGGGGGAAATTGGAAGGGGAGGTGAACCATGAGAGACTATGGACTCTGAAAAACAAACTGAGGGGTTTGAAGTGGCGGGGGTCAGGAGGGTGTGGGAACCAGGTGGTGGGTATTAGAGAGGGCACGGATTGCATGGAGGACTGGGTGTGGTGTAAAAAAAAAGGAATATTTTTATGTGGAAAATAAAAAAAAAAAAAGAAAAAAAAAGAAAAATGTTGATGTATTTATTTTGCCTATTTTTCATGTGTTTAAGGCAAGAAGGTTAAGCTGATCTCTGTTAATCCTTCATCAGAAATGGAAATTCCTACCATTTATTATCAACTTAATCTTAAGCAGTCATTCTCTTCCTGTTTCCTCATACACAAAATAAGAGTAATGATATCACAATAGGGTTATTGTGAACATTAAAAATGTATCATGACAGTTAAAAATATATCATGCATCCTCATTGGATGACCATAGTGTAAAAACAATAAAATTTAAATCTGGAAAACATAGATCAAAGCACTAGGAATTCTTTTAGATATACAGGGGACTAAGTGATTTGTTTGATTATGGAAAATAATTTCAAATATAATAGAGCATTCTCATAATGCTAGTTGACTGCCAGTGGTTTCATAGAGAAAAAAGATACTGGAAATACTGATGTTTGCCAAATATGGGACATGCATCTTTATTTCATTATGGTTTTAAAAAAGAGTCTCATTTTATTTGTCATGTGAATGTTATTCATCAAGACTCTTAGTCATGTTATGAACAAATTTGTTGCTAGGTCTCTTCAGACAGGAAGCATTTGAGTGTTAGACTGATTATCTAAGTGACATTGGTTGTTGTGAGTTGATTTCCCACACAGTTATTTTTCAGGTCTATCTACACCTGCGATTTAGGAGTGACAGTTTATATAATGTTCACTACAAGCAATGGTGAGATTCCTTCTTGTTCATGTCCCAAGATGAAGTCCTTTATGACAAATGAGGACCTGGAACAAGCATCTGACAATTTCTAGTGTTCAAAATTACTTCAAACTTTAGTTCCCTGTTAGAATTAATTTCCTGTATGAGGGAGAACGCACTGTTCAACCAGGCCCAACAAAGTAATCTTTATATAAGGGAAAATTCCCTACTGGCTTCACTGCCATTGTTCTAGCATTGCTTTAAGCTTCATTTCTCAGCATGGCCTTGGATATCTTGTTGCTGACAAAGAGTGTAAAAATAATGTTAGTCTGTGGGGCAAGTTATCTCATTTTTGTCACCTTTATGACAGTTGCATTTCTATACTTATCATACAATTCTATTTCTCTTCCCATATTCCCCATATTTTAAACTCAGTCCTGGACTAACTTGATGAAACTTTCAGTATAAGCATCATTGCTTTGGAGCTCACATTCCTATTTCCCGATTTGACACATGGATCTGCAAAGTCGATGTGTTGACTTGTAGACCTCACAATGATATGAGACCTTAAGAAGTTTGTCTCTTGCCATTTTTTTATCCTTGTAGTAATCCCTTCTACAAATCCACTCCTTCATTGTTAGTCATTCATTCAGTTAGTCTTCTTTTTTTTATTAAAAAATATTTTTGGACCCATTCTAGGTGATAAGCAATATGCAAAGTGATAAAAATAAAATAGTGAGTGAAAATAGAGTATGGTTCAACTTCTCTTTGAAAATTCCCAGTGATGGGGCACCTGGGTGGCTCAGTGGGTTAAAGCCTCTGCCTTCGGCTCAGGTCATGATCTCAGGGTCCTGGGATCGAGCCCCACATCGGGCTCTCTGCTCAGCAGGGAGCCTGCTTCCTCCTCTCTCTCTGCCTGCCTCTCTGCCTACTTGTGATCTCTGTCTGTCAAATAAATAAATAAAATCTTAAAAAAAAAAGAAAATTCCCGGTGATGGGTATTCACCATGTCAAATGGCACTACATTTTATTTTTGAATTCATATTGCTAAACAATCTGTACGTAGAGATATAATTTCTCTCACTCTAATTTCTACCATTATCTTCTACCACCATCTCTAGTGTTAACCTCCAGAGAATAATTCTCTTTATTTTCTAAGCAGACAATGTTATTTAGCTATAATTATAAATCTCCATATAAGTATGGCAACTGGACTCTAAAAATGACCCTAAAGGCAAAACTAGAATCATGCAGCTATACAGTCAAAACTGGTAGAAGATAGAAGATAGAAATAAATCTTTACTAGTGTCATTTCCCAATGTTTCTGTTGGGAACAGCAAAATGTAGTTTAACTCATGCTATGAGTTAAACTACATAACAACAAAAGGGAAAATGTGAATCCAGCCACTAACTATTTCATGTAATCCAAAGTAGCTTTTTTAAGATAACAGGTGGAGTGCATAACACTATTTTCTTGATGCTTGTAATTTCTGCTCCTTGAAATGAAATGGCTATTTTACACTTAATTCTTCCATGTAAATATTTGTGACCAGGTTACTTTAGAATGATGTAAAATTGGGATGACTATAAAAAGTGGCACTAGAAATCATTATAATGATTCAGAAGTTCTGGAAGCAATTCACATAGTCAGTGGCAGACTAAGAGTATTGCTTAAAATTAAAATGCTTATATGTGTCCATTTTTTGTAGGCAGTAAATACTCTAATATTTGATTGACAGAATGTACAAGCCAGATGCTCCAGAGAATTAGTGAAGTTACAAAATATCCAAAAGACAGTCTTTCATCATTCATTGGTATTTTCTGAGCATATGGGCATAGGGATAAATGTAGACCAATTAACACACCAGGGCATACCTCCAACCAGAAATGTGGTATGCTTTACAAATATGTGATAGAAATTTATCTTTTCATACCCAGTGATAATTTTTGTTTCTTATATTTATTGTTTCAATATCTATTTTAAAAAACTTCTATTATATGCAGTCTCATCTTTGAAGACTTCCTAATTATTTTTCTAAAAACCGAGGCTGAGAGTTGTGGCATGTTTTAGGAGTCAATTAATTAATGTTTTAGGAGTCAATTAATTGACTGGCAGGTTGCAGAGTTGATCAAGCATTTAAAGGCATAATGTTTCATTCACTGTCTTTAAAAGTAAACACATTGGTGAAAAAACAATCACTTAAAATTTAATATGGAAATGTTGCATGCCCTGCATTGAGGTTCAGAAACCTAAAGTTTGCATGCAGAAATAATTTAAGAATTAACTTATGGGATATTTATTTGAAAAAGTCCAGGTGATTTTACTTGACTGAAATGAAACTGTGATATATTTGTCAAAAGATGCAAAATAAGCTGCATAAATATTGATACATCCCAAATGAGGTAAATAAGCACTACATAGTCTACCAAACCATACCTTCTATAGGATAATCAGGGTTTCCTGAGCTTTCTATATACATTTCCCTTTTGCTGTGACTAATATCTATGTAGAAATTTATTTGGACCTTAAAAAGTTGCCAAATAATCATAGAATATACCATCTCTTTTCTCTCTACAGTTCTGTTGCATTGATACTATATTCATGATGTATATTACTTCAAAAATTATCACTATTAATTCTTTCTTTGTCGTAGCAGGCCCTAAATTTCCCCCCATATTTTTTCATTGCTCAAATGCTGATTTTATTTTTAGTGTCTATGATAACATCAATTTCCATCCATACATTTCATGGTCCAGGGGAAAGTGTACTAAATTGGAAATCAGAAAACTTTTAGAATCCTAAACATACCTACTATTTTTTAGAATATTTTGAAAACAATGCATTGTATCTCACGGTATTTAGCACAATATTTTGCAAACAGTTTCTTAATAAGTATTTACAGCATTACATTGAACTTCACTTTGAAAGGGTCATTAGAAAATTGGAGCATAGGCTATTATAATACATTGTGCTAACTTGTCTTTCTGCTCCCTGTTTCCCTACTTTTTAGAGTCTCTTAACATCATTATCAACTAGCTCAAAAACAACACATTATCTTCACTAAAAAAGACTATTTTCCTATTTATTTTCTTGGCTTGGAAAACTACATTACCATATACTCAGTTTTTCAAGCTCAGGATTGTTTTATGTCCACAAGGTAAAGACTGACATAAAACCTCATCTCTTATCCAGTCACTAGCTGGTTCTATTTTTAAGACATCTAAAAACAAGTCCCTGTCATTTTATCTCCACTTCAACTGCTCAAATTCACATGCATCATCTTTTGTGCAATAATTTACTCACTGGAACACTGACTCCAACTTATCTCCAATGTAATCTATTTTCCACATAGTCATCAGGATGAGCCATTTAAACCACATATTTTATCATATTTTTCTCATTGCTTCAAGGACCATGGTCTATAGTTGTGGCAGGACTATATGATTTATTCACACTATAGTCATATTGCCAAATAAAGATAGCTAGATTATTTTGTCAAAACTTTATCTGAGGACAGTGGTGAAATAGCTTGACTCATACTAGCCATCCAGCTGAGAACTACTAGAAAAACTAGACAAAGCAGTTTTAAAATTTTGAACATACTGGTAAGCTACCAAAGTATAAGCATTTTCAGTGCTACATTCAGATGACAAGAAAAGCTAAGACAAGTGATCATAGTATCTGGTGTCACTTTTCTTCTCAATGCAATTGCTGATTCTTAAATCAGCAGCTAAGGAGTTGAGATGCTCAACAGAGAATTTTGTTTGTTTGACTCATTCAGCCAGGAAGATATTAGAAAAAATATATATATGAAATATAGAACCCACAGAGATGAATAAACCTTAGAAAACTTTCCTTTAGGTTGATACCCTAAAGGACTAAACTGTATAAATAAGGATGAAATAGACCAACTCACACAGTAATTAAAATTCATCTCTTAATTATATAAATATCTGACTGGGTTAAAGAGATTTGAGATTGATAGTGACTTTAAAGTAGCTGGCTGCATGCCAGAAGCAAAGGTAAATTATTCAGAGAATGCTTTGATAATAGATAATCTGCCTTAAACAGTAAAGACCAGTTTTTTGCTCTCCAGTTTAGGTGCAATTCTTTAATAGCTCTGATACTAACACAGTTAACATATTTATATCCAGTTAACTCATTTCTTTGACCATCTCTCAATCAGTTCCAAACCTAGGTGGCATAAATTATTGTTGTTTCCTGGTCTGCTTCAGATCCAAAGTGTCATCAAATCTAATAAGGCAATTACTGATATTTTAGTAGTATCTTGGAATATAGATGCAAATGGTCAGCCTTATACAATTATGATTTCTGTCCAGGACAACAAGAATAGTTTATTCAATACAAGTGTCACAATAGGAGTTAGGTAAAACTTGGACAATGAATGAATATTCATCACATTTTAATTTAAACCACTGAAAATGGGGGTGTCTGGGTAGCTTAGTCAGTTAAGCATCTGCCTTTGGCTCAGGTCATGATCCCAGGGTCCTGGGATTAAGCCCCACATATGGCTCTCTGCTCAGTGGGGAGCCTGCTTCTCCCTCTGCCCCTCCACACTGCTCATTTCCTCTCTCTCTGTCAAGTAAATAAAAAAAATCCAATAAAAATAAATAGTAATAAACCACTGAAAATGAAAATGAAAATTAAAATAGCCAAATTATGGAAACAGCTCAAATAACCATCAGCTAAATAAAGAAGATGTGGTGTATATATATACAATGGAATATTATTCAGCTATAAAATAAGAACAAAATCTTTCCCTTTGAAATGACATGGATGGAACAAGAGAGTATTATGGTACGGAAAATAAATCAGAAAAAGACAAATACTATATAATTTCACTCATATGTGGAATTTAAGAAACAAAACAGATGAGCACAGGTGGAAAAATAAAAGAGAAGCCAGCCAAAACACAGGCTCTTAACTATAGAGAAAAAATTGATGGCTACCAGAGGGGAGGTGGTAGGGGGATGGGTTTAAGAGGTAATGGGGATTGAGCATTCTACTTGTTTTGATGAGCACCTGGTGCTGCATGTAATTATTGAATCACTAAATTGTATAACAGACATTAATATCACACTATATATTAACTGGAATTTAAATGAAACAAAACTTAAAAAAAATAAAAAGCAACAATATAATATATAGTTCTATATTGAGAGCTAAATGGTATTACCAAAAAGACCTATAAAATCTTACCTCACTTCTAAAGATTGTCTTTTTTTTAAATTTCTTTTTTCTTTGACTGTTTCAAGTTTTTATTTGAATTCTAGTTAGTTAACATATACTGTAATGTTGACTTCAGGAGTAAGATTTAGTGATTCATCACTTACATATAACACCCAGTGCTCAAAACAAGTGCCCTCCTTAATACTACTCATCACCCATTTAGCTAGTTCCCCACCCACCTCCCTCCATCAACCCTCAGTTTGTTCTCTAAAGAGTCTCTTAAAGTTTGTTTTCATCTCTCTTTTTTTCCTTCCCCTTCTATGTTTATCTATTTTGTTTTTTAAATTCCACATATGAGTGAAAGGATATGACATTTGTCTTTCTTGGACTGACTTATTTCACTTAGCATAATACTCTTAAGCTTCATCCAAGTCATTGTAAATAGAAAGATTTCATTCTCTTTTATGGCTGAGTAATGTTCCATTATATATATATATATACCACATCTTCTTTATTTAGTGTGTGTGTATATATATATATATATATATATACACACACACTATATATAGTATATATAGTGTATAGATATTTAGTGTACATATATATACACTAAATATCTATACACTATATATATATATATACACGATGTGTGTGTGTGTGTATATATATATTTTTTTTTTCCCCATATCTCCACATTGCCACCAACATCTGTTGTTTCCTCTGTTGTTAATTTTCACCATTCTGACAGGTGTGAGGTGGTATTTCATTGTGGCTTTGATTTGTATTTCCATGATGATGAGTGATGATCATCTTTTCTTGTGTCTGTTGGCCATTTGTATGTCCTCTTGGGAAAAATATCTATTCGTGTCTTCTTCCCATCTCTTAACTGGATTTTTCATTTTTGGGGCATTGAGTTTTATAAGTACTTTATAGATTTTGGATACTAACCCTTTATCAACTATGTCATTTGCAAATGGATTTTCCAGTTCTGTAGGTTGCCTTTTAGTTTTGTTGATTATTTCCTCTGCTATGCACAAGCTTTTTATTTTGAACAAACCCCAATGGTTCATTTTGGTTTTGTTTCCCTTGCCTCTGGTTACATGTCTAGTAAGAAGTTGCTGTGGTTGAGGTCAAAGAGGTTGCTGCCTGTGTTCTCCTCTGGGATTTTGATGTATTCCTGCCTCACATTTAGGTCTTTCATCCATTTTGAGTTTATTTTTGTGTATGGTGTAAGAAAGTGGTCCTGTTTTATTCTTTTGCATATGGCTGTCCAATTTTCTTAGCACCATTTGTTGAAGAGACTGTCTTTTTTCTATTGGATATTCTATCCTGCTTTGTTGAAGATTCGTTGACTATACAGTTGTGGGTTCATTTCTAGGTTTTCTATTCTGTTCCATTGATCTATGTGTCTGTTTTTGTGCCATTACCATACTGTCTTGATGCCCACAGCTTTGTAATATAGCTTGAAATCCAGAATTGTAATGCTTCCAGCTTCTCTTTTCTTTTTAAAGTTGCTTTGGCTATTCAGGATCTTTTCTGATTCCATAAAAATTTAGGATGATTTGTTGTAGATCTGTGAAAATGCTGGTGGTATTTTGATAGAGATAGTATTATATATGTAGATTGCTTTGGGTATTATAGACATTTTAACAGTATTTTTTCTCCCAATCTGTGACCATGGAATGTGTTTCCATTTCTTTGTGTCATCTTCAATTTCTTTTGTCAGTGTATTATAGTTTTCAGAGTACAGATCTTTTACTTCTTTGGTTAGGTTTATTCCTAGGTATCTTGCGGTTTGGGGGGCAGTTGTAAATGGGGTCAATTCCCTGATTTCTCTTACTACTGCTTCATTATTGATATATAGAAATGCAACAGATTTCTGTACATTGATTTTGTATCCTGTGACTACTGAATTCATGTGTCAGTTCTAGCAAATTTTTGGTGGAGTCTTTTGGGTTTTCTACATAGAGTACCATGTGACCTGCAAATAGTGAAAGTTTGGCTTCTTCTTTGCCAGCTTGGATGCCTTTTATTTCTTCTTCTTGTCTGATTGCTCAGGCTAGGACTTTCAGTACTATGTTAAATAAAAGCAGTGAGGCAGGACATCCCTGTCTTATTGCTGACTATTGAGGAAAAGCTCTCAGTTTTTCCCCAGGGAGGATGATATTAGCTGTGGGTCTTTCATATATGTCCTTTATCATGTTGCGGTATGCTCCCTCTATCACTACTTTGTTGAGGGTTTTATCAAAAATGGATGCTGCATTTTGTCAAATGCTTTTTCTGCATCTATTGAGAGGATCATATGGTTCTTACCTTTTCTTTTATTAGTGTGGTGTATCATGTTGATTGATTTGTGAATACTGAATCACTCTTGCAGCCCAGGAATAAATCTCACTTTACCTTGGTGAATAATTCTTTTAATGCATTGTTGGATTCAGTTTGCTTGTATATTGTTAAGAATTTTTGCATCCATGTTCATCAGGGATATTAACCTGTGATTCACCTTTTTAGTGGGATTTTTGTCTGGTTTTAGAATCAAGATGATGCTGGTGTCTTAATGAGTTTGGAAGCTTTCCTTCCATTTTTATTTTTTGGAAATGTTTGAGATGAATAAGTATTAACTGTTCTTTAAACATTTGGTGGTATTCCTTTGGGAAGTTATCTGTGTACATTTGTTTGTTGGGGGATTTTTGATAACTGATTCAGTTTGTTTGCTGGTTATGGGTCTGTTCAAATGTTCTAGTTCTTATTTCTCTTTTGGTAGTTTATATGTTTCTAGGAATTTATCCCTTTCTCCAGATTGCCCAGTTAATTGTCATATAATTTTTCATAATACTGTTTTAAAATTGTTTGTTTTACTGTGGTGTTGGTTGTTATCTCTCCTCTTTCATTTGTGATTTTATTTATTTGGGACCATTCTCTTTTCTTTTTGGGAAGTCTGGCTAGGGATTTATCAGTTTTATTAATTCTTTCAAAGAAGTAACTCCTGGTTTCAATGATCTGTTCAATTGTTTTATTCTGTTTCTATATCATTTATTTCTGCTGTGATCCTTATTTCCCTTATTCTGCCTGCTTTGGGCTTTATTTTCTTTTCCTTTTCTAACTCCTTTCAATGTAAGGTTAGGTTGTGTATTTGAGACTTTTCTTGCTTCCTGAGATAGGCCTGTAATGTATATACTTCCTTCTTAGGACCACTTTTGCTGTATACCAAAGGTTCTGGACTGTCATATTATTATTTTCATTTGCTTCCATGTATTTTTTTATTTCTCCTTTAATTTTCTGGTTTGCCCATTCATTCCTTACTTAGTTGGATGTCCTTTAATCTTTATGGATTTATGTTTTTTCCAAATTTTGTGGTTGTCTTCAAGTTTCTTAGTGTTGTGGTGTGAAAATATGCATGGTATGATCTCAGTCTTTTTGTACTTGTTGTACAAAAACAACAACAAGTTGTTGATTTGTGAGCCAGTATGTGATCTATTCTGGAGAATGTCACATGCGCACCTGGAAAGAATGTGTATTCTGATGCTTTAGGAGGGAATGTTCTATATATATCTGTTAAGTCCATTTGGTGCAGTGTGTCATTCAAAGCCATTATTTCCTTATTGATTTTCTGCTTAGATGATCTGTCCATTGCTGTAAATGGGGTGTTAAATTATCAGTGAGCTTCTTTATATATATTATTAAGCATTTTATATATTTGGGTACTCCCAAGTTGGAGGCATAAATATTTACAATTCTTAGATCTTCTTGTTGGATAGACACCTTTATTATAGTTCCCTCCCTATCTCTTGTTACAGTCTTGGATTTAAAGTCTAGTTTATCTGATATAAGTACAGCTACTCCAGATTTCTTTTGACATTAAGATGATTAATGGTTCTCTATTCCTCACTTTCATTCTGCAGATGTCTTTATGTCTAAAATGAGTCTCTTATGTGCAGCATATAGAAAGGACTTATTTTATGCATTATGATACCCTATGTCTTTTGATTGGCGCATTTAGTCCATTTCCATTCAGAGTGATAACTGATCTACATGAATTTAGTGCCATGGTATACCCTGTAAAGTCAGTGTTTCTAGAGATTTTCTCTTTTCCTTTATTAGGTTGCTTTTGGTCTTTCCCACTCAAAGAGTCCCCTTTAACATTTCTTGCTGGGCTAGTTTGGTAGTCAAAAACTCCTTTAGTTTTTGTCTTGGAAACTCTTTCTTTCTTTTTCTATTCTGAATGACAGCCTTGCTGGATAGAGTTTCCTTGGCAGCATATTTTTCCCATTCACATTAAATATATCCTACCAGTTTCTTCTGGCCTGTCAAGTTTCTGTGGAGAGACCTGCTGTTAACCTTATCTGTCTTCCCTTATGGGTTAGGGATTTCCCTTATTACCTTCAATGTTTTTTCCTTATCTCTCTCTTTTGCAAATCTTACCATGATATATTTTGTTGTTGGCCTGCTTTTGATGATTTTGATGTGACTTGGATGTCTGTGTCCTTCCCCAGATTAGGGAAGTTTTTAGCTATAATTTATTCAAATAAACCTTCTGCTCCTTTTTCCCTCTCTTCTTCTGGGACTCATATGACATTAATGTTATTATGCTTTACGGAGTTGCCAAGTTCCCTAAGTCAAAATTTGTGATCCAATATTTTTCTTTCCCTCTTCTTTTTTGCTTCATTATTTTCCATAATTCTGTCATATGTATCACTTATTTATTCCTCTATTTCTTTCATCCTTGTTACCAATACATCCAGTTCATTTTACATCTTGGTTATAGAATTTTTTATTTTGGACTGACTAGTTTTCTGCTCTTTTTCCTCTATGATAAGGGACTCACTTGGTCTTCTGTACTTTTTTCTGGCCCAGCTTATAACCTTAGGGTTGTTGCTTTAAATTCTGGTTTAGACACATTTTTCATATCTGTTTTGATTAGGTCCCTGGCAGTGACCTCTTCTTTTTCTTTCTTTTCATATGAATTCCTCTATCTTGCCATTTTATCTAGGTCTCTGTGTTCTTCTCTGTGTTAGGAAAGTCTGTTATGTATTCTGCTCCTGAGAGTAATGACTTTATGAAGATGAGGTCATATCCTGTCTAGGACCTGGTGCTTCAGGAACTGTTTCTGGTGTATGCTGTGTGCACTCTGCTGCTGTGTTTTGGCTGTTCTTTTCCTCAGGTCAGTCCTCTGCAGTTTCTCCTTTCTTCCAGTGGGGAGTGTTTGAACCTTGGCCACTGTATGGCCTGTCTTAACTATATGTGTTTGGTCTGCTTGTTAAAAGAGGCTACATCCCATTTCCCCAGAGCTGAAGCTTTCCAGCAGTCTATGGTCAATAGGTATGGTGTGTGTCAGGGGTTTGTCATTGTCTTCTGGGAGAGCAGTCCGCTGCTGTTCTGAGTTTCAGGCACTCTTCTCCTAGTTAAAAAAACAACACAGAATGAAACAAAACCTGTAGAGTGTAGGGAAGTTTGTCTTGGTGTAAGTGGCTCAAGCCTCCAGTGTGGGTGCTGTGTTGTTCACCAAAGTCTGTGCATCAGCTGGCTCTCTTGTTCCTGATAGGGGATTTTGTGCCTGCCATTCTTTAGGAAGCCCTCACAGAAGAGCTAACAATCTCCCTTTCTTTGTTCCAGGCATCCCTGAGACCCTGCCTTCACCCTGTCTGTGTCTGAACTGTCTGATCAACCAGCAGTGCTGTGCTCTTGTGTTTCATCTCAGACATACTGGCTTGGTTACAAAATTCCAAATTATAGGGACCCAGTGCAGCATGGATCTGCATGAATCCTCTCTGGGAGAGTATCATCATGCTCTGGGTAGTGCCAGTTTGTCCTGGAAGGGCAGTTACATGAATGTGCAAGGACTTGGACTTTATGGTAAAACACAACAAATACTGGTGTCCAGGTTAGGTGCCTTCAGTAGGTGCCTCTGTTCCTATGCTAATGAATGGGGCAGCTCAATGGTGCCCTTCAGCTCTTATATCCCCAGAGGAACGGTGCTGCCTCTCCCAAATGCACTTCAGGAAGGGGAACTATCTCTCCCAGTGCAACTCAAGGGATCCTCAGACCACACTCTTTGCTTCTGGGTCTCTGCTCTCCTTCACCACAGAAACAACTCTATGCCTACCAGGCTTCATTCTGGCAATGCTGCGGACATCTAAAACTTCAGACTTTGAGCTCCACTGCTTGTAAAATCTTGTGATTATCAGCCCCGTCATTTTCCTTGTCAATGATTTTGGGGAAATATTTTTCTTGTAAAATGCCCTGTGCCCTGCTTTCTCTCTCTCTCTTCTCTCCCAGATCAGGGATCTTTCTTGTCCCCAACACCAGTGATTCTTTTCCACCCAAATCACATCTTCACACCTCCTACTTTCTGTGATGTGGCCTCTCTTCTTCCTGTAGTTGTACAGTTTGTTCTCTCAGTCCTCAGATCGATTTCCTGGGTGTTCAGAATGATTTTATATTTATCTAGCTGTGTGAGAGGGATGAGGCAAGCATAGGTTCCACCTACTATTCTGCCATCTCAATTCTTCTTCCTAAAGAATTAGTTTTTATTGATAAATAATAACATGAAATAAGAACATTAACTTACGTGAATTTTTTATTTTTACTTAGTAAATATTTTAATTACAATGGTGAATAATGGAAAGCAGGTTGGAAGTTTGGGTTACACATAGATATATCAGGGTTTTAACCCAGTTTCTTCTAATTTCTAGTTCTGATGGATTTGAGCTACTCACAAAATCTGAGTTTCAGTTTCATTCCTATAAAATGGGGATAATCATTCTTGTCTTCTCTCACTGGGTTGTTGTGAGGGCCATATGCGCAAAATATTCTTTCAATTTTAAAGTTTTATAGAGGGCAAAGATTTATATTTGCTAGAGATGAGATCTTTTTCTTCTCATTTCTAAAACACTGTCCTGACACTACACAAAATGTAGAAATTTGACACACAGCAAATGCAAAACAAACAGATAAAAAGAAAAAAAAAGCACAAACAAAAAATATCATACATATTGAGCAAACCTTGTGGTGAAATGAGTTCACACAGCAACAAACCATGGGAAATTCCCAGTCCTATACTGTTGGGGTTCCAAAGCCCAGCTAGCTGCTGCTTATTGTAAAACCTTTATTCAGAAATCTTCAATACTTAGCTTTTTCATAACTTCCCATTGTTACTTATAATTGCTGATATTTACGTGGTGTTGGTTGTTATTTCTCCTCTCTCATTTGTGATTTTATTTATTTGGGCCCTTTATCTCTTCTTTTTGATAATCTGGCTAGAGGTTTATCAGTTTTATTCATTTTTGTCAAAGAACCAACTCCTGGTTTCTTTGATCTGTTCCACTGTCTTTTTAGTTTCCGTATCACTTAGTTTCTGTATCACTTATTTCTGCCCTAATCTTGATTATTTCCTTCCTTTGGCTGGCTTTAGACTTCATTTGTTGTCCTTTTGTAGCTTCTTAAGGTATAAGGTTAGGTTGTTTATTTGAGATTTTTCTTGCTTCTTGAGGTAGGCCTCTATTGCTATATACTTCCCGTTTGGGACTGCTTTTGCTACATCCCAAAATTTTGGATCAATGTGTTTTCATTTTCATTTGTTTCCATGTATGTTTTTATTTCTTCTTTCATTCCCTGTTTCACCCATTCACTGTTTAGTAGCATGTTGTTTAACATCCATGTATTTCTGGCCTGTCCCGATTTTTTTCATGTGGTTGACTTCTAGTTCCATATTGTTGTGGTCAGAAAAGGTGCATGGTATGACTTCAATCCTGTTGTATTCATAGAGGCCTGCTTAACAGTGACCTAATATGTGATCCATTCTGGAGAATGTTCCAGGTGTGCTTGAAAAGAATGTGTATTCTGTTGTTTTAGGATGGAATGTCCTGAATATATCTGCTAAGTCCATCTGGTTGAGTGTGTCATTCAAAGCCATTGTTTCCTTGTTGATATTCTGTTAAGATGATCTGTCCATTGATGTAAGTGGGGTGTTAAAGTCCCCTAGTATCGTTGTGTTATCATTTAGTTCCTTTATGTTTGTTTTTAATTTATATAATATTGGGGGTGCTGGGTGGCTCAGTGGGTTAAAGCCTCTGCCTTTGGCTCGTGTAATGATCCCCAGGGTCCTGGGATTGAGCCCTGCGTCGGGCTCTCTGCTCAGTGGGGAGCCTGCTTCCTCCTCTCTCTCTGCCTGCCTTTCTACCTATTGTGATCTCTGTCTGTCAAATAAATAAAATCTTTAAAAAATATTAATTATATAATATTATATTGTGATTTCCCCTTTAAATATTTAACATTTCTTAATACTTAACTTACATATGTAGGAGATTCTCTAACATATAAGTGTGCTAAATAGTATTTTGAAGGGCTTATATGTGAAAACAGTTTTAAAATTTTTCTCTGAAATTGCTGATAATGACTTCACATCCCAATTTTCTCACTTCTTGTAGGTAAAAACTTCATTATGGACAAAAAATAATTTTTTAAAATTTGTTCTCTTTTTGTGTGAAGACACTTACCAAATTAAAAGTTAAAGAAAAATAAATTGACGCATATTCATCACTGTAGTAACAAGTAATATAGATTATAAAGATAGTGGCAGTTTTTGAAAGTATCAAAAATTAGATTTGATAATCATTCCAAAGGTATGAAAAATATATCTTCTGGCAAAGATGTGGAGCAACAGCATTCTAATACACTGCTGGTAGGAATCCCAAGTGGCATAGCCACTGCAGAAGATTAATTGAGAGATTTCTTACAACACTAAACATATTCTGCCATATCATCCAGGAATACGCTCTTCAGTATTTACTCAAAAATTTTAAAAAGTTATATTGACACAAAATACTGCACAAGGATGTTTATAGTAGCTTTGCACATAGCTGTCCAAACTTGGAAGAAACCAACATGTATTTGGTAGGTGAATGGATAAACTAAAGTACAATGAGGCAATGGAATATTATTGTGTGCTAAAAACAAATAAGCTATCAAGAGATGAAAAGACATGGAAGAGATAAATGCACATTACTATGATTCCAACAAAATGATGTTCCGGAAGAGGCAAAACTTTGGAAACAATCAAAAGATCAGTGGTTGCCAGTGGTTGGGGTGGGGTGCAGATGAACAGGAAGAACACAGAACATTCTAAGAGTAGTGAGAATACTCTGTATGATATTATATGCATAGGTGGCTCACCTCGATATATGCCACAGGTTTTTCATTTTCCTGTAAAATTTTGGTATTCAATTTTCACTCTGGGAATGGCTGGAGCTGATAAGAAAATTATCACCCTATGTGTTCTCAATTTTTAATTTCTAGTAACACAATATATGTTTTGAAAAATTTGTGATGGGGCACCTGGGTGGCTCAGTGGGTTAAAGCCTCTGCCTTCAGCTCAGGTCATGAACCCAGGGTCCTGGGATTGAGCCCCGCATCGCATCGGGCTCTCTGCTCAGCAGGGAGCCTGCTTCCTCCTATCTCTCTGCCTGCTTCTCTGCCTACTTGTGATCTCTGTCTGTCAAATAAATAAATAAAATCTTTTAAAAAAAAACCTTCGTGACAATTTTACGTTTGTATCATATTTAGCTAAACAAAATTTTGATGAAAAAGACTTTTTTTATTTTTAAAGGTTTTTGAACAATTAATTAAAGTAAAATACATTTCAAGATTAGAAGTTAGGTTTATGGAGTTACTGGGAGCATCCAAGGAGAGCCAACTGCATTTTTAAAAAAGATTTTATTTATTTATTTGACAGACAGAGATCACAAGTAGGCAGAGAGGCAGGCAGAGAGAGAGAGGAGGAAGCAGGCTCCCTGCTGAGCAGAGAGGCTGATGTGGGGCTCAATCCCAGGATCCTGGGATCATGACCTGAGCCAAAGGCAGAGGCTTTAACCCACTGAGCCACCCAGGTGCCCCAATTGCATGTTTTGAATATTTTATGTATTTAAAATATTTTAAATTATTATTCCAATATTTAAGCATTCTTCCAAGCTAATCTGCTAATATGAAGGAATTCTGACACATTGTGAAGGAAATGTAATTTAAAAATATAAAGGTCAATGATGGTAAGACAGTGTAAATTATTGCCAAATTTCAGCATTATACTTAAATATTATATTAAATGTTAATTAAGCTTAGAGCAAATTTGTCATTTAAAATAATTGAGAAATTCCTAAAAATAGTAATATTGAACTATATCATGCAGTAAATAGAGTCCATTCTTATTACTGTTATGAATGAACTCCTAACTGGCAAGTAAGTAGATCACTCAAAATTTTTAAAACAAAATAATTTTATTAGTTGCTAATGCTCACCAAAAAAAAAAAAAATCATACTATACAAACTGTATGATTTCTTTTATTACTATTTTGAGCTCTCCTCCATTCTACCTGCATATTTTGTAGTTGACTTATTGTGCTTTTCTTTTTTTTAAGATTTTATTTTTTAAGTTATCTCTATGCCCAACATGGAGCTCAAACCTACAACCCCAAGATCAAGAGTCTCACACTTTACCAGCTAAACTACTCAGGTGCCCCAAGTCTTTTTTGTTGCTGTTGTTAAAAACTCCATGGTGTTCTTAATCTATAAATTTGTTTGTAATTGCACAAAAATATTGTGTATAAAATAAGACTAGGAGGGAAAAACATAGTCTATATTTACAGTGGTCAGAAATGAAGGGGTATTTGAAGTATCACATATCTGGAATAGGAACAGACATCCCAGAACATTCTGGCTAGAAGAGAAACCCAAGAACATCTTCAGACATTCTTCTTTTTTTTTTTTTTTAAAGATTTTATTTATTTATTTGCGAGAGAGACAGTGAGAGAGAGCATGAGCGAGGAGAAGGTCAGAGGGAGAAGCAGACTCCCCATGGAGCTGGGAGCCCGATGCGGGACTCGATCCCGGGACTCCGGGATCATGACCTGAGCCGAAGGCAGTCGTCCAACCAACTGAGCCACCCAGGCGTCCCCAGACATTCTTCTTTTGTTCAGGGATAGTGACACACAGAAATGAACGTAATTAAAGAAAAGTCCTATCTAAAATAGCATACAAAGTGGGAGCAACTCCCTTGGGAGCTTAGGATATTTCACAGTTCTGAGTGTTAGCAACTCAAATGCCTGTAGACGATGAAGCATCTGAAGATGACTCATATTCAATTTCTTTAAACAGTGAAAAAAACTTACATTTTCAAATAAGAGAGTATAATGGTTTCTGTACACTATGGAAGATTCTGATTTGGTGAAACAGAATATTTCATCTTTTTTTAGAATCTGATATAAAAAATTCTCCCCATTCTTTTGGACTGAATTTAAATACTCATAGGTAAGAATGAGATAGACTTTTTAAAAATGTCACAACAGATCAGAATAATTTCATTTGCATAGTTTAACAGATTATCCAAATAGTGTTATAGTTATTGGTTTGTATTTAAATTGCGACAACTTGTGACAAGTAACTGTTCAGGGATAGTTAATTAAGTTAAGAATTATTTTAGTCTATTACTATGTTGTACACTTGAAACTAAGATAGCACTGAATGTTAACTAACTAGAATTAAAATAAAAACTTTAAAAAATGAAAAAGAGAATAGTTTTAGTCTTTCCAATTTTTTTTCCCTTTCTCCTAGAGCTGTGTACTTTTGCATGGGAACACTGTGAAAAATATTTTTTTTCTTTTTTCTTTTTTTTCTAAATTAAAGATGGCATGTGTTGTGATGAGCACTGGTGTTATATGCAACTAATGAATCACTGCACACTGCATCAAAAACTAATGATGTACTGTATGCTGGCTAACTGAACATAATGATAATAAAAAATTAAAATTAAAAACTTAATAAAAAATAAATGAATAAATGAAAATAATTTCTTTTGCTAGTTATAGTTCCTTTACACTTTTTAAAGTTTCTTGTAGATTACAAGCATGTTTTTAAAATTTAGTTCCATATTGTTTCCACATTTGTAAATTAACAGTACAGATAATGTTTAATATTTCAGAACCACCACACTGTTCTGGAAAGTAGCAATTAAAGCTGAATACTAGGAAGTAAGTAAAAAAAAAAATAACAAAATAACAAAACCCAGAGTGGACAAAAATAGATGCTCTCCAACAATTAATGCATTTTATGCATTTTTTTATTTAAACTATCTCATGTTTGGTTTGTTTTTAATCAGTCTATTTGCTCTTATTTTGTACATAGTCTGACAAACTTGACTATCTTATTCCTAAATTTCTAGTAGCTTAGAAACAGCAAAGGGGTAGAGATTATCAGAGAAATCAGCTATAGCAAGCAGGTAAAATGAAACAAAAACACAACAGTCTGGGGCCTACTGGGAAAGGGTCAAATACCTTTAAACACAATCTATATTGAAGAAATGTGTATAATAAATAAATTCAATAATTACTTAAAAAGTTGTTCATTCTCTGCCTTCCTCAGGAGGAATGTAAGGCAGCTTACGTGAATTTATAATATTAGAAAGCAAGGTGAAGGGCTGAGGGAAGTGTGTAGGAAATGGTGTCAGAGAGAAGTTTACCTTAGCAATCTACATCCACTTACTGAAAGTTTGTTTCCTTTATCACTTGGTGGATCCTTTGGAGAAATCCCTTTTTTTTTTTAAATCATTTTTTAAAATTTATTTTCAGCATAACAGTATTCATTGTTTCTGTACCACACCCAGTGCTCCATGCAATCCGTGCCCTCTGTAATACCCACCACCTGGTTCCCCCAACCTCCCACCCCCCCCACCTCTTCAAACCCTTCAGATTGTTTTTCAGAGTCCATAGTCTCTCATTGTGAGAAATACCTTTTGGAACATAATTTGCCTGGGGGAACCTAAATACTCCTTTCTAATGAAAATTATGTACCTGAAGTTGTCTCCCTTCTCATTATGACTGACAGTTAAATGGGCCACATTTAAACTTGATCATTACAGAACTATGTAAACCCTTTATGGGCAACATTTGTATTCTTTCCATTGAGTTTTTATTAATTTCCTTTGAGCTTACTCATTACTATTTTTCTGTTATTTTCATTAGTGTTGCTTTCTTTCTTTTTTATGAACTCTTTCTAAAACAATATAGGTTATTAATAAATAAATGAAAATGACCTTTCAAAAAAAGTAAAATAACGTACATATTTGAAGTTTGAGAAAAATCTAATAACACATATTTCTAGGAATTGCAAGTTAGTATACATACCAGATTATTTTAAATGTGTATCTAGTTTAATTTTTTGTTAAGTCTTTCCTTCATTTTAACTATAAGAACAAATATATCTACATTAATTTAAAATTCCAAACATACACCTAATTTTCAACCTATTAACCTGGTGTAAGAAAATAGCATCTAGGTTAGCACTGTCTAATAGAATTTTCTATTACACATACACTAAAATAGCTAAAATAAAAAGACTGTCACTTCCAAATGCTAGCAAGGATTTAGAGCAACATTCCTAATCTCATATATTTTTGGTGGAAGGATAAAGTGATATGTCAATTTAAAAATCAGTCTGGCAATTTGTCATAAAGCTAAACATCACCTATATTATGATTGAGCAATTTCATTTACCCAAGAGAAATGAAAACATGTGTCCACAAAAAAGTCATGTTTAAGAATCTTCACAGCTACTTTATTTTCAAGAGCTATATTACCTTTTTTAAGCACAGACATGATTGCTTCCTCAAAAACCTATTGCTTGTCAGTTTACTAAGAGAACTAATCAAAGTTACATCTTTATTGTTTTATTGCCCATGAGATTATAATTATCTCTTTTTCTCATAATAGTATATCTAATGAAATCAAGGATCCTTCACACTAATTATGCAAAGAAATAACAAATTTGTGTATGACTAACTAACATTGATTTCTGTCTTATTACATGATAACTATCTCAAAGGAAAGCTGTAGCTGTACTGATGCCTAAATTATCAGTAGCAAAAATCTGCAAAAGAGAAACCCAGGAGTAAAAATCAATCAATCAATCAATCAATCACACACACACTGGAACATTACTCAGCCATAAAATGAATGAAATCTTGCCCTTTGCAATGGCAGGGATGGAACTAGGGAGTATTATGCTAGGCAAAATAAGTCAGTCAGAGAAAGACAAATACTATATGATTTCACTCATGTATGGAATTGAAGAAACAAAACAAATGTGCAAAGGGAAAAAGAGAGAGAGAAAACAGCAAAGCAAGGAATGGACTCTTAACTATAGAGAACAAATGGATGGTTACTAGAGAGGAGGTGGTTGGGAGGATGGATAAAATAGGTGATAGAGATTAAGGAGTGCAGTTGCTGTAATGAGCACCTGCTGTTGTATGGAAGTGCTGAATTACTATATTGTACCCCAGAAACTAATATTACACTATATATTAACTCATTGGAATTTAACTAAGAGCTTTTTTTTTTTTTAAAGATTTTGTTTGTTTATTTGACAGACAGAGATCACAAGTAGGCAGAGAAGCAGGCAAAGAGAGAGAGGAAGGGAAGCAGGCTCCCTGCTGAGCAGAGAGCCCGATGCAGGGCTCGATCCCAGGACCCTGAGACCATGACCTGAGCCAAAGGCAGAGGCTTAACACACTGAGCCACCCAGGCGCCCCTAACTAAGAGCTTTTAAAAAGAAATATAACTGACCTGAATTAAGGGAATGTAAGTATGTGTTGAGGTATCAATATCATTTGAACACACAAAATGCAAAGAAAGAGAACATTATTTTTGGATAGGCATATGAATATGGAAATGACAAACTTTATTTCCAAATTAATGTATAGATTTAAACAATTTCAATTAAAGCCACAATGGAATCAATTTCAGAAAATAGCAAAGTATTTCTAAATTTTATTTTCAGGATAAAAGAAACAAACACTCAAGTTTGTTTTAGAGAAAAGAAATAACAAAACCTATGGCAAAGTTAATACTTAGAAGTAGTGTAAATCTGCATGATTTCAACCAATGGATCATTTATTCAAGGTTCACTAGAGAAATTAATCAGTCACAATATATAGTCCAAAAAACATGTATAAGAGCTTAGTAAATCTAATAGATATACCAGGGAATGGGGATGATATGTGGATTAATTATTAAAATATTGGTGAAGTGTGAATATTTTGTGAAATCTCAGTCGAGATTTCACAGTATAGACTAAATAATTTAGTATAGACTAAATAATTTAGTATGGACTAAATAATAAGTATTGACTTTTTTTTTTGTTTTGTAATCAAAACAAAACTTGTTAGAGCAATGAAAACTTATCCTGGCACCTATAAAATCTTAAAATACTTCATACAATGGGAGACAGATATTCTCACAACAGTTTTTATGTCCAAAACTATAATTTTCCAAGATAATTAGCAATGAGAATAACAAGGAAAGATTTCCAAAATTACATCATGAAATGGAAGAATGGCTCAAGGATATCTTTCAGGAGGCATGAAAGGCAGGGATAAAAATAGGGACTAAAAAAAAAAAGTAAGATATATATATATATATAGAGAGAGAGAATGAAATTTAGATTTTGTTTTGTTTTGTTTTTGCATTTTTAAAAAGATTTTATTTATTTATTTGAGAAAGAGAGAGAGCGAGCGAGTGAGCACTAGCAGGGGAAGGGGCAGAGGGAGATGGAGAAGCAGGCTCCCTGCTGAGCAAGGAGCCTGACACAGAGCTCAACCCCAGGACTCTGGGATCATGACCTGAGCTGAAGGCAGACACTTAACTGACTTTAGGGTCCAGGAAAGAAAGAAAAAATTAAAGATGGTAGGAGAAGTTCTGGAAAAAACAACCATGGCAACTTCCTGGTAAAATAGCTCTATGGACTGAATGTTTATGTCTCCCCCCACTCCAAACTCATGTTGAAACTCAAATCCCAATATGATGGTGTTTGGAGATAGGCTTTTGGCAGGTAATTAATTAGCTCATGATGGTGAATGGTTTTAGTGCCCTTATAAAAAGAGACCGAAGTTCAACCTAGCCCTCTTTCTGCCTTGTAAAGACACAAGACAATGGTAGTCTGCAACTGGGAAGAGGGCTGTCACCAGAATTCAACCATACTGACACCCTGATCTCAGACTTCCAGCCACCATAAATGGGAGAACTGAATTTCTGTTGTTTAAAAGACACCCAGTCTATGGTACTTTGTTATAGCCGCCTGAACTGACAAAAACAAATAACATTGAACAATGTATATGATTCTTCCTTCTAACACGCTTAAAAAAATAGTAGAAGCTTTTTTCAAAGACAAAAACAAACAAACAAACAAACACAAACCAAGTATAGCATAGAAGAGAATAAAACAGCAATGCAATTTTGAAAACTGAGAAGCAGATGGATTAGTGGGAATTGAATTAGTTTTGGTATAATGGGTAAAACTAATCATTGATCTGATGTACACATTCGAATCCTCTGGATCTGGCATTGTTGGGTACCTGTGGAATTGAATCTTGAGAAGAGTTATATAAATGAAGGAAGA
Organism: Enhydra lutris kenyoni; assembly: GCF_002288905.1. NCBI lineage: Eukaryota > Metazoa > Chordata > Mammalia > Carnivora > Mustelidae > Enhydra > Enhydra lutris. The sequence continues at coordinate 15,767,999 of NW_019154107.1, read as the reverse complement.
TTTGGAAAATGGTGTAAAGAAAGCAGAGATAAAGAAGGTAAAGCAACTATATGAGACTGAGTCCGGCATTGGTCTCCTTGCTCAGTGGGCAGCCTGCTTCTCCTTCTGCCTGCTCTGCCTGCCACTTCTCCTGCTTGTGCATTCTCACTCTAGCTCTCTCTCAAAACAAATAAATAAATAAAATCTTAAAAAAAAATAAAAAGATAGTAATATGATTGTATTTTAGCATATTTTTGTGTGTGCACTCTTTATGTCTGGGTGACACTCAGGGTACTGACTTTTTGCTTAACATCTTTTTGGGCCTTAATTTTATGTTACCATTTCCTTTAAAGATGGATGACACAGATAAATTTTGTTGTTATTTCAAGGCTGTTAAAATTCCATTCTAGGATTCCATTTACAATTAGCTATACTGAACATGAAGTGCTATTTTTCACTTGTGGGAGACACTGCTGGCTCTCTCCCATATCCAGTTATTTTCTCTGTCCCAGTCCTGTTAGAGTTTACAATTCTCAGTCCCGTTGCAGCTAGGCAAGATGGTGTGACTAAGTCTAGCCAACAAAATGTGAGTGGAAGCCATGTGTGTTATTTCCAAGCTAAGATGGTTGCTTGCTGTGGCACCTGGGTGGCTCAGTTGGTTAAGTGTCTGCCTTCAGCTCAGGTCATGATCTCAGGGTCCTGCTTAGCGGTGAGCCTGCTTCTCCCTCTACTTCTGCTTCTCCCCCCATCTCCCCCACTTTTGCTCTTTCTCTCTCTCTCAAAATAAATAAATAAAATCTTAAAAAAAATTAAAAAAAGGTAAAGTAATTATGAATATGTACGCAAACAATTATACAGCCTAAAATTGTGCAAAGCAACAACTGATAAAATATGAAGAGAAATGGATATATCAACATTTATTGTTGAAATTTTAAATTATTTTTTCTCAGAAACTAATACAAATATAGAAAGATAAAGAAGGTTAACATAAGATTAATATGCTCAAACCAGTAGATAAATATTTATTATTTTAATTGACAACAAAGACCTCAATGTTCCCTTTCTTAAATGACAACTAGGATCAAAAAGAAATTTTCTCACCACAATAAAAGCTATCATAGTATCAAAATACTATGTATTGTATCATTGATACATAGTATCAAAATAGATATCAAAAACTCAACTACATATTTAAAAAAATCAGATTGACACAAATAAAGGAACAGCAACAAAAATCTTTAAACCTAATCTCTAAGATTTCAAACATTAGGAATTCCTGCTGTCACTTCTATTTGATATAAAAGTGGAGGTACTAACCAATGCAAGAAATAAGGAACAGAATTATAAGGATTAAAAGATAAAGAAAAAATCCTATTATATTATCAGATAATGTGGTTTTGTAGAAAATTGAACAAAATCAATAGGCAAGCTCTTGGCACTAGCAAGAGTTTAGCAAAGTTGTCCCATACCAGATCATCTTCCACTCCACATGTACACTAAGACATAGAGCTTTGATGCATTTAAAATACCTATTATAGTATTTACATCAAACACTAGGTACACATAAATATTTTTTATGGAAGAAAATTTAAAAGAAAAAAATAAATTTCCTAAAATAGAGGCTTTCCACAACATATACTACAGCAATCTACAAAGTCATAACAAAATACAAAACAAACAAAACAATATGATATTGGGACATGCCCAGATAATTCCCAGGTAAAGCAATAGGCTACAGTAGGAAGCTCAAAACCAGTGTTATGTACATATAGAAAATCAATATATTATAACCAGGCCATCAGAAATTGTCTGGAAATGTTACAGTGTTTGTCAGTTGGTTTTGGAAATTAGTTGGGTCAATATATAGAGAAAAATAATTATTTTACCTCTACCTCTTACCATCATTTAAAACTGTACTTTAAATGGATTAAAGATCTGAATATAAAGTGTAAAAATATTAAACCAATAAACTAAATTGTCGGAATTACTATGTGACCTTGGGATGGGGAGTGAACTTCTTAAATAATATTCCAAGAAAGAAAACAGTCAAAATTTTGATAAAACTGATTGAATGCATGCAAAATTAGATTTTTTATTCAACAAAGGATGTTGTATGTAATGTTTACAGATGTGTAACAGATTGAGAAACAGAATATAAATATCTAAAACTGAACGGTGATAAATATGTAAGCTATAAAAAAGAACATCCAATATAAAATGTGCACGAGCAAGTAAGAAGTTAACTCACAAACAGAAAATCCTAAAAAGCTTAAAATTTACTAAATAAAAGTGCAATCAAGTCTTACTGGCAATTAGAAAAAAAATGGAAAATTAAAATGGTAAGGAGGGACCATTTATAGCTATTAGAGTCCCCCAAATCTGAAAGACATCTAATGCTAAATCTTAATAGAATATGCTGAAATAGGAACCTACATATTCTTCAGGAAAGGAGTGCAAAATTTTAGAGATAATCTGGAGAGCATTTTTTTTAAAGGTACTTAGTTACATATGCACACACTGGGATGATTTTATAATTTTTCACACAAACTGTGACATTTCATAATTATACTTGGATAATTGGCATAAATGGACTGTTCTGGATAAAGTGAGGTACATGGTCATGCAACACATTATATTAATCCTATCTGAAATATATCCAAGAGAAATTAAAGCAAAAGTCAATATAGGAACATATTATGTGTATGTTCATTACTGTATTGATTGTAGTAATAAAGCATCATGAAAACTAAGTGTCCATTTATTTATAGAGAAAGAGAAAGTAAGATGAGAATGCACACTATGCAATGGTTAGCAGTGAAATAAGTATATATTCAGCAACATTAAATATTGTTGGGTAAAGCAATAAACCTTATATTCACCTTAGGATACATGACTATTCAAGTATATGTATAGATGCTGTCTATTGGTGGGATGTGGACTAGAAAGTGAAATATAAATTAAAAGAGTGAAAGAAAAATAGTAAATACAAAATTAATAGAAGGAAAAGACTACAGTTGAACTAATGAACATCATTAACTTAATGAAACATAAATAATCTTTATTTTTTTAACTTTTTAATGTGGGGCTTGAACTCACAACACAGATCAAGATCTAAGCTAAGAGTAGGACACAACTGATTCACCCAGGTGCCCCCCAAAATAGTCTTTAGATAGAAATGTTTAATTTTTCCTCATAGAAGTACTATAATTAAAACTGAACATGTTCATCTACTTACACCTAACTGTTCATCTGAACATAACATGTAACATTGGCAGGGATCATTTACCCTTACAATGATCTATGTACAGTGTTTAAGGATTCCTAGTTGAAACATTATTGTGATCATCTTTGCTTCCTAAGTCACCTCTGTGTTTTTATTGATAAATTGATTGAAGAGCACTTTTATTTCCTCGGCTGCTTCAGGGAGAAAAGGCAGTGATGGAAAAAGAAAATCATAAAATCATAAAAGATTTTGACCCATTGGGATTTTCAATCTTCTATTTCAACAGAGGTAACAAGTGAGCAAGCTCTTTTCGAATTGATGCTTTTGATGCAATGTTAGTCAAAGAAGAATGTAAGTTTAAATTAACAGTATATTAGAAAAAAATAATTTGACATTATATTCACAAAAGTTACAGATTATCTATGAGATACTTGGTAGGTATTACACGACATCAAACGCAAATAGAAAATATATTGGGTTTGGAAGGTCAAATTTAAAACTCTGGTAAAGGTCACATGCACGTGAATACACATTTATACATTCAGGGAAATGACCATATGATCTTTCTGACCCTCACATTGTTGTAGTGATTGTTTTTCAAATATACTGAGTAGGGTTTTGATGTCACGGAGACAAAGGCTATATAAAGGATAGACTGATGTGTTTGGATTTGAATGTAGATAATGAACAGAGCAATAGAATTGTGTTTACAAAAGGAACCTGATGAAACAAATTTGTTCCATAAGGCCATTTTCCATTTGCTTTCCCCGTTCCATAGTGACAGAAAAAGCAGTAAAATTGCTGATTTATTTTGTTAGGTTTTTCTTTTGGGGTATTTTGAATAAATCAACTGCAGGTTTACTTATTAGAAAAAATTGCTTTATTATACTACTCTGTCCTGGCAAATGTCCTTTTTACTTTCTTTAAGGAAGGCCCCAAGATGTAAGGAAATCCTCACGGTATTGAGTACATCTCTGAATTCTGATAACTGAAAGATATTGGTTTTTCTTCATCGTAGTTAGATTTCTTTAGAAATAAGGAAAAGATGATATATTTCTGCTGAAAGCTTACTCCCCTCCCCCTTTTTTCTTTTGGATCATAGTTTCACAGTTGACTAAGCATATATTTCAGTCTTTTACAAACATCATCTTTTCTTGCATGCTGTCCTTTTTTTCTAATCTCGTTTTATTCACTTCTTTATCCATAATCCCACTTCCATTTCTCTCCATTCATGAGCAGTCCCTACCACACTGAATAGACTTGAGGCCTTGAAAACCAATGTTTTAAAAACAAAATATTGCTTATCCTGTGTAGTTCCCCCCCCCATTCAGGGTCATGAAAGGTGAATCCTTGTTTTGGCAACACTTACAAGGTTAATTTTACTGTGTATCAGGATTCATCATGGCATTCGTATTCTGGCCATTTACTTGTTCCGGCTTCATCTGTTAAGTTTAGATCCAGCTAGTTATATACCTGCTATTGATAAATCTTCTAAGATAGTGTAGTAGAAAATAACTGTACCCACTCTCTCTCTCTCTCTCTCTCTCACTCACACACAATCACCTTGATTTGTATGCATGACTTTTGGTACTCTGAAGAAATTTTTTCACTAAAGACTTCTTCTCTTACATAACACATGTGCTGTCTTTCACAAATGCTTCTACACTTGATCTTAGCCAAAAGGCTGAGAAGGGATCACAAATGATTCTAATTTTTTTTTTTTTTACTTTGTCTTAATTTAATTGTAAAGTCACAGGAAGCTGCAAATGGTCCCATGTACCTTCCACCCAGTTTCCTCTAATGTTTACATCCTACATAACTCTTATACAAAATTAAAACTGGGAAATTGACATTAGTACAATGTGTGTGTTCTGTCCCATTTTGTTATATGTGTAGATTTGTCCAACTATCACCACAATTAAGGTACAAAACCGTTGAATCACCACAGTGATCTCCCTCTTTTTGTCCCTTTATAGACACACCCACCACTCTTCCCTCCACTATTCCTAACCCCTGACAACCATTGATCTGTTTTCCATCTCTGTAATTTTATCATTTATAGAATGTTATATGTGAATCTTGTGGTATATGACCTTTTGAGGTTGTCCTTTTTCATGCAGCATAACACCTTTGAGATCCATCCAACTTATTATGTATCCATATTTCATTTTTTTCATATTTCACTTTTTTAATTTAATTTAATTTTATTTTTTTCAGAATTTTTCAAATTTTTTTCAGAAATTTTCCAAAATTCATTGTTTATGTACCACACCCAGTGCTCCATGCAATATGTGCCCTCCATAATACCTACCACCAGGCTCGCCCAATCCCCCATCCCCTCCAAAACCCTGTTTGTTTCTCAGAATCCACAGTCTCTTATGGTTTGTCTACCCCTCCAATTTCCCCCAACTCACTTCTCCTTTCCTTCTCCCAGTGTCTTCCATGTTATTTCTTATGCTCCACAAGTAAGTGAGACCATGTGATAATTGACTCTCTCTGCTTGACTTATTTCACTCAGCATAATCTCTTCCTGTCTTGTCCATGTTGATACAAAAGTTGGGTATTCATCCTTTCTGATGGAGGCATAATACTCCATTGTATATATGGACCATATCTTCTTTATCCATTCATCCATTGAAGGGCATCTTGGTTCTTTCCACAGTTTGGCGACTGTGGCCATTGCTGCTATGAATATAGTTCATTTATTTTTATAGCTGAGTAGTATTCCATGGTAAGGATAGATTGCAGTTTGTTAACCATTCACCTTTTGTAGACATTTTCATTGTTTCTAGTTTTGGGTCATTACAAATAAGCCGATATAAACAATCATGTACAGGTTTTTATGTGGATATATATTTTCATTACAGTGGGATAAATGCTCAAGAGTGAAATTGCTGGGTTATATGATATAGGTATATTCTAAACTTTAATATTTATTTTCTTTATGTTTATCCAGTTATTTCTTTATGTGATACTCTTATGTATTTCTTCATCTTATCACCCAAAGATGAGCTGTGCATGGCAAATAATTTTAACACGTGCCCATGAAAAATAATAAAATAAAAAGCAAAAAGAGTTGGCCACAAGGATTTGCAAACAGAAGTCCACATTATTTTTCTCAGATTTAAGATCATCCATAATTATTTCTTCTAATTTGGAAAAGTTGGACTCCAGCCTCATCTCTCCCCCTAGTTCTGTGGTTGATATCCTTCATCTAGCTGATATACCATAATGCTATATATTTATTTTACCATATCCATGAGCTTGGAAAACCCCTGAAATTGTAATGTCACCCTCCTCCCTGGATTATACCCTATTTCTACTCCAGTCTAGTTTCTAAATCTTAGTTCAGTCTTTCATAAATGATTCTCTCCTTTCCTTCCAGATTAGGCATTACATCATTACTTTGGCTTATAGAGTTAAGCTCACCCTCAAAACTTTGGCTTGACCCACTCCTAAAGTTCTATTCCTGATTCAGGCTAACTCAGAAAGGCGACCTAAGTTAGTCTCTCAAAGATAGCTCCAGGGCTATGAGTCAGGACCCAGAAAGTTAAGATGGGGTGAGAGCCTGCATCACCTCAAGCAATTTAGTTAGTACCTGTGGACTTCAATTTCCTCATCTGTACATGATCTCCTCAGTTAATATTAACCTATTATTATGCATTATAAATTACCAGAAGACTCAGGCTTTGTGATTATTTCTACTTACACTTCTCATTCCATTCTTAGGTCAATACTAGTTCTTTTATTTTCTGAACAACAACAACAAAAGTAACTCTGTCTTTGTACCAAGAAGAATTGATATAACAGATTTTCTGGATTTTTCCCAGGCATTTTCCTTATCCATTCTCTTCTACAGTAATCCTGGTCAGTCCCCCAGAGTCTAACCTTTCTCTAAAATCATCTCATCAAGCTTCTTCACGCAATGCCATACAAGCATTAATCATTATGCTTTGTTAAGCTTAGTGCAGTGAGAGTAACTTTCTGAGGTTTAAATTTTTAATCAATTCTGTTTTTTCTCCACCAACATTATATGTCCATCTCATGACATGGGTCTACATATGCATTCCAGACTTGCATTGTCTTCTTTAGGAAACCAATACAGGAAAAATCCTATCTGAGTGAAAAAAACAGGATTTGTGAAAGGGGCTATTCCTGTTGCATAATACTCAATAAAAAAATTGTTTTAGAGCAATAATTATCTAGAATTCAAGAGAAGCTAAACTTGGTGTTCTTGGTTTTTTTTTTTTTTTTTTTTCAGTGTCTGTCAGAAAGTCACAGTCAGACAGTGGCTGTGCCTAGAGCCATCTTGAAAGCTTCTTCATTCTCATTTTTAGTGTCTGGTTTGGCATGACTGGAACAGTCAGGATTCTTCAGCTATCTTTATCACTCTGTGATTTCTCCTAATCTGTGTAGCATGGAGATTTCAGGGTAGCTGAAATTCTTACATATCGGTATATTGGTTCAGTGTTTCCAAGGCATAGAGGGAAGAAGGGATGGAGAGAGAGAGAGAGAAGAGAGAGAGACAGATAGGAGATCCTTTATGAGTCATGTATTATCATTTTTCCCAAATTTTATTGATCAACGAAGTTATAGCCCCACATCCAGCCCCATATCGGGCTCTCTGCTCAGCAGGGAACCTGCTTCCCTCTCTCTCTCTCTGCCTGCCTCTCTGCCTACTTGTGATCTATCTCTGTCAAATAAATAAATAAAATCTTAAAAAAAAAAGAAGAACACATAGGATAAGATATTTATCATTACAGTCACCTTTGAAAACAAATTTGCCAACATGGTAGCATTTGAATTAGGTATTATAGGATAATATAGAAGTAATTTCCTAAAGTTATTTCTGGACTTATGTCATCTTTCATTCCGAGAAAAGGAGGTCAATATCTGGGAGAATCTCCCATATGATATTAATGATGGGTAAAATGACAGAGCAAGTTTGTTTTTGTTAACATGCTGAATATACAATGTTTAACTAGATTTTCTTTTAAATCCCATACTTGAAATTCTTGGGTTGTGAGGACAGCGTACCTGGTAAAAATCTCAGTTGCAATCCTTCTTTACTGTACGCATTATAAAAATTCTTTATACCAATTTGTTCATGAGCATATAGAACTACTTTGAAGATCAAATAAGATTCCATAGCAAAATGTTTAGTGCTATAATTTAGCCCATAGAAGTAAATCAATAAACTTTAGCTAATTATCACCATTATCCCTCTATTGAAATTTGTCTTACATAAATGAAATGACCTTTCTCAGACTTTAGGAGCTTTCTGTTTATAAATTTATAACATCAGAGCTATGAACTAAACTAAGAATTCCACAAACATGACAAGAAGTTAAGCAAAGAATTCACATACTGGTGTAAACTCTTAAAAAAATAGTAGTCTGTAATGACAAAATACCTTTGTATCATCCTTACCTAGCTTTTTCAAGAAGTAGAAATTTCCATTTTTATTTCCTGGCTTTATATTACCTATTTATCTGATTTTGTTTTCTCTGGAAAATAAGTTCATGGAATATAGAGAGTTAGATCAGAATAAAGTTGTCAGATTTTGTTCAGAGGTGGATTAATATGTTTGAGGCTATAAGCACTAAAATGCTATCATTTGCCAACTCCTCTCCTTTCTGCCAACATGCCACTATGAGGTTTTAAGAACTTAAACCATAAAATAAATTTACAAATATCCAAAAATGTCTAACCTTTGAATTTATGACTAAACTGGAACTTTAAAGTATGTCAAATACCTGATAATATCCTATTGTTTTATTATTTTGACCTCTGCTTTGCCAGTGCCCTCATTACTTGCTTAGTCAGCCCATTGATTATCCAGGAAAAATCTACTTCATTTGTGCACAATACATATTCAATTTCACTTATAAGTCATTTATACTATTAGTGTTTCAAGCATAGTTTGTTAAATTTGCACCATAAGCAAAGTTGTCCAATTTCATAAAGACCATAGTAAATAGAATTTGCTTCTTGTGTTAGAGGTTTAAAACAAGTAAATACACACATACACACACACACACACACACACACACACACACACATGCATGCATATATTTATTACTTATTTTATTACTTCTTTCTTTTTTTATAATAGTAACAATGTATGCAGAGGATAGTAAAGAGCTATGTGAGGTATTTAAAAATTTTATTTTTATTTCCCAAAAGAGTAAAATAAATAAATGGCCGGAAGGCAGGAATGCTGAACTCTGAAGTCAAGTAGGCTAAAGGGAAAGCAATCTGTAATAAATAGTGAACAGACTTCTCTGTTTGATTTCCCCTTTTCTACTCTAAGAATCAAGAAAAGTGACATGCCTAAAAGAACAAGTGTGATGTCTACCCCATAGCTAGAATTTAACTGGAGTACCCATAGCATTAATGCAGCACTCAGATCCAAAACAAACTGAGCTACATAAGTCACTCTGGGGCCAGAATAGCAGAAACAGATGTCAAAATAAGGCGTATATGGAGGTTCCTCAAAAAATTAAAAAGAGATCTACCATACAATCTAGCGATTCTATTTCTGTAGATATACCCAAAGGAAATGAAAACAGGATTTTGATGAGATATTTGCCCTCCCATGTTGATTGCAACATTATTCACAATAACAAAAATATGGAAACTCAAAATGTTCATCAAGGGATGAATGGATAAAAAAAGATGTAATACATATACATAATGGAATATTATTCAGCCACGAGAAATGAGGATATCCATCCATTTGCAATAACATGGCATGGATGGACCTTGAGCACATTATGCTAGGTGAGATAAGTCAGAGAAAGGCAAATACTGTATGATATCACTTATAGATGGAATCTAAAAAAGTTATTAAACCTATAAAAAACAAAGACCAAATGGTGGTTACTAGGGGATGAGGGTGTATAAGAATGAGGATTTTTAAGGATATAAACTTGTAACAAGAAGTAAATAAGCCATAGGAATCTATTGCACAGTATAATGAATATAGAAAACAATATTCTGCTATGTCAACAATCATAATACATAAGTGTATCAAAATAACACACAGTGCACATTTAACTTCACAATGTTACACGTCAAATTTATTCAATTAAAAAAAATCAGGCTGATGAACAAAAGTACCTTAGATTTAATAATAAAAAAAGAAGCATGTTCAGAGGTCAGGATAAAGTGATTATGAGAAACCCAAAAATCAGCTTCCAGATAATTCTAAAGAATCTTTTTCATGCAGGACTTTATGCTTTGTAATAAGTAACCAATAATTTCTAGAATGCCTTTCATGAGGATTAAAAAAAAAAGTAAGAATGAATCACATTTTTTGCACTTACATACAAATGCAAATTCCACACTGATTTTACTCACTCTGATTTTTGTTGTGTAATGATCTACTCTTTGTGTGTTATCCTTTTGTCCCAGTCACACTTGCAGTTAGCTGCCAGATTCACTTAGAATGATGTTCAAAAATGATTTTGGTGGTTTTGTTTAAAGACTGAAAGAAGTATATGGACACTTCTGGGAAAAAAACGGATGCAAAGAGATTATCACTTTCAAACAAGCTTAAAAAACAATTATAAGCCTCTATACTTGGCTAAATTTGATAGAATGATACATAGTACACAGAAAATACGTATATTATAAATACATATTGTACACAGAATTGGAAAAAATATGTTGCATTACCAACTAAAGATATGGTACAAAAAGAGTAGTTAATGTATTAATGTATACACATTTTTAAATAAAAAGTACTCAGACTATTTTGTGTGCTTGTTTTCTGTAGTACTTATGACAAGTACTGAGTTAACTCCATTCATAAATCAAGTTAAATATACAAAGAAAAAAACAACAACATGGAAGATAAAAATGAATGGGTCCCCTATCATGGCCATCATTTGGATCTTTTTGTCTTAGCTGGGTTTTCACAAGTGACAACTAGATGTTTGATCCTTCAGGAATGACTCCAAGTTCTAATCATATGGAGATTAATTATTTAAATCTGTACCTTAAATGGTATGAAATCTAAAATACAACCTTGGTCAATATATAGTCAAGAACTGTTTCAAAGTAGTTACAGTGATGGCAAACTGCAAAGTTAACCCAGTTCTCTCATACACTATGGAGGCTCACTCTTATTTCCTTAGCTTTATTAAAGCATAATTGCCATATAACACTGTGTAAGTTTGAGGTGTACAATATAGTGATTTGATATATGTATGTATTGCAATATGATTATCACAATAAGTGAACACATTCATCACCTTACAGTTACAATTTTGCGTGTGTGATGAGACCTTTCAACATCTACTCTCTTAGCAACCTTCATATACAATACAGTGTTGCTAACATTATGCTAAGTCAGACAGAAAAGAAAATATTGTATGATCTCACTTATATGCAGAATCTAAAAAATAAACTTAACTCAGAAACAGAGAACAAATCAGTGGTTGCCGGAGTCAGGGAGTGAGTGAGTGAGGGGAAATGAATGAAGGTGGCTAAAAGGAGGTTTACTGTTTTGGAATGAGGGTGAAGCATTAATCTCATTATTGCTTCTTATATAGTATGTAGATTCTGGAACAATATGGAGATTATCATGGAAAAACCAGTTGAGACCTAAAGTATAGAAATTTTCAGTTTGATTTTAGTTATTGTGCCTCAGCTACCTGGAAGGCTGAACTCCTATGAAGCATTGTCTGGTCATCTTCATAGTGATTCTCAAACTTGGCTATGCATCAGAATCACCTGGAGAGCTTCTTAAAACACAGATTCCTGGGCCTTACCCTAAGACGTTCTTATTCAGCAGATGTGTCACTAAATTGTTGAAAAGAGTAACCATCAAAATTATCAGTCCTCCATTTTCTCCATTTTAACCTTTTGTATTTTTTTATTATAAAGAAAAAAAATATGAGCTCTACATTCTCATACCAATTCCTCCAATCCTGTAGTACCTTACTGCCTATTCTCCTTAAAACACCGCATGAGCAACAAACCAATGATAGATGAGATAAGACCATGCATTTCTCACCAGGCCCATTGGCTGATTTTTATTCAATGCCTCTCGTTAACTGTAAGACTTGGTTGCAGTAGCTGATTATAAAGATTCAGTATACATATTTTTCTTTTTCTTTTCTTCATGGAGTGTATTTTGGATCCATGATTCATTTTTATACTTTTATATTAATTACAGACTTGTGCCATGTAAATCAAAGTGGAAAAAGAATAATATTCAATTGACATGCAGGGAAAGGCTAAACTAGACACACAAATAAAGCTGTATACAAAATAAACTATCTTTTACAAAAGGTAATGAGTAAATTACTCATTGTCCTTTCTTTCTTGTTTATCAGTTTGTGTTTGAATTCCAACAACTCTGGCCATGGTTGATTTTGCCTTTAGGTGGTTGACACTTCCATCTGCTCAAATATAGTGGCCACAGTTAGTTAACTCAAACAATATTTTAACACGTCACTGCCTCAAGTAACTCTTTTGTTTATCTTCTCAAATCCAAACTCATCTAACATAATATTTCCCCAGACACTGGTCAAACTAACCAGCAAAATACTGCTGAATAAAGATATGACCTAGTCTAAGGATCAATGCTCATCTTAATCAAAACTCTTTCAAAAAGAATGTGGATCATGGGGTGAAAATAGGACAGGAAACATGGGTTGTAGTTCATATTGGCAAAAGAGAAACTTGCGAGAAATAGGAATGAATATTTTTTCAAGTAAATTTTTAATTCTTTTTTGAAAGATGAGAATAAACCACAGTCCCAAAAGCAATAGAGAAAACTTCCTTCCCAACGTAAGGACAGTAATAATGATTATAGTGTGCCTCCTTAGCACTATAATAAACACTAACACCTATTTTGAAGCTCAGGATTTTTCTTTAATCAAGAAAAGTTAGTTCTGTTTAAAATCTGTCTTACTATATAATTATAGAATCATATAATTGGAAATGATACTATTTAATATTCAGTCTGTAGATCCTTGGTAGAAGATCATCCAAGTTCTGCTTGAATACAAGTAACCAGGTGATTACTGCTTTATTATCTCCAAAAATCCTATTTCATTTTTGAACAGCTTTAACTGTTTGACTGTCATTATGGAAACTTTATTTTATATGTTTCTGACAACTGACCAATTTAATTATCTATAATATTTTAAAGAGTCTACAGAGGTTGTTCTGCAGATTTAAAATGATATATTGCTTAACTGGCATTTCCCAATGGTCAAATATATTTTTATAAAAGTATATAAAATTTATGTAAGTATGTTTGATAATGACATCAGGTTCAGAGGCATCAGTGATTGGGAGGTCTTTGGGAGAAGGGTTTTTGATTTCTCAAAGGAAAGTCCTTTGGGTACCTTTAAAATGCAATTCTGGGAAGCAAAGCAAGTTTTTTTTGCAATCTGTTGAACTTAATTAGTTTAGCATCTTAACCCATGCAACAGCATTTACCTACTCCTGAGAGTGCTACATAAAACAAATTTGTTCAAAGAGGTGGCCATTTCACAAATGAAATTCCAACTGTTCTGTGCAGCTATATTGCCCTGGCACAGTCACAAAATAAATACAAAATTATTTTGATGAAATTATTGCTAATTTTATGTGTAGTTATAGTTTTAACACAGTTGAACTCATTAAGGCATTTATTTAAGCAATTTATTTCATGAACAAGACTATACACACACACATTCAGAATATTTTATATATATATACACATATATATGCATGTATATATATTATATACTCATAGACATAATAGGTAAACACATACATTCAGAATCATTTAAAATATAGTATTATAGTTGACTATTTAGTTTCCATGTTTATCTTTGAAGGTTTTTTTGTGTTGTTCAAACAGCATATAGATTTATAAGTAAATTCATGTAAATGAGCATTTTTGATTGGTACAAATAAAAATAATATTAGAGAACAACTATGAAGAAATATTAATAAAATATATTAATTTCACTTAATTACATTGTTTTAAAAATTGATTTTCCATCCTTTATGGATAGGTCATAATACCTTCTCAGACACTCTACAATCAATAAATTTAAATAAAAAGGAGAAAGAACAAACAAAATAGATTTTTAAACAAATATTTTTGTATAATAATTTGTAAGTCACCACAAATATCTACTTTTTCCTTCCATACTATTTATATGCATAACAAGTAAATTGTACTTTAGATCAGTTGAGCTTTTCCCGGGTATATCCATTCAAGAGTCATTTATTTCTAAAGTTTCTCTTAATATGTAAATCAATAGAGGTGAAATATGGTTTTATTGACACTTTTCATAAAAAAGAGGCTTATTTAAATTTTTAGATGTGATTGCTTACATAAATGTAAATTTGCTTTTAATATCAGTTATTACTGTTTTAAGTAACACACACACACACACACACACACACACACACACACACATATAGATATATATATATATATATATATATTCTTACTAATTACCATCATCTTAAAACACTAAGGGAATAAGTAAAATGTTTAGACCTGGCTTACAGAGATTAAGTTTATCCATCACACTGTTAATGTATCATAGATTCAATATAGTTTGTAGGTATGTAAAAAATTTACTTAAGCAAAATATTTAAAAATATTTTCCCCTCACCAAAAGAATAAAATTTTATTACAATATGGGCTTTGATTAGCTTGATGGATTGTTTAGTATAAGACTTGCTTGTTTCCCAACAGAAAAGCACAATGAGTTTATCTCAACTTACCAAGAAAAATGAATCTCTGGAGAATTGGCATTAAATCCTGTGGTTTGGCTTGTCTTAGCTTTGATGGATGTCCTATTGCCTATGTTCCCATAAGTAGAGGAATTAAAATTAAATGGCTACACTGGATGTTTTAAGGTTATCGTTACATTAAATGCTCACTACTGGCATTAAAAAAGGATTCAATTACATTTTAAAATAGAATGATGCATATTGACAAAGAATGAAATAATTAAACTAAGGAAATCTGTTGTAACACATCACTTCTGATATTCCTTAAGATAACTTAAGGTATATTCAAAGTAAAGCAAAGAGGAAAGTATCTGTAAAACTTACCTATTGAATGATTAGTGTCTTATTTCCTATGTTTAATGAAGGTATCTTAAATAACTGCTTAAAAAAACAGTTCTTGAATACTTAGGAAATAAAAAGTTTTCTGGGGAAATTACAGTTCTAATGTTGACTAATTTCTGTACATTCTTACTTCTAACATTTTTTAAAATACCTGTAAAGGAGACACAGGCCCACCTATTTTAGAAGAATTTTGGTAAATAAATTTGTCTGTAATGATAATTAGTGCTGTCATTTGGATAAATATATTGAAATGAAAAAACAAATTTTTGTTAAAAATTTTGCTTTCTTTAGAATCATAATGTGTGTGTGTGTGTGTGTGTGTATGTGTGTGTCAGGTTTATGAACTTCAAAGGCATGAAGGAATACAGAATAAGTTTATTTTATTGTTTTAGTGATTTGTACTAGAATAAAGCATGTTTTATATTTTTTCAATAATTATCACTACTCTGATTTTTTTCAATATTCTTAAAGATCTGTTTTTTCTTGTTAGAGTTAGGTATTAGTTCAGATTTACTTAAAAATAAAATGAATAGAGATAATTCAGTTTGGAGCAAACTATCAACATAATATTTTTTTGTATATCTAAAATAATCTGAATTAATATAAAATAAAATATTTCCCATATAGGAAATAAAATATTTCATGGAAATAAAATACTTCTCCTATAAAAAGAAATGATCCTATATGCTCCAGTACTTTGTATTTAGTAATTACTAAACAGATAATTTTTTTTAAAAAATAAGAAATGCATTATAATTCTATTTTAGTAGATTTAATAGGAGCCAAAGAGTTTATTTTTCTTAAGCTGTAGGATAAGTGTAAGAAACTATACTAATCATTCATACCCAAAGAGTAGAGTTTACTAACTAAAACTGCAGCATCTGTCACTAAAAAAATTGAGCAAAATCATATGAGAGAAAATGAATTATCCAAGAAATGGCTTGGTCCTAATTGAAGAGTGGGGGAAAATCACAAGAAACACACATCACCATTATATTTTGCACTGGTAGTGATAAGATCTACTTAAAGTGATAAGATCTCATTTTAAACTGGTCTATGTAGAACTCTAAGAATGTAGACTTCACTCAAGAGCTAAGATTATTAATAAGGCTCAGTTAGATGCTCTCATTCTCTTTATTTTCAACAAGAGAAGCTTTCAGTTTATTGCCTTTAAAAGTTGATGAGACCAAAGGACAAATCACTAAAATAAACTTGAAAAACAAGGAACTAGGGTGCCTAGCTGGCTCAGTTGGTAGAACATGCAATCTTTATCTTGTGTGTAGAGATTACTTAAAAATAAAATCTTTTTTAAAAAGCAAGAAATAGGGCATCTGGGTGCTCAGTGGGTTAAGCCTCTGCCTTCAGCTCAGGTCATGATCTCAGGGTCCTGGGATCGAGCCCCACATCGGGTTCTCTGCTCAACAGGGAGCCTGCTTCCCCCCCCTCTCTCTACCTGCCTCTGCCTACTTGTGATCTTTCTATCAAATAAATAAAATCTTTAAAAAAAAAGCAAGGAATAAATGGCAAATGGAAACACAGGTACACACAAGTATAATTTTGCTCTACAATTTTCTAAGGCAATACATGTTGTATATTTTTATTTTTAAGACCAAGTTAGTCTAGAACCCACTGTTGCCATATACAAGTCCTGGAGGGCTTGAACAGTATGTAAATAATAAAAGAAAAGTTAAAAACATGGAGGAAGAACTGTCTTTCATGTTCAAGCTACTGTGGTCCCCCCTCTAGATGATTTGTCCAAGCCTTCATTAGCTATCTACTTAATGGCAAGAAGGCCATTAATGATAGGTAGCTGCACTATGCCCTTGTCATAGTTGACCATATGAATCACTTTTTTGAATTCACCTATATTTAGCATCCAAATTGAAGTTATCTGCCCATTGTTGTAGAGACCTGGCCACATCTTAGGTTGTTGTGTGTAAACTGGGCATAGACTCCTTTCTCCACAGTCCTCTTTCTGTGTATATCATGGAAGTTGCATACAAGCTTGAGTCCTTCAACTTCTTAAACTTAAAACCTAGTGTCCTCCTCCATCACTGGGTTGAAAAGATTAATATTCTCATAATAATTCTAAAATCTAAACCCTATTCATTGGCGTCATAAAGAGTGGCCGTAAGTACCTTTAAGGAAAGTTCAAATTTCCAAAGATTTCCTTTCCCCTTTTCAGTGTGTAGGTAAAAAGTAGATTTGCTTTGTTTTCCCCTGGTGAATCCATAGCAACTGATAATGAACTGAGACAGAAGTACTTGTCTCATTCTCCCTGCATATACAGTCGTTTCTCATTATTCATGGTAGTTTTGTTCTATAAGTTCTCTACAAATGCTGAATTAGTGAATACTGAACTATTGTCTCCATTCAAGATACAGAGTTTGGTTCCTGCAAGCCTCTGCTCACAGCATTTTCATCACCCAATCAATAATTATGTTTTATGT
This sequence comes from Enhydra lutris kenyoni, assembly GCF_002288905.1. Taxonomy (NCBI): domain Eukaryota; kingdom Metazoa; phylum Chordata; class Mammalia; order Carnivora; family Mustelidae; genus Enhydra; species Enhydra lutris. Next base: position 15,750,251 of record NW_019154107.1, on the reverse strand, counting down.
GTGTTTATATAAGATACCTTTTCTACAATCTATTCATGATTCATTAACATTGAACTCACAATAAACATAACTCATGTTTGAACAAACCTTATGTAACATACTTATTTTATACATAAGGCACATCACAGCTTTATTGCACTTAGGAACACTAGACAATACTTTAACATTATGCTTGGAGGCCATTTTAAACAACAACAACCACCAAAAAAAAAAAAAGCACAAAATAAGGAAAGGTGGCACTGAATAGACTGTAGTAAGGACATTGTTTATAGTATGAGAGCTAAAATGAGGCAGAGTATTGCCTTGTTCAGTTATAGCTAGGAAGATGCACAGAGACTGATTAAAATTTTTCACTGCTCTGCACATGTCCACAAATGCCCATGAGATCTGTAAGTATTGACTTTGAGGCTACACTTCAATTTTAATGAATGGACAAATTTGCAAATACGAATCCATGAATAATAAGGATTGAATGAAAATATGTTTGTATTAATAAATTTTACATATAATATGCAAGAATTATATATATGTAGATTATCAGAACTATGTGAATTGCTTTGACCTTATCACCAGACTAAGTGAGAATTATTAAGCCAAGTGCAATAACTGATTATATACATTAAAGTAATATTTGGCAACTACACTTATTTGCTTTTGATCACCAAAGAGTATTACTAAGTCTCAAAGAAGATGTATACAGCTGAATAACATAGAGAAATTAAAGAGGACTTGAGTATAGATGGAGAATATAATTTTATAGATCATAGTAGAAAAGTAACTTAAACTCAAAATTGACTGAAATATTATTTAGTAAAAGGAATGATACCTGTGGGGAAGTCAAGGCACATGAGCGCAGACAAAAGTATAGAAAAGTATGAGAATATTGCTATTATTGATGACAAAGGTGCTAGCTGAACTTCGGCTCACATGGAAGGTAAAAAAAATTAACCTGAAGATCCATCAGATATAAATTCAAAATTAGTAAGTAGCTCATGTTACTTTATGACATAACCCAAAATTATTTATTCATTCACTTACACATTTATTTATTTCAGTGTTATAAAATGCCACAACTTCTAAGAGCTGTTGATTATATTTGAGAATCAATGCTGTGGAAAGAAGTTTTCCAAATTTAATGCGAAAACACAGATAAAGGAGAAAATCTTTTCTAGAATATTTTTTAAAAAGTCTTAAGGTAGGTAGTGAGTTATACAATTGTTTCATAATTTAGTATCACTGTGCTTGTACTCTGCCAGAATTCAGGATTCTGTTCCATAGCAGAATTAGACAAGCAGATTCACAATTAGACATTTTTCTATGGAATAGGACAGGTAGTCCTGTGCAAATCTTGGCAATCGAAATTCACTCTTTCTGAAAAGGATGGGGACTTCATAAGATGAACAGTGGAATCTTTCCTGACAGATGCATGGAGTAGAGTGATACTCTACTCTGACTCTGATGTGTCAACCTTCAGAACTTTGGTAGAAAGTTTGCATGGTAGAACTTTGCATGGTTTACTGGAACCCCCAAAAGAGTATGGCATGCTTTCTGTATGCTAAGGCAACCAAGATAATAGGTAATTTTAAAACGTGCACTTGGAACAAGTACTAAAGCAGATTGAGTTCTGAAAGTCATCAGAAACAGGTAATCAGGATCTATCCAAAGCAAAATTATCTGATTTTAAAGCAAAGCAAAATCACGTCCTGAGATTCAGCTGAATCAGGAAATTTGAGAATATTTGAACTTACAACTACCATATATACAATTTCTCTGATAGGAAATAAAGGAATCATTTTGGGGGAAAAAATTCCAATAGATAATTCCTATGCCAATATTTACTCCTGCATGTGGTGCAGGGGAGTGAGCAGTAATATGCAGGCTTTGGGTATGTGTAAGACATTTGGATGTCAGGTCTTTGCACTTCAGAGAGGAACTGAATTGTATTTAATCATTCTCCTTTTCTCTGAAGTTTTCTATATCCACTGATCTGTATAATGAAAATAGACCATTATAATGTTAAATACTAGCCAATCTATAATCTTGGTAAGTTAATGTTTCCAAAATTAACTTTCTAGGCTTCTAATCCTATATCTGAGCAAAAGCAGAAAAACAGTGCATATGTAAAGTCGTAGCATAGTGAATGCCTGTGGAGTATATATACCTAAACATCTTTGTACCATTTGAGGTGAATATTATTGAGATTTTTAAAAAAATAATACTCTCTTCATGGAAGTGAGAGAAACATGACACTTCTATAAATTTTGCCAGAGTGATAAATTAAGCACTTGTATACAAAACCAAATGTTTCAACACTGTATTAGAGTGATCATGACCTCCATTCTGAGGACATCTTATCTTAAACAATTAAACATATATTCCTCAAACTTCAGAGTTTTTTTTTTACTATGATGTCAAAGTATCCTCATGTAAAATTTTCTTGCCAGCCTGCTGTACCTTTTACATACTTGAAATAGCTGTCCTTCAGCAGGCACTAAAGTATTTCATTTGTAATTTATAAATCCCCTTATGGACTGTGAAGAAGAAAGTACTTGCTAATGGTATAAATGTGAGACTGGGATTCCAAAGAGGGGAAATATATGTGAAGTTATTTAATCTCAAACTACTCTATTAATTTATTTTTTCTTACAGGATTAGTCATAACACTAAAAATGAAGACCATGTGAGAGTAAATTTCAGTATCAATTCAAAAATGCAACTTTTTATGTTAAATATATGCTATTCAAATTTAATTAACTTAAAATCTTGTAATAGAGGGTCAACTTAGAAACATTAGAACTTCTGTCAATATCTTCTAGCATTGGAGAAGTGTTTATAGTGCATTTGTGTAGTTTTATTGCATTTGGTCTCATTGTTTCAAATAAGAAAAATAAAGACATTCTTGATTATTTAAATATATAGAAAACATCGGGCTCCTTGCTCATCAGGGAGCCTGCTTCTCCCTCTGCCTCTGCCTGCCATTCTGTCTGCCTGTGCTTGCTCTCTCTCCCTCTCTCTCTCTGACAAATAAATAAATAAAATCTTAAAAAATAAATAAATAAATAAATATATAGAAAACATATATTATTTAGTATTATTACCTTAAATTCAGCATTTAGGAAATAACATCTGACTCTTAATGTATTTTAAGAGATGTTGAAATCTTTGAAAATATTCCATAAGATTTTGAGGGGAAAAGTCAGTTTTTGATTGAAAACAATGAACACGACAAAAGTGCTCTTTGAAAATATAGTTTTGGGGCGCCTGGGTGGCTCATGGGGTTAAAGCCTCTGCCTTCGGCTCGGGTCATGATCCCAGGGTCCTGGGATCGAGCCCCACATTGGGCTCTCTGCTCAGCGGGGAGCCTGCTTCCTCCTCTCTCTCAGCCTGCCTCTCTGCCTAAGTGGGATCTCTCTCTGTCAAATAAATAAATAAAATCTTTAAAAAAATATATAGTTTTGGGCACCTGGGTGGCTCGGTGGGGTAAGCCTCTGCCTTCAGCTCAGGTCATGATCCCAGGGTTCTGGGATCGAGTCCCACATCGGACTTTCTGCTCAGCAGGGAGCCTGCTTGCCCCCACCCTCCCCGTCTGTCTCTGCCTACTTGTGATCTCTCTCTCTGTCAAATAAATAAATAAAATCCTTAAAAATATATATAGTTTTGACTTTGGATTTGGTGATGAGTTTTTAGATACGCCACCAAAAGCTAGATCCATGAAAGGAAAAGATTTAAAAGTTGGGGACTTCATTAAAATTGAAAACTTCCGTTCTGCAAAAGACACAGTTAAGAAAACAAAAAGACAGCTCCAAACTAGGAGAAAATGTTTGCAAATCACATATCTAAAAAAGTACTTTTATCCAGAATATACAATGAATGAACACTTAAAACTAAACAAGAAAATAAATTACCCAATTAAAAAATGGGCAAAAGATCTGAACAGACACCTCACAAGAAAAGATACACAGATGGAATATAAGCATATGAAAAGATGCTCAACATCATATGTCCTTAAGGACTTGCCAATTAAAACAACAACAAGCTACCTCAACACACTTAATTAGAATGGCTAAAGTAAAAAACACTTATAATACCAAAGCAGGCAAAGATGGAGAGCAACAGAAACTCTTTTGTTGCTGGTGGGAATGCAAAATATTACAGCTACTTTGGAAGGAAGTTTGAGAATTTCTTACAAAACTAAATATATTCTTACCATATGATCCAGCAGTTACACTCCTTGCTCTTTACTCAAATGGAGTGAAAACTTGTGTCTACACAAAAACCTTCACAGAAGTATTTATAGCAGTTTTATTTATCTTTGCCAACACTTGAAAGCAACAGAGATCTCCTTCAATTGGTGAATGGATTTTTAAAAAACCCTATGATATGTCTATACAATGGCATATTATTCAGTGATAAAAAGAAATGAGCTATTAAGCCATGAAAAGAGAAAAGAGGGACCTTAACTGCATGTGGCTAAGTGAAAGAAGCCACTCTGAAAAGGCTACATAATGTGCGATTCCAACTATATGACATGCTGGAAAAGCCAAAACTATGGAGATAAGTAAAAATATCTCTGGTTGCCATGGGACAAGGGAAGGAGGGAGGGATAAATAGGTGGAACACTGGATTTTTAGAGCAGTGAATATATTCTATATGGTGTAGTAACAATGGACACCTGTCACTGCACAAAGAGTGAACCCTAATGTAAACTATGGAATTTAGTTAACAGAAATATATGAATATTTGTTCATTAATTTTAACAAATGTGTGACAACATTATAATAAGTAAATAATAGGGTAAATTATGTTGAGGGGAGGTGGCAGTAAATGGAAACTGTACTTTATGCTTAATTTTTCTGTAAACCTAAAATTACTAAAAACTCTCAATTTGTATATAAATTATCTATACGTAAATATACATAAATCAGTTGATTTTATTTTTGTATAGATGTAAATTATTTTGAGATTATTTAATTGCTATTATTCTAATCCTCTTTATAAATGGACACTGAAGAAAATATTGTGGACACTGAATTATCTTTTCTTCAGCTATGTTTGGTTATAAAAAATTCTAATTCATTTTTGTTTTTTTCCTCATTCAGTTTTGACTTCTTTGTTTTCACGTTCAGGATGAAGCATATCACTTGGTTCCTTCTCTGTAATGAAGTTTTTCCTTTTTCTTTATATATATATATATATATATATATATACATATATACACACACACACACACACACACACACACACACATATGCAGAGAGAAAAAGAGAGAGAGAAACAGAGAAAATGAAAAATAAACATTGCCTATAGGCCAGTCACTGTGCTTGGCGCTGATAATAATGAGAAAAATTAAACCACAGTCACTCCTTTGAAGAAAGGTGTGATGTCTCTGAGAGAGGTAAGTAAATTAATACAGATAACTTTCTTCATTTATTAATTAATGCATCAGAATTTGACTACTGGGTGTTTGTGATATGACAGAAACTGCTCTAATCTCTAAAGGTTGGATATAAAAAACAATATAAAAAATAAATAAGACCATGTCAGGGCTAAGTGCCATGAAGAACATTAAACTAAGTGATAAGTCTTCAAATTGACCATCATTGAGCAATTGATACTGGGCAATACTTTTGACTATAAACAAATATAAAACTGGCCAAAATATATGAGGCAATTATTTTCTAACTTTGGTACAACTGTGAGATTTACAATCTTTATGGATTTCTCATGTGGGGCAATTTTCAGACTGTGGTGAGGAAAGGTGGAACCTAACCTGAACACAGTGTCACACTCAACCTCGACGAGAGAGATCAGAGTTCATGACTATTTGGGTAGCTAATATTTATGTGTTAAATACTAGAAGAGAGAAACACAGAGAACAAGTTCCAGAAATTTATATATAAATCCATTCTAGTCTTTAAGAAAAACCTGAGTTAGATTTCCAAAGTGGAGACTCCATGAGGCCCAGCCATGACAAATTGTTAGAAAGTCATGAAATTACTGGAAATACATTGCTATTCACTAAATCACACAGTGCTAGAAGGCCCAGAAGTTCTGTCATGCTGGATTATAGGGAATGTAATGACACTAGCCATATTCATTGACTGCTCTAGAAAAGCCAGGCCTTAGGATTTGGATTACTAAAGCCCTAGAGAAACAGTTACACTAGACATCCTATAGTAAAGTTTAAAAGCAATCATTCAACGCTTCAAACGGATCTACTGGTAAGTTAATTGATTGTAAGAATAAATATTGGTAATCTTTTATAGAAGAAACCAAAATCTGGGAAACAAACAGAGGGTTATAGAAGGGAGGGGATGGGGGGAATGGGGTAACCAGGTGATGGGTATTAAGGATGGCATATGTGGTGATGAGCCCTGGGTGTTACACACAACTAATGAATCACTGAAGACTACATCAAAAACTAATGATGTACTATATGTTGGCTAACTGAACATAAAAAAAAGAGAGAGAGACCAAAATCCAGACTGTCAAAATACAAAATATAAAATACACAGAACAGGGGCCTCGATGGCTTGGCCAGTTAAGTGACCAATTCTTGATCTTACCTCGGGTTGTGATCTCAGGGTCATCTCAGGGTCATGAGTTCAAGCTCCACATTGGTGGGGGGGGGATACTTAATAGGTATACAAAGAAGTGAGCCATTCCCAAAATAATAGCCAAAATGAAATTTGAGATGAGGCAGGAGTTCAGTTATCACACTGGACCTTAAAATAACGATTATAAATATGTACACAGATTTTTTTTTAAAGATTTTATTTATTTGACAGATCACAAGTAGGCAGAGAGGCAGGCAGAGAGAGAGGAAGGGAAGCAGGCTCCCTGCTGAGCAGAGAGCCCGATGCGGGACTCGATCCCAGGACCCCGAGATCATGACCTGAGCCAAAGGCAGCGGCTTAACCCACTGAGCCACCCAGGCGCCCCG
>NW_019154107.1:15692903-15743208 GCF_002288905.1 Enhydra lutris kenyoni | reverse complement strand
GATGCGGGACTCGATCCCAGGACCCCGAGATCATGACCTGAGCCAAAGGCAGCGGCTTAACCCACTGAGCCACCCAGGCGCCCCTGTACACAGATTTTTTAAATAGTCAGTTGTTTGTTTGAATTCCAGTGTGGTTAACATACAGTATTTTATTAGTTTAAGGTGTATGAGACAATGAATCAACAGGTCCATATATTACTCAGTGCTCATCAAGATAAGTGGTACTCTTAACCCCCTTCATCTATTTCAACCATTCCCCCAACCAACCTCCCCTCTATTAACCATCTGTTTGTTCTCTAGAGTTAAGAGTATGTTTTTTGGTTTCTTTCTCTTCTCTTTTTCCCTTTGTACATTTGTTTGGTTTCTTAAATTCCACATATGAGTGAAATCATATGGTATTTATTTTTCTAACTGGCATATCTGGCTTAGCATTATACTCACTAGGTCCATCCATGTTTTTGCAAATGGTAATATTTCATTCATTTTTATGGCTGAATAATATTCATATGCTATATATATAATATATAACATATATATTATATATATATGAATGACAGCTCCTTTAACCATTCATCTATCAGTGGACACTTGGTCTGCTTCCATAACTTAGGTACTTAGGTATTGTAAATAATGCTGCAATAAAATAATGATGAAAAAAATTAAAACGTAAGGGTGCATATATCCCTTTGAATTGGTGTTTTCATATTTTTTAGATGTATACCCAGTAGAGCAATTACTGGATCAGAAGGTAGTTCTATCTTTAATTTTTTGAGGAACCTCCATCTGTCTTCCATAATGGTTGTACTCTATTGCGTTCCAACCAATAGTGCATGAGGGTAACTCTGTCTCTGCATCCTCACCTACCCATGTTGTTTCCTGAGTTTTTGATTTTAACCATTCTGATAGGTGAGACATGCTATCTCATTGTGGTTTTGATTTGCATTTCTCTGTTGATAAGTGATGTTGAGCATCTTTTCATGTGTCTGTTGGCCATCTGGATGTCTTCTTTGGGAAAATGTCTGCTTATGTCCCCTGTCCATTTTTAAATTGGATTATTTATTTTTATGGTGTTGAGTTTTATAAGTTCTTTATATATTTTGGATACTAACCCTTTATAAGATATGTCCTTTGCAAATATCTCATCCCATTCAGTAGGTTGTCCTTTAGTATGTTGATGGTTTCCTTTGCTGTGCAGAAGTTTTTATTTTTGACGTAGTCCCAACAGTTTATTTTTGCTTTTATTTCCCTTGCCTAAGGAGACATACCTAGAAAGATGTTTTCATGGCCAATGTCAGAGAAATTACTGTATGTTCTCTCTTACAGGATTTTTATGTCTTCAAATCTCACATTTAGGTCCTTAATCAATTTTGACATTATTTTTGTGTATGGTGTAAGAAAGCGGTCCAATTTCATTGTTTTGCATGTAGCTGTCCAGTTTTCCCAAAACTGATTGTTGAGGAGATTATCTTTCTCCTACAGCATATTTTTGCTTCCTTTATTGAAAATTAATTGACCATGTGATTGTGAGTTTATTTCTGGACTTTCAGTTCTATTGATCTATGTGTCTGTTTTTGATCTATGTGCCAGCACCATACTGTTTTGATTACTATACCTTTGTAATATAACTTGAAGTCTGGAATTGTGATACCTCCAGTTTTGTTCTTCTTTTTCAAGATTTCTTTGTCTAATCAAGATCTCTTGTAGTTCTGTATAAATTTTAGGTTTATTTGTTCTAGTTCTGTGAACAATGCTGTTGTTGAAAGCGGTTGAAAACAACAATGCTGTTGTTGAAAGTGGTTGAAAGCTGTTGTTGAAAGCAGTCCAATTTCATTGTTTTGCATGTAGCTGTCCAGTTTTTTGGACCAAATACCAAATGTTGTTGGTATTTTCATAGGGATTGTGTTAAATGTGTAGATATCTTTAGCTAGTATAAACATTTTAACAATGTTTGTTCTTCCAATCCATCAGCATGGAATGTCTTTCCATTTCTTTGTGTCACCTTTGATTTCTTTCATAAGTGTTTTATAGTTTTCACAGTACAGGTCTTTCACTTCTTTGGTTAAATTTATTCCTAGATTTTATTATTTTTGGTGCAATTGCAAATAGGATTTTTACCTTAATTTCTTTTTCTGTTCCTTCATTCTTAGCGTTTTGAAATGCAATGGGTGCTACAATCCAGTAATTTCACTACTAGGTATTTACCCAAAAGATAAAAATACTGATTCAAAGGGATACATGCACCCCCATGTTTATAGCAGTATTATCAACACTAGCTGAATTATGGACAGAGCCCAAATACCCATTGACTGATTAATGGATAAAGAAGATACAGTATACACACACACACACACACACACACACACACACACACACACACACACTGAAATATGACTCAACAATGAAAAAGAATGAAATCTTCCCATTTGTAATGATGTGGATCGAGCTAGAAAGTATTATGCCAAGTGAAATAAGTCAGTAAGAGAAATACAAATACTATATGATTTCACTCATATCTGGAATTTAAGAAACAAAACTAATGAACATAGTGGGGAGAAAAAGAGAGGCAAACAAAGAAACAGACTCCTGACTACAGAGAACAAACTGATGGTTATTGAAGGGGAGGTTGATGGGGGAGTGGAATGGGTTAAAACAGGTGATGGGTATTGAGGAAGCACTTGCGATGAGCAACAGGTGTTGTATGTAAGTGATTTTTTTTCACTAAATTCTACACCTGAAACTAATGTCAACTAGCTGGAATTGAAATAAAAACTTGGGAAAAGAAAAAAAAAGTTAAATTCCAAAAACAGGGAAAAGTGCAATGGATTTGTGTACCATGATTTTGTTTCCTATGACTTTATGGAGTTCATTTATCAGTTGCAGTAGTTTTTTGGTGGGGTCTTTAGAGTTTTCTATATATGGTATTATGTCATCCGCAAATAGTGAAAGTTTTATTTCTTCCTTACCTATTGGAATGTCTTTTATTACTTTTTGTTGTCTGATTGCTGTGGCTAGGACTTCTAGTACAGTGTTGAGTAAAATTGGAGAGAATGGATATTCTTGGTCTTGTTCCTGATCTTAAGGGAAAATCTCTCCATTTTTCCACCCACAGATGTTAGCTGTGGATTTTTCATATAAAGCCTTTATTATGCTGAGGTATGTTCCCTCTAAATCTGCTTCATTGGGGGTTTTTATATCATGAATGGATATTGTACTTTGCTAAATGCTTTTTCTGAATCTATTGAAATAATCATATAGTTTTTATGCTTTCTTTTGTTGATGTGATGTATCATGTTGATTGGTGAATATTGAACCACTCTGACATCTCTGGAATAAATCCCACTTGATCATGGTGAATTTTTTTTAATATATTGTTGGATTCAGTTTGCTAATATTTTGTTGAAGACTTTTGCATCTATATTCATGAGAGATATTGGCCTCTAGTTCTCTCTCTATCTTGTGTGTGTGTGTGTGTGTGTGTGTGTGTGTGTGTGTGTGTTGTCTTTATCTCGGTTTGGGATCAGAGAAATGCTGAATAGAATGAATTTAAAATCTTTCCTTCCTCTTCTATTTTTTGGAATAAGTTGAGTAGAATAGGCATTAACTCTTCTTCAAATGTTTGTTAGAACTCACTTGTGTAGCCTCTGGTACTGGACTTCTGTTTGTTGGGAGCTTTTTGATTACTGACTCAATTTCATTACTGGTAATCAGTCTGTTCAAATTTATTATTTCTTCCCAACTCAGTTTTGGGGAAATTATATGTTTCTAGGAATTTATTCATTTCTCCTAGGTAGTCCAATTTTTGGCATATGATTTCTCATAATATTCCCTTACAATCCTTTCTATTTCTATGGTGGTGGTGTTTATTTCTCTTCTTTAATTTCTGATTTTGTTATTTGAGTCCTCTCTTTTTTTGATGAGTCTTGCTAGAGGTTTATCAATTTTGTGGATCTTTTCAAAGAACCAGCTCCAGGTTTCATTGACCTGTTCCATTGTTTTTTGGTTTTGTTTGGTTTTGTTTTTTAACTTCCTTATCATTGTTTTCTGCTCTAATTTTTATTATTCCTCTCCTGTTGGCTTTAGGTTTTGTTTGTTTTTGTTGTTTTCTAGCTCCCTTAGGTGTAAGATTAGGCTATCTATATGATATTTTTCTTGCTTCTTGAATTAGACCTGTATTGTTATAGACTTCCCTCTTAGAACTACTTTTGTTCTATCCCAAAGACTTTGGACCATTGTCATTTTCACTTCTCTCCATGTAATTTTTGATTTTTTTGTTTGATTTCTTGGTTGACCCATTTGTTGTTTAGTAGCATGTTATTTAGCCTCCATGTACTTATGCTCTGTCCATTTTTTTTCCTGTGGCTGATTTCTAGTTTCATAGTGTTGTGGTCAGAAAAGATGTAAGGTATGATTTTGATCTCTTTGAATTTGTTGAGAATTGTTTTGTGGCCTATCAGCGATCTATTCTGGAGAATATTATGTGTGCACCTAATAAGAATGTGTATCTGTTGTTTTAGGATGGAATGATCAGAACAATTTAGATAAATCCATCTGTTCCACTGATTCATTCAAAGCAACTCTTTTCTTGTTGATTTTTTGTTTGGACGATGTCCACTGGTTTAAGTGTGGTATTTAAGTCCCCTACTATTATTGTATTACTATCAATTAGTTCCTTTATGTTTATTACTTCCTGCTTTTTGTATTTGAGTGTTCCCATATTGGGTACATAATTATTTGCAATTGGTGTTTCTTCTTGTTATATTGGCCCCTTTATTATTATATAGTGTCTTTCTTTGTCTCCTGGTACAGTCTATATTTTAAAGTCTATTTAGTCCAATATAAGTATTGCTATCTTGGCTTTCTTTTTATAGCCATTTGCATGATAAATGTTTCTCCATCCCCTCACATTCAATCTGCACGTATCTTTAGGTCTGAAATGAGTCTCTTGTAGGCAGCATAAAGATTGGTCTTGTTTTTTGTGCATTTGTCACCCTGTGTCTTTTGATTGGCATGTTTAAAAGCTTTGCATTCAAAGTAATTATTAATAGCTATGTATTTATTACCATTTTGTACTTGTTTTATATTTTTGTAGTTATCCTGTGATCCTTTCTTTTGTGGCTCTCTCTTTCATGTATTGTTGGCTTTCCTTAGTGATATACTTGGATTCCTTTCTCTTTCTTTTTTGCATACCTATTACTGCTTTTTGATTTGTGGCTACCATTAGGTTTCTATATAACATCTTCTGCAAATTACAGTCTATATTAAATTGATTGTCGCTTAAGTTTCAATCCATTCTTTACTCCTCTCCTCCCCATGTTTTAGGTATATGGTCTCATACTTTTCATCCTTTTATTTTGTGAGTCCCTTGACTGATTTTCACAAATACACTTATTTGTACTGCCTTTGTGCTTTCTACTTTTCTTACTCTTACTTATGGTCTTTCCTTTTCCCTCAAAGTGTCCTCTTTAACATTTCCTGCAAGGCTGGTTTAGTGGTCATGAATGCCTTTAGTTTTTGTTTGGGAAACTCTATCTCTTCTATTCTGAATGATAGGCTTGCTGGATAGAGTATTGGCTGCAGGTTTTTTCCTTTCAGCACTTTGAATACATCATGTCACATTCTTCTGGACTTCAAAGTTTTTTTTCTTTTTTTTTTTTTATTTATTTGTCAGAGAGAGAGAGAGGGAGAGAGAGTAAGCACAGGCAGACAGAATGGCAGGCAGAGGCAGAGGGAGAAGCAGGCTCCCCGATGAGCAAGAAGCCCGATGTGGGACTCGATCCCAGGACGCTGGGATCATGACCTGAGCCGAAGGCAGCTGCTTAACCAACTGAGCCACCCAGGCGTCCCTGGACTTCAAAGTTTCTGCTAAAAAATCAGCTGATGGCCTTTTGGTATTTCTCTTATATGTAACTCTTTTTATCTCTTACTGTTCATAAAATTCTCTTTTTATTACTACTTTTTGCCAGTTTAATTGGTGTGTACCTACTTGGGTTGATTTTGTTGGAGGCTGTCTGTGTCTCCTAGATATGGGTTTCTGTTTCCTTCCCTGGATTAAGGAAGTTTTAGCTATTATTTCTTCAGAAAAATTTTCTGCCCCCATTCTCCCTCTTTTCTCCTTCTGGGATTTCTATAATGTAAAAGTTACTACACTTGATGGAGTCACTGAGCTCCCTAAATCTATCCCCATGTTGCACATTTTTTTTCCTCTTACCTGCTCAGCTTGATTACTTCCTATTACTCTGTCTTCCAGTTTGCTAATTCATCCTTTTCCTTCTAGTCTACTATTTTTTCCATCTAGTATATTTTTATTTACATTTATTGTGTTCTTATTCTCTGATTATTTTTTTTAAATTTCTTGTTAAGGGGCTCATTGATGTCCTCCACTTTTTTCTCAAGTCCAGTGAGTATCTTTATGTTCATTCACTACTTTAAATTCTCTATCAGGGATATTACTTACCTCTGTTTTGCTTATGTATCTTGATGTAGTTTTGTCCTGTTCTTTTGGGATATATTACTCTGTCTCCTCACTTTTTCTAAATCTTTGTGTCTGTTTCACTGTTTTAGGAAAGTCACTTTTATCCCCTGCTCTTGAATGTATGGCCTTGTGAAAAAGAGGTCCTGTAGTGCCCTGCAGTGAAGTATCCCCTGTTCACCAGAACCTGGTGCTTCAGGGTTGTCTCCTATGTGGGCTGCATGTGCTCTGTTGTTGTGTCCTGGTCACTTTCCCTTCAGTCCAGTCATCTGCAGTGTCTGTCTTTGACCATTGTGGGCAGTTTTTGGTCAGTATTCCAAGGAAGATGTACAAATGGCCAATAAGTAAATGGAAAGATGCTTAACATTAATCACCAGAGAAATTCAAATCAAAACCACAATAAAATAGAACTTCTAATCCTCTAGGATGGCCAAAATAAAAAAGGTAGATAATAAGTGTTTAAAAGTGTGTGGGAAAATTGGAAATTTTATATATTGCAGATGGAAATATAAAATGGTGCAGCCACTTTGGAAAACAGTTTGGCAGTTCCTCAGAAAGATAAATATAGAGTCATTGTATGAACCAGAAATATACTCTTAGGTATATATCCAAGAAAAATGAAAAGGTATTGTCATAAAAATTTGTACATGAACATCCATAGCAGCATAATTCATAATAGTCAAAATGTGGAAATAACCCAAATTGCCATCAACTGATAATAGATATACAAAATGGTGCATATTTCTACCACAAAATATTATTCATCTATGAAAGGATTGAAGTACTGACATATGTTACAACCAGAATGAACCTTGAAAACATATGCTAAATGAAATAAACAAGTCATAAAATATCATAAGATGTATTATTTTTTATATAAAATATCTGTAATATATAAATCTATAGCGGCAGAAAGTAGATTGGTGGTTACCTAGGTCTGACAAGGGGAGTGTCACAGAAATGGAGAGTGACTGCTAATGGGGAACTGGTTTCTTTTAGAGGATGAAATGATCTAAACTGATTGTGGTAATTGTTAATCTACATGAATATACTAAAAACTATCAAACTGTACACTTTAAATAGGTGAATTAGATGTATATGACAAATCCAAATTAAAAATAAGGAAAATAAACTTTGATTTCTCTTGGTACAAGAAGAAAAAGATTCTCTATACCCTCTCTTTGAACACTTATAGAAAAGAAAAAAATGTAATTGTGAATCTTCTCTCTTCCATATTTTTTTCTCAAAACCTGGCAGCCATCTCTTTGAAATGTAATAATTACAAAAGATAGCACCCATATCTTCTAGTTCCTGTGGGAGGATAAGAATCTAACTTTAGCTGGAGCCAGTCTCCAAGTTACAAATATACCTCCTATCATAAAGATATGAGTAATTTATTTTCCTTTTTAAAAGCAATTAACAAACACAGGTGGGTATCCTAATTATAAGGTGAACTTAGGATAAATAATGTGTGATAAATGATGATGTCATGTTCTTTTACTTGGGGGAATAATAATCATTTTTCATGAGAAAATGTATGCAACTGGATGTATCTGCTTGGGCATGTAATGGGATTAAATTTCTCTCTGTCTTTGCAATCACTTTAGCAGATTGCCTGTAATGTGCATCACATTCTAGTTTAACACTTATCCAATAATAAAACAGTTTTCTCTCTCTTCTACTTTTGTGGAGAAGCCTTTTGGGTTGGCAGATTTTATATTTAATTATATTTCTCTAGCATACAGTATGTGAGTCATACCTTAATAAAGCTGTTATTTTAAAAATGAAGATTACAATACATCATTTTACTCTTTTTCATTTATAATATCATTGTCGAATACTTCCCCTACATATAATGAGAACCACAATTGACTCTGTTATAATTTTTGCTTCACCCACAAACATAATTTGGAAAACTCAAGAGGAAAAGGAAAGTTTATTTTATTATATTCAATCATATTTTTGCTCTTTCTCTTCTTGCTTCCTGATG
Source organism: Enhydra lutris kenyoni (assembly GCF_002288905.1). NCBI lineage: Eukaryota > Metazoa > Chordata > Mammalia > Carnivora > Mustelidae > Enhydra > Enhydra lutris. The sequence goes on along the minus strand of NW_019154107.1, from coordinate 15,734,749 downwards.
TTCCAAGATTTCTTTCACCATATTGCTACTCAGGCCCTAGATTAGTTGGTTTAGGCTACCATAAAAAATACTATGGACTGGGTGGCTTAAGCAACAGACATTTATTTTCTCACAGTTCTGAAGGCTGGAGTGTGAGATTAGGTACCAGTATGGTCAGTTTCTTATGAGATCTCTCTTCCTGGCTTGCATGAAGCCACCATCCTGCTACATCTTCACTTGGCAAAGAGAGATTGATAGAGATCTTCCTTTTTTATAAAGCTACAGTCCTATTAGGACTGTATTAGGACCCCATCTTTATGACCTCATTTAATCTTAATCTCCATAAAGCCCCCATCACTGGATCAAGTCATATTGGGGGTTAAACCTTCAAAATAGATATTTGGGGGAGACAACAGTTCAATCCAGAGAGACCCTAAGGTTCCTAGCCAGTCTGCTTTCTTTTCAACTGTCAGTGTTTTCTTATGTTGTTTTATATATAATGTCTAGGGATTTTAGCTGTATTTAATGGGAAGAAAAGGGAATAATGTATCTACTGAATCTTTCCAGAAACAGGAGACTACCCAGGAATAGTTTTGGTTTCTACACTTCATTCAAACAAGCAAAATGTCAACATCAGGAGACCAATGAACAGTATATAAATAATGTGATATCTATAGCAATCATGCACACACAAAAGCTATACAAATATATGCACATTAAAAAAATAGGTGAGTTAGGGGCACCTGGGCGCTCAGTCCATTAAGCTCAGTCATAGATTAAGTGCTGCATCAGGCTCTGTGCTCAACATGAAGTGTGCTTGAAATTCTCTCACTCTCCCACTCCCTCTGGCCCTCCTTCCACTTGTGTGCATGTTTTCTCTCTAAAATAATAAATAAATAAAATCTTGAAAGAACCATGGAAGATTCAAAATAAAACTCTAAATAAAAATTCAGAAGGGAAAAGGAGAAAACAAATGAAATAAAAATTAAAATGACAGTTTAAGCCCTATATATCAATAATTGTATTAAATATAAGTAGTCTAATATGCCCTTAAAAGACAGAAACTGGCAAGGTGAATTTACATAATAATATAAAGTTCAACCCATTAAGACAGCAATTCTGTATGTATATGCACCAAACAACAGAACTGCAAAATATATAAGTCAAAACAACAACAGAACAAAAAGCACAAACTGACAAATCTGAAGTTATAGTTAGGGATTTCAACAACCCTGTGTCAACAACAGAGAGATTAACTAGACATAAAATCAGCAATGATGATATAGAAGAACACAACACCATCAACTAAAAAGAGATCATTGACATTTATAGAATATCCCACCCTGCAACAACAAATTGCCATTCTTTACAAGCATCCATGATACATATACCAAAATAGAAGATATATTGGAACTTTACACAAACTTCAATAAAATTAAATAGAAATGATACAGAGTTTGTTTTATGGCCACAATGGAGTCAAACAAGATACAAATAACAGAAAGATAAGAAAAATTTGAAATATTTGAACAATAAACAGCACACTTCTAAACAATCTAAAGGAAGTCTTAAGTGAAATAAAAAAAAATACACCGAACTGAATGAAAAGTACAATACTACATACCAAAATTCTTTAGACATGGTTAATGCTGCACTGAGAAGGACATTTATAACACTAAATATTTATATTGGAGACTAGGGAACATAAAATCAGTAATCTAAACTCCCAGCTAAGGGAGTGTTAAACTCAAACCAAGCAGAAGAAAAGTACCAACAGAAATTAATGAAATGAAATAAAAAGCTAATCTTTTTAACATACCAAAGAGTTTATAAAACTTCAGCTAGATTGACAAAGAAACAAAGAAAGACATATTTTACCAATGTCAGGAATGAAATGGGGGATATCTCTACACACCCTGAAGACATCAAGAAGATAGTGAGATATAAACAAATCTATAGGCATAAATTTGACAACATAAATGAATGGATCAATTCTTTAAAAGGTACAAATTACAAAAGTCACTCAATATGAAGTAGATAATTGGAATAAATGTGTAACTATTAAGACAATTGGATTATTAAATCATAAACAAAAATGAGATCGTCAAGACAAGATGGTTTTACTGGAGAATTCTACAAATATCTAAAAAATTGTCATCATTGAGGACATTGTGTTTAGTGAGATAACTCATAAGGAGAAATACAAATACTGTCTGTTATCACTCTTCTGTGGAATCTAAAAACCAAACTCATAAAAATAGCAAATGGCAGTTATGGGGGGAAAGGAAGGGACTTAGGGAGATGCTATGTAAAGGTACAAACTTTCAAATAGTAGATGAATAAATTCTGGAGATCTAATGCACAGTATAGTGGTTATTGTTAATAATACTGTATTATACATTTCAAAGCTGCTAAGAGACTAGATCATACCTTCTCACCACATAAAAGAAATCATAATTATGTGACATGATAGAAGTGATGTTAACACTATTATGGTAACCATATTGCAAATGTAAATGGACCAAACCAACACATTGTACATTTTAGACTTACACAATGTTATATGTTAATTATGTTTCAGGGTTTAAATTTTTAAAAATTTATCACCAATTCTACACAATCATTTCCACAAAGTACAAGAGGAAAGAGTAATTCTCAACACATTTTATGAAGCTATTTTTAACCTGATATTGAAAGCAGATGTAAGGTATATAAAAAAAAATATCTATGTGCCAATAAATCCCTCACAAATATCAATACAAAAAGACCCTAAAAATATTATCAAATATAATCAGAAATGTAAAAAAAAGATGCAACATGACTGACATGGTTTTATTTCAGAGATGTCTAAGCCTGGGTTCAATATTTGAAAATCAATTAATGTAATCTTCCATAATAGGATAAAGAGGAATAATTTCATTATAGTATCAATTAATGCAGAAAATGTATTTGACAACTTTAAATACTATTCATAAATTCTCTTAAAAATATAAATATAGGATACATTCTTCAACTTGATAAGGAACCTCTACAAAAATACTGTAGCTAATATCATATTAGTGGAAGAGTTAACATGTATTCTCAAACTATTCCAAAAAAAAGAAGAGGAAGGAAAACTTCCAAATTCATTCTATGGGTCCAGCATGACCCTGAGCCCAAAGCCAGATAAAGACACCACAAAATAGAGAACTATAGGCCAGTACCTCTGATGAAAATAGATGTAAAATCCTGAGCAAAATATTAGCTAACCTTATCCAACAATGTATTAAAAAAATCATTCACCACAATCAAGTGGGATTTGCTCCAGGAATGCAAGGGTATTGCAATATTCACAAATCTATCAATGTGATACATCACATCAATATGTGAAAGGATAAAAAACCATATGATCATTTTAGTGGATGCAGAAAAAGCATTTGACAAAGTACAACACCCATTCATAATAAAAACCCTCAAAAAAAGAGGATTAGAGGGAACATACTTCAACATAATAAAGGCCATTTAGGAAAAAGCCACAGCTAACTTCTCCCTTACTGGGGAAACATTGAAAACTTTTCCCCTAAGTTTAGGAATTAAGACAAGGATGTCCTCTCCAACTATTTTTATTCAGTATAGTACTGGAAGTCTAGACACAGCAATCAGACAAAAAAAAAAAAAGAAATAAAAGGCATCTGAATCAGTAAGGAAGAAGTAAAATTTTCACTATTTACAGGTGACATGACACTATATATAGAAAACCCTGAAGACTCCACCAAAAAAGAACTGATAAGTGACTTGAGTAATATCACAAGATATAAAATCTACATACAGAAATCTGTTGCAGTTCTATACACCAATAATGAAGCACCAGAAAGAAAAATAAAGGAATCTATCCCATTTAGAAGTATACCAAAAATAAGATACTGAGGAATATGCCTAAACAAAAAGGCAAAATACCTGCACTCTGAAAACTATAAAACTGATGAAAAAAACTAAAGGCAATATAAAGAAATGGAAAAACATTCCATATTCATGGATTGCAAGAACAAATATTATTAAAATGTCTATAGTACCCAATGTAGTCTACACATTTAATGCAATCCCTATCAAAGTATTGCCAGCATTTATCTGGAATTGGAATGAACAATCCTAAAATGTATGAAGCTGCAGAAGACCCCGAATAGCCAAAGCAATCCCGAAAAAGAAAAGCAAAGCTGAAGGCATCACAATTCTGGATTTCAAGGTATTTTAAAAAGCTGTAGTAATCAAAACAGTATGGTACTGACACAAAATAGATATGTAGATGAATAGAACAGAAAAGAAAATCCAGAAATAAACATACAGCTATATAGTCAATTAATCTTTGACAAAGCACAAAGAATATGCAATGGGAAAAAGTCTTTTCAACAAATGATGTTGGCAAAACTGGACAGCAACATGCACAAGAACAAAACTGAACCAGTTTCCTACACCATACACAAAAATAAATTCAAAGTGGAAAAACCCTAAATGTGAGACCCGAAACCATCAAAATCCTAGAGAATACAGGCAGTAATCTCTTTGGCATTAGCCTTAGCAACTTCTTTATAGGTATGTCTCCTGAGGCAAGGGAAACGAAAGCAAAAATAAACCACTGGGACTACATCAAAATAAAAGCCTTCTGCACAGCAAAAGAAACACTCAACACAACTGAAAGTTCCAACACAACTGGAATGGGAAAAGCTATTTGCAAATAACATTTCTCATAATGAGTCAGCATCCAAAATACATAAAGAATTATACAATTCAACACCCAAAAAACAAATAATACAATTTAAAAATGCACAGAAGCCATAAGTCTTCTTTCTCCAAAGAAGACATACAGATCGCCAACAGACACATGAAAACATGCTCGTCATCACTGACCATTGGGAAAATACAGATCAAAACTACAATGAGATATAACCTCACACCAGTCAGAATGGCTAAAATCAACAACACAGGACACAACATATGTTGGTGAGGATGTGGAGAATAAGTAACACTCATGCACTGTTGGTGGGAATGCAAAATGGTATAGCCAGTGTGGAAAACAGTTTGGAGTTTCTTCAAAAAGTTAGAAAAAGAACTACCTTACAATCCAGCAATCACACTATTTACTCAAAGAATAGAAGAACACTAATTCAAAGGGTTATATGCACTTGTATGTTTATAGCGGCATTATTTACAATAGGCAAGATATGGAAGCAGCCCAAGAGTCCATCAATTGATTAATGGATAAAAAAGATGTCATATATTTATACACTGGAATATCATTCACACATAAAAAATAATGAAACTTATGCAATGACATGGATGGAGCTAGATATTATAATAAGAAGCAAAGTAAGTCAGTCAGAGAAAGACAAAAACCATATGATTTTATTCATATGTAGAATTTAAGAAACATAACAAGGAGGTAAAGGGGAAAAAATAAGAGAGAGACAGAGAGACTAATCAAGAAACAGTCTCTTAATTATAGAGAACAACTGATGGTTACCAGAGGACACGTGTCTTGGGGAATGGGTTAAATATGTGACAATTATGATTGTGAAATTGATAAGAGGCTGAGTAAGTTAACGTGTAATGGATATATACACTCAAATGAATTAAGGAATAAGTAAGTAAATAAAATAGTGAAACTGTCCATTTTCAGTTTCAGTATAGCTCTTTAATTATAAATATGGGAAGCATATAAAATTACAAAAGCATTAATGAACGCTGAAACTTGAACGTAAAATAATAATGGGCAAGAGGATATTTATGTAGTCTCAAAGTAGCGCCACATAATTTCTTATTAATTTTAAGAAGGGAAATATTAAACTTATAGGGGAAAACCTCAGCAGACATCACCTTAACCAAATGTTTAAAGCTACCATTATTGATTTGGGGACAAACCACCCTCATGTGTCTCTTAAGTGATGCACTGAAAAGGACAAAAGATCACATTTGTGGTATTCCTGCAAGAAGTGCACAATCAAACCCAATCATGAGGAAACATTTGACAAACCCTGAGTATATTCTACAAAATAACTACACTCTTCAAAATGTCAAGGTCAAGAAACACACAGAAATGATGAAGACACATTCCACATTAAAACTAAAGAAGTATGGGGCGCCTGGGTGGCTCAGTGGGTTAAGCCTCTGCCTTCGGCTCAGGTCATGATCTCAGGGTCCTGGGATCGAGCCCTGCGTCGGGCTCTCTGCTCAGCACTGAGCCTGCTTCCTCCTCTCTCTGCCTGTCTCTCTGCCTACTTGTGATCTCTCTCTCTCTCTCTGTCAAATAAATAAAATCTTTAAAAAAAAAAAACTAAAGAAGTATGGTAATAAATGCAGATCCTGAATTGAACTTGGACAGAGAAAAATAAATAGCTCTGAAGGACAATATTGGGGAACTTCACAAAATTTGAATATGGACTCTGGGCTAGATAATATTAGTAGTGTGCTATTAAGTGGGAATTCCAAGATAGAAGCCCTAAATTTTAGTGTTCATCCATTTCCATGGACTAAATACTCTCACCATGACCAATTTCAACCTACCAACACTTTAATGAAGTGCATACAAAATTCCTAAATCAGCCATATCCATCAAACCATTAAAATAGTATTTAACGATTTAATTTTTTAAATTTTATTTTAATTCCAGTATAGTTAACTTACAGTATTAAATGAGTTTCAGGTGTATAATATAATGATTTCACAATTCTATACATCACTCAGTGCTCATCATGATAAGGGTACTCTTAATCCCCTTCACCTCTCATAACTATACCATCAGTGCCTAAGAGAAAACCTTTTTTTTTTCCTTAGGAAAATCTATTAAAGTACTTATAAATACAAGGAAATGTTTCAAAATTGCCTTCAAGTTGTGCAGAAAAAATAAGTTGTCTTTATGTGTATTTTTACAGAGATAATAAGAAAACAAATAAAAATGTAAATGATTTATGAATCTGGGTATAGAATGTCTAGGGGTTCCTCTATTATTCTTGCAATTTTTGTAGGTTTGAATATATTATTGTGTATTATATAGAAATTAAATAAATTATATATTATATAATTGATGATTAAATATATATTTTCAAGTACTTGATAGAATAGAAACTGTTGATGGGTTGCTACTTTATGAAATGTAGTCAAAGAAGGACTTTCTGATATAGTGGCATTTTAGTCAAAGTGTGAATGATGAGAAATCCAGTCATATCAAAATCTGTTATGTATAAATTATATCTCAATAAGTCTGGGAAAAAATAAATTAAAAAGGGAAAAAAGCTAGTTCAAGATTTTAGATCATGAAAGCAAGTGATAAAAAGGCATTGGGACTGAACAAAGTAAAGAAGAATGGAAGAAGTAGGGGTTTGAGATTTGGGAAGGACATATCTCTATCATAGCTTAGGTAAAAATTAATATAGAAGATATAATATGTTTTCATGAGTTTTAAATTATTTTTAATTTCATATATAGATTTTAAAGACATTGATAACATGGATATAGGACAAATATGTTTATCCTTTATCACCTACCTCAGTACCATGCTAGAAAAACATACTTAAAAAGTGATGAACACTGTGTGTTATACACAGATAATGAATAGTTAAATACTACATCAAAGACTAATGATGGAGTATATTCTGGCTTACTGAACAAAATAATTTAAAAAAAAGGACTCTCCTTCTGCCTCTCCCCCCTCAAATAAATAAAGAAAATCTTCTTTTTTTTTTAAAGAGTTGTTTGCCCATTGTTTGGTATTTCTTATTTTACTTTAAACTAGGTCACCTGTCCATGAAAGTGCTACATCTTTCAGAATATCGATCAAATAATTCAAATTTCAATTAAGCTACTACTCTTTTTCATCCTTTCTTCTGGTTAGTAAAAGCAGTTGATGTCTTCTGAGGTGAACATGACATGTGAGTAAATTTACTTGTATTACTACATCATCTGATACTAGTTTATAGCTGAACAGTCATTAGGTCAGAATAACAATAGTATTATGTACTATCATGAGAAGTTTGCTCTTTATTTATAGTGAGAGGAAAGAGAGCACACTTTGAAATATCATCTTTGAATTGCATAAGCATTTTACTTGAACTTTACTGTGCTACATTTAATTATTTGTTAAAAAATTAAGTTTGTAATTATTGATAGGTGTTTTTTATCTTTTAAATATTCATTACAGTTACTTCATCAGGAAAGATTAAGTACTTGAACCAATAAGAAGTATAGTCTAATATTTCAATGAGTTTGCTTTAAGAGTTAATAAGCCAGTAAGCATGAGATCTCATTTCAAGGTCACAGTCTTAGTGAAATGGACCAGTATAGAACAGGTTTCTGTTAGTCATGAAAGCAGCAGTATGGGAAAAAAAATCTGTAATAAGACTGGACACTGGTCACTGACTACAGCAGAAGTGGGCATCTCATTTTTCCCATGATATTTTGAAACATGACTGCTCTCCATACTGTCTTTCTAAATTAAGTTTTTAAATAAGAATTCAGTTATAGTTAAGCTATGCTCTAAGAGAATTTAAAAATGCTGCACACAACTGTAACTATTCTATTCTATAGGCTTTGCAGAGGATGCCTTGAGACCAATTCGAAATATTCAGAGGAATGGGTAATTTTTGACACTACATTTTTTTTTTCACTCACTGCACCTTAAAAATATCTCTTTCTTTTGAGCACTATATTAAGATTAAGTTGATATCTCATTTGGGGTGTGGTGGGGGGGTAAGTCTTACCCCTTAATCTATGAGTATATCCGCTGATCATTTACAGCATATGTTGTAAAACTTTTTTACATGTCAGCTAATGGGCAGAGACCATATAATTGATTTTATTTGTAGACCTTGTTTTTCATTCCATCAGTTTGTCACTACATAGTCGTTATTGATTTTCAATTCACAATTATAATTTTGCAAATCATGATTTATTAAAATCCTAGGTAAGCAAAGTAAATGTATTTTTCTACTGTCTAAAGATTTCCTATTGACTAAAATTTCATAAGGTATTACAGTTATTTTTTTCAAGATTTTATTTGTTTATTTGACAATGAGAGAGAGAGAGAGCACAAGCAGAGGGAGTAGGCAGAGAAGCAGGCTCTCCACTGAGCAGGGCACCTGTTATGGGGCTCAATGTGGGGCTCCATCCAAGGACCCAGAAGGCAGCCACTTAACTACTGGGCCACCTAGGTGCCCCAAGATATTGTAGTTCTTAACTGCAGTTAAAAATTTACCCTAAATCTTCTGCTATCTAATCTTGTGTGCTTTTCAATAGTTTTAAAATCAAATTTTTCCTTAAGTCATTAATACTTCTGGAGTTTATTCTTGTTCAGAGTGGAAAGTAAATCCCTATTATTCCCTAACAAGTAAAGTCATTTTTTTTACCATAATCATTTGAAGTACCCAGAATTCTTCCAATAATTTTTATGTGACTTTTGTCATATTTTGAGTTTCCATATTGCTGTTGGATCTGCTTCCGGGCATTTTATTCTGTTCTTTTGATTGGATGTTACAACCCCTGTGCTAATGGCATATGGTTTTAATTACTATAACATTATGATAATTCTTACTTATAGTAGGATAGTCTCATTCATTTATTCTTCTTCAACAAATTGTGGCTACTCTTGGACATTTATGCAGTTTAGAATCCATTAGTCAAGTTCCATAAACTTCTTGTGAAATTTTTAAGTGAAATTACATTAAATGTAGAGGTTAACTTAGAAAGAGTTGACCTTACATCAGTGTCACAGTAAACATGACATAACATTTTCATCGAATATGCACCTATATTTTCTAAGCAAGCTGTCCATAATATATAATAGACTGATTTCTTGTTTCTACTTCAGTAATGATAATTATGGTCTAGAAGTCAATAAACAAATGTATATGAATTATTTCAATGTTGTTTGTATTTTGAGTAGACACAAAAGCTACAATTTGGCTTACTTAAAAAATACACATCTTCCTTTCTCAAAGAGAATCAATTGCTCCACTGTTGATTATTGGAAGTTAGTTCCCCAGTCCTTCTGATATTTACTAATAATTATTATTAAAATAAGACATAATTTCATCTGAATATCTGGATTTTATCTTTCCCAAATTAAAATATTTTCTTTGGAATTGAGATATTTAACTTCAGAATAATGCCTAATTTTATACACAGTTGTATGGATGGATAGATAGATGATAGACAGATAGATGATAGATAGATATGCATGTATATGTATGTATATACACACACTTCCTGTTAAACATTTAAGAGCATTTATTACTTAGGAATATAAATTATTGAAAAAATCATATCTCATATATATCCTTTGACATTAAAGTGATTGTTTCTTATAATCTGGATGATTTTATCTATAGATTTATCATATAGATTTTATCATAACATCACCAACATAAGAATCCTATAGATAATTCTATTTCCAAACATTCACAATAATGCAAACCATCCTTCAAATATATTGTGCTGTTTTCTATAAGGGACACTCATAATTGTTTTTGAATGATTGTTTTCTTAGATGTTTAGATTACTAAGTTATATTTATCTTCTTAAATCAATAAAATAGGATATGAGGCATTATTCCAATTATACAAATGAAAAATCAGAGGCTTAAAGATTAAATAGCCCAAAGCAAAAACAGTTAATAAATAAGTGGGAGAGGCTAGAAAACTCAGTTATGTCTGACACTAATGTCAATCTTATTAAATATTTTTGTATACCATTCTAAAAATACAGGAAAAATAATCCTAATACATATATAGTAAGATGCTGATTATTCACTTACTGGTTGGAGAGACTATTTGAAGTTTAAATTGACATTTTAGTTGCTTGTATAACTGCATGTTCACTGACACTGAAAGACCTTGACAAAATTTGAGGCTCTTAGAACTAAACACCACTATCCATGCATTTCTTAAACCAATGTTCACATATGTGGAAGAGGGAAAAGGCCCCAGAAGACAAGTAAAAACTTATAAGACCAGAAATATTTAAAACTAATCGTCTCAGTGTGAGTTATATACTTAAGTGTCTTTGAGTTAAGTATGCTTCAGAGCATTTTGATTATTATGTTTTTCTATAGAGAAGGAAGACTTAAAAAATATATCTCGTTAGTTATGGAATGTACTGTCAGTAGGTAGACTTAAAGGTCAAAGTTCTCACACAAGAAGAACCCATCAACTTAATTCTAGAGTGAAGTAAGGATGCAATAATTTCAATTATTCCTGAAAAACTATAAGTAATTACCAAAACTAATTATATTGGTCTGGCCTGAGGTTAATGTCCGGCAAAGAGTGACACTTGGCTCTCTACAAAGGACAAACAATTATTGATGTTTGCTTGAACTCATTGTGAATAGATTTTATGAAAATCAGATTTAAGTTAATACGCACAAAGTTCTGAGTAAACAGTTCAATGGATAATACATGAAATTTTAGGATCAGAGTATCAGATGTGTTATGGGTTAGTAGGAAGCAAAATCACACTCAGAGCAAAAGGTTAACTTTCCAATTTAATTTTCTCAAAGTCCAAATTCTTATCAGATGTAAAGTGGCAGTTTAGGGCAGAAGCAGATGCAGCAATTTTCAGCATAATTTATCTTGGTTCCAGGGTCTCTAACAAGAGGAGCACAGAGGCTGGTGACGTGGATTGTGCAAGGTAAGATCAATTCTTGCTATCAAACTGCCCCCTTTGACTCAAGTCTTGAATCACCAAATAGGAATAACTTTCACCAATAACTGAAATACTTTTGTTTAAATTTTTTTAATTAACTTCAGTTCTTGAATCAAATTCAGTATAAGAAAAGGAACATACTTTCCTTAAGGAAAAAAAAATAGTGAACTTTCCCTGAGCAATATTCCTAACCCCAGCTTTCTGGTGTTCAAAAGAATCCCATTCCCCATCCTCCAACTGATTTAATGGTCCTTTATCTGGAAATTGAAAGATAATTGGATGACACATGGGGCTGTTAGCCAGACAAAACAGAAAAAATAAGTATTTTTTATTTCAAAAAGGCCATGGTACCTGCTATTTTTAACTTATATCTGTTTACTTGGAATTTTTGCCATGTTTAAAGTGAATGCTACATAGCCTAACAGTTTGAGTGCCAGTTCTCTCTTATCCACTAATTTTGACAGACCACAGGGTTTCTGTAATGAAAAGTTGAAGAAATACAAGTGCAGTGGGAGAAGACTGGCTGATTTTAACTATAATGAATACCTTAAAGAAAGATCATTATAAATTCAGTTTTTAAATTCCTTGCTTGTGGTACCATTATCATTAGTCCCCAAAAGTTCTTAATTCAAAGACTTAAGATTAAGAGCACCTGGGTGGCTCAGTTGGGTTAAGCCTCCAACTGTTTGTTTTGGTTCAGTTCATGATCTCAGGATTGTCAGATGGAGCCCTGCCTCATGCTCTGTGCTGGGCTTGGAGTTTGCCTGAGATTCTTGCCCTCTCCCTCTCTCTCTGCCCCTCCCCCCACTCATGCACACGTGTGTTCTCACTCTCTCAAATAAATAATTTTTTAAAAAAGATTTCAGATTAGCACAGGCAAAAATCATTTACAATATCTGCTTTGTTATTGTTATTAAGCTACAATATAGATTGATTTCACAGCCTCACCAAGTTTTTTATGGGAAAGATATGGAGATAAAAATAAGATCCTGAAAAATAAGGTGGTACTACTTGGGAGGATTTGGAGTCCTCTGAGTAACTCATACTTTGTTTAGCCTCCCTTGCTGATAGAAGCATCCTCTTTATCCCATGTCAGTTGAAGAAATTAAATTAATCAAAATCTTAGAGACAGAAATTAGAAGAGGTTTTGTTTGTAGCAGGGGGAAGGGTGAAGATAGCAGCTTTTCAGTGGATATAGTGACTCACTTTTGCAAGCTGAAAAAGTTTTAGAGATCTGTTGCAAACATTGTGCATATAGTTAACAATACTGTACTGTACATTTAAAATGGTTAAAATGATAAATATTTATATGTTTCTTACCTTAGCAAAAATTTAAAAAAATGTACCCTTTAGCTATCAATTTTCTATTGACCCACCCTCACTCCAAGCCTTAAGTAACCACTAGTGTATTTTTTTTTTTTTTTTGTCTAAAAAGTTTTGGGTATTCCAGACATTTCATATAAAATGAATCATACAATATCTGGTCTATTGTGATGGGCTTCTTTCAATTAACATACTATCTTGAAGGCTCATCTATGGGGTAGCATGTTTCAGTACTTCATTCCTTTTAATGGCTGAGTAATAGTCTTGCGTGCATATATGGCATTTTGCTTAACAGTTCATCAGTTTATTGATATCTGTACCTCCAGTATAACGTTGAATGGAAGTGGCAACAGTAAGCATAATTTTCTTGTTCTTGTTCTTAGTGGGAAAACTTTCAGTGTTGCATCATCAACTGTGATGCTAGCTGTGGGCATTTCATATTTGCCCTTTAAAAGGATGAGGAAATTTCCTTCTATTCCTGATTTGTTGAATAATTTTTGTTTGTTTGTTTGTTTGTTTTAATCATGAAAGGGGTTTGGAATTTGTCAAATGCTTTTACCGCAACAATTAAGATAATCATGGAGTGCCTGGCTGGCTCAATAAGAAGAGCATCCAACTCTTGATCTCAGGGTCATGAGTTTAAGCCCCATGATAAGTGTAGAGATTATTTAAATAAATAAACTTTAAAAAAAAGATAATCACGTGTTTGGAAATTTTTTGTTTGTTTTGTTGTGTATGTGTGTTTTGTTTATTTAATGATTTTATTTATTTGAGAGAGAAGGGAGAGAGAGTGGGCAAGCACAAGCACGGGGAGAGTTAGAGACAGAAGGAGATGGGAGAAGCAGACTCCCTGCTGAGTAGGGAGCCTGACACAGGTCCCTATTCCAGGACCTTGGGATTATGAGCTGAGCTGAAGGCAGACCCTTAACTGACTGAGCCACCCAGGTGCCCTTGTTTATTTATTTTTTTTAAAATTCTATATTAAAGTGTATTATTTCAATTAGTTTTTTAAACTTTAATTGATTTTTGTATGTTGAGTCGTCACTGGATTCTAGGATAAGTCGCACTTGGTCATAGTATATAATTCTCCCTATATGATTCTATATTTGGTTTGCTGGTATTTTGTTGAAGATATTTGCCTCCAAAATTATAAGATATGTTGGCCTATAATTTTATTTTCTGGTGAAATTTTGTCTTGTTTTGGTGTTGGGGTTATACTGACCTCATGTAATAAGTTGGAAACTTGTATTTTTTAAAAAAGTTTGTGAGGAATTGATCTTAATTCTCCTTTATTTATTTTTTTGCAACTCATTAATTTTTTATTTTTTTTAACATATATGTATTATCAGCCCCAGGGGTACAGGTCTGTGAATCATCAGGCTTACACACTTCCCAGCACTCACCATAGCACATACTCTCCCCAATGTCCATAACCCAACCACCCTCTCCTTACCCCCCTTCCCCCACCAACCCTCAGTTTGTTTTGGGAGATTAAGAGTATCTTATGGTTTGTCTCCCTCCCTATCCCATCTTGTTTCATTTTTTCCTTCCCTGCCCCCCAAACCCCCCACTTTGCCTCTCAAATTCCTCATATCAGGGAGATCATATGAAACTTGTCTTTCTCTGATTGACTTATTTTGCTCAGCATAATATGCTCTAGTTCCATCCATGCCATTGCAAATGGCAAGATTTCATTTCTTTTGATGGCTGCATAGTATTCCATTGTATATATATATACCACTTCTTCTTTATCCATTCATCTGTTGATGGATATCTAGGCTCTTTCCATACATTCCCTATTGTGGACATTGCTGCTATAAACATTTGGGTGCAGTGCCCCTTCAGATAACTACATTTGTATCTTTAGGGTAAATACGCAGTAGTGCGATTGCTGGGTCCTAGGGTAGCTCTATTTTCAACTTTTTGAGGTACCTCCATGTTGTTTTCCAGAGTGGCTGCACCAGCTTGCATTCCCACCAACAGTGTAGGAGGGTACCCCTTTCTCCACATCCTTGCCAACATCTGTCATTTCATGACTTGTTTATTTTAGCCATTCTGACTGGTGTGAGGTGGTATCTCATTGTGGTTTTGATTTGTATTTCCCTGATGCTGATGATGTGGAGCACTTTTTCATGTGTCTGTTGGCCATCTGGATGTCTTCTTTGCAGAAATGTTTGTTCATCTCCTCTGCCTATTTCTATATTGGATTATTTGTTCTTTGGGTGTTGAGTTTGATAAGTTCTTAAAGATTTTGGATACTAGCTCTTTATCTGATATGGCATTTGCAAATATCTCTTCCCCTCTGTCAGTTGTCTTTTGGTTTTGTTGACTGTTTCCTTTCCTGTGCCAAAGCTTTTGATCTTGACGAGGTCCCAATAGTTCATTTTTGCCCGTGCTTCCCTTGCCTTGGGCGATGTTTCTAGGAAGAAGTTGCTGCTTCCTAGAAAGGTTGAAGAGGTTAATGTCTGTGTTCTCTTCAAGGCTTTGGATGGATTCCTGTTGCACATTGAGGTCTTTCATCCATTTTGAGTCTACTTTTGTGTGTGGTGTAAGAAAATGGTCCAGTTGTATTCTTCAGCATGTGGCTGTCCAAATTTCCCAATACCATTTGTTGAAGAGGCTATCTTTTTTCCATTGGATATCCTTTCCTCCTTTGTTGGAGATTAGTTGACCATAGAGTTAAGGGTCCATTTCTGAGCTCTCTCTTCTGTTCCATGGACCTATGTGTCTGTTTTTGTGCCAGTACCATCCGGTCTTGATGATGACAGCTTTGTAATAGAGCTTGAAGTCTGGAATTGTGATGCCACCAACTTTGGTTTTCTTTTTCAACATTCCACTAGGTATTCGGTGCCTTCTCTAGTTCCATATGAATTTTAGGATTATTTGTTCAAATTCCTTGGAAAAAAAATGATGTTATTTTGATAGGGATTGCATTAAATGTGTAGATTGCTTTAGGTAGTATAGACATTTTCACAATATTTGTTCTTCCAATCCATGAGCAGGGAAGAATTTTCCATTTATTTGTGTCTTCCTCAGTTTCTTTGATGAGTACTTTATAGTTTTCTGAGCACAGGTTCTTTGCCTCTTTGGTTAGGCTTAATTCTAGGTATCTTATGGTTTTGGGTGCAATTGTAAATGGAATGGACTCCTTAATTTCTCTTTCTTCTGTCTTGCTATTGGTGTATAGAAATGCAACTGATTTCTGTGCATGGATTTTAAATCCTGACACTTTACTGAATTCCTGTATGAGTTCTAGCAGTTTTGAGTGGAGTATTTTGGGTTTCCCATATAAAGTATCATATCATCTGCAAAGAGTGAGAGTTTGACTTCTTCTTTGCCTATTTGGATGTCTTTTATTTCTTTTTGTTGTCTGATTGCTGAGGCTAGGGCTTCTGGTACTATGTTGAATAGCAGTGGTGATAGTGGACATCCCTGCCATGTTCCTGACCTCAGGGGAAAAGCTCTCAGTTTTTCCCCCTTGAGAACAATATTCGCTGTGGGTTTTTCATAGATGGCTTTGAGGATATTGAGGTATGGACCCTCTATGCCTACAGTGTGAAGAGTTTTGATCAAGAAAGGATGCTGTACTTTGTCAAATGCTTTTTCAGCATGTATTGAGAGTACCATATGGTTCTTGTTCTTTCTTTTATTAATGTATCACATTGATTGATTTGCAGATATTGAACCAACCTTACAGCCTAGGGATAAATCCCACTTGGTCGTGGTGAATAATCCTTTTAAGGTACTGTTGGATCCTATTGGCTAGTATTTTGGTGAGAATTTTCGCATCTGTGTTCATCAAGGATATTGGTCTGTAATTCTTTATTATTATTATTATTTTTGTAATTCTCCTTTTTGATGGGGTCTTTGTCTCATTTTGGGATTAAGGTAATGTTGACCTCATATAATGAGTTTGGATGTTTTCCTTCCATTTCTATTTTTTTGAACAGTTTCAGGAGAATAGGTATTAATTCTTTAAATGTTTGGTAGAATTCCCCTGGGAAGCCATCTGGCCCTGAGCTCTTGTTTGTTGGGAGATTTTTGATGACTGCTTCAATCTCCTTACTAGTTATGGGTCTGTTCAGGTTTTCTATTTCTTCCTGGTTCAGTTTCAGTAGCTCACAGGTCTCTAAGAATGCATCCATTTCTTCCAAATTGTTGAAATTGTTGGCGTATAGCTGCTCATAATATGTTCTTATGATTATTTGTATTTCCTTGGTGTTTGTTGCGATCTCTCCTCTTTCATTCATGATTTTATTTATTTGGATAGTTTCTCTTTTCTTTTTAATAAGTCTGGCCAAGGGTTTATCAATCTTATTATTTCATTCAAAAAGCCAGTGCCTAGTTTCTTTGATTTGTTCTACTGTTCTTTTGGTTTCTATTTCATTGATTTCTGCTCTGATCTTTATGATTTCTCTTCTTCTGCTGGGTTTAGGCTTTCTTTGATGTTATTTCTCCAGCAGTTTTTCGTGTAGGGTTAGGTTGTGTACTTGAGACCTTTTTTATTTATTGAGAAGGCTTGTATCACTACATACTTTCCTCTCAGGACTGCCTTTGCTGTGTACCATAAATATTGAACAGTTGTGCTTTCATTTTCATTTGTTTCCATGAATCTTTTCAATTCTTCTTTAATTTCCTGGTTGACCCACTCATTCTCTAGTACAATGCTCTTTAGCTTCCATGTATTTGAGTTCTTTCCAACTTTCCTCTTGTGATTGAGTTCTAGCTTCAGAGCATTGTGGTCTGAAAATATGCAGGGGATGGTCCCAATCTTTTGGTACCAGTTGAGACCTGATTTGTGACCCAGGATGTGATCTATTCTGGAGGATGTTCCATGTGCACTAGAGAAAAATGTGTATTCTGCTGCTTTGGGATGGAATGTTCTGAATATATCTGTGATGTCCATCTGGTCCAGTGTGTCATTTAAGGCCTTTATTTCCTTGTTGATCTTTTGCTTGGATGATCTGTCCATTTCAGTGAGGGGGCTGGTAAAGTCCCCTACTCTTATTGTATCATTGTCTATGTGTTTCTTTGATTTTGTTATTAATTGGTTTATATAGTTGGCTGCTCCCATGTTAGGGGCATAGATATTTAAAATTGTTAGATCTTCTTGTTGGACAGAGCCTTTAAGTATGATAGAGTGTCCTTTCTCATCTCTTATTATTGTCTTTGGCTTAAAATCTAGCTTATCTGATATAAGGATTGACACCCCAGCTTTCTTTTGATGTCCCTTAGTATGGTAAATTGTTTTCCAGCCCCTCACTTTAAATCTGGAGGTGTCTTTGGGTCTAAAATGAGTTTCTTGTAGACAGCATATCAATGGGTCTTTTTTTTTTTTAATCCATTCTGATACCTGTGTCTTTTGATTGGGGCATTTAGCCCATTTACATTCAGGGTAACTATTGAAAGATATGAATTTAGTGCCATTGTATTGCCTGTCAGGTGATTGTTAGTGTATATTGTCTCTGTTCCTTTCTGGTCTACTACTTTTAGGCTCTCTCTTTGCTTAGAAACCCCCCCTTTCAATATTTCCTGTAGGGCTGGTTTGGTGTTTAAAAACTCTTTTAATTTTTGTTTGTCCTGGAAGCTTTTTAATCTCTCCTTCTATTTTCAATGACAGCCTAGCTGGATAGAGTATTCTTGGCTGCGTGTTTTTCTCATTTAATGCTCTGAATATATCATGCCAGTTCTTTCTGGCCTGGCAGATCTCCGTGGATAAGTCTGCTGACAATCTAATATTTCTACCATTGTATGTTACAGACTTCTTGTCCTGTGCTGCTTTCAGGATTTTCTCTTTGTCACTAAGATTAGTAAGTTTTACTATTAGATGACAGGGTGTGGACCTATTTTTATTTATTTTGAGGGGGGTTGTCTGTGCCTCCTGGATTTTGATGCTTGTTCCCTTTGCCATATTAGGGAAATTCCCTTATGTAATTTGCTCCAATATACCTTCTGCCCCCCTCTCCCTTTCTTTTTCTTCTGGGATCCCAATTATTCTAATATTGTTTCGTCTTGTGGTATCACTTATCTCTCAAATTCTCCCCTTGTGGTCCAGTAGTTGTTTGTCTCTCTTTTACTCAGCTTCATTATTCTCCATCATTTGGTCTTCTATATAACTAATTCTCTCTTCTGCCTCATTTATCCTAGCAGTAAGAGCCTCCGTTTTTTGTTGTACCTCATTAATAGCTTTTTTGATTTCAGCTTGGCTAGATTTTAGTTCTTTTATTTCTCCAGAAAGGGCTTTTATTTCTCTAGATATGGTTTCTTTAATATCTCCCATTCCTTTTTTGAGCCTAGATAGCACCTTGATAATCATCATTCTGAACTGTAGTTCTGACATATTACTAATGTCCATATTGATTAGGTCCCTATCTGTCAGTACTGTCTCTTGTTCTTTTTGTTTTTTGTGTTTTTTTTTGTGGTGAGTTTTTCTGCCTTGTCATTTTATCCAGATAAGAATATATGAATGAGAAAATAAAATACTAAAAGGTTTCAAAGACCCCAGGAAAATGTATGTTAACCAAATCAGAAGAGAGAGACCCAAAACTGCGTGAGAAGAAAAAAGAAAGAGGGGGAAAATATATAGATATCGATATAGATATAGATAGATATAGATATTGTTTTAGAGATATAGATATAGATATACATATAGTTATAGATATAAATATAGATATAGATATAATTAGACTGGTGAATAGAACAGAGCCACCCACTTGATTTTGGATGTATTCTGGTCTCTTAGAAGAAACTACCTCCCAAAATTTTAAAGAAAGGAAAACATATCTATTCAAAAACAATGGTAAACATGATGAAGGGATGGAATATGGCTATAAAGATGAAAATTGTAAAAGATTCTAAAAAAGGAATTGATAAGATAAGTTGGTTGGAAAAAGAAAAAAGAGGAGAGAATGTAATCAGGCTGGAGACTAGAACAAAGCCATGTGCTGGATTTAGGGTATATTTTGATCTATTAGAAGAAATTGTATCCCAAATTTTCAAAGAAAAAGAACCTATATCGATCCAAAAAATTAAGGTTAAATACAATGAAGGGATGAAATATAAATGAAAATTTAAAAAAGATTTTTTTAAAAAAGGTAATGTTAAGATAAAATACTTAAAAAACGTTAAAAGAGGAAAGAGGAAAAGTTAAAAAATAGAATAAGCAATAAAATCAAAATAAATTTAACTTTTCTAGACTAAAGGATAATGGGGAGAAAGCCATGAATTCTATGCGTTGCTTTCCCCTAGCTCTGGAGCTCCACAGTTCTCCTTGATCAGTGAACTTGGTCTTGGCTGGATGTTCTTACTGATCTTCTGCTGGACGGGCCTATTACAGTGAGTCTCAAATGTCTTTGCCTGAGGCAGAATTGCACTGCCCTTGGCATGGGCCAAACTAAGTAATGTGCTCAGGTTTGCTCTCGGTAGCTTTTGTTCCCTGAATGCTTTCCGTAGAGCTCTGGAGGACAGGAATGAAAATGGCGGCCTCGCAATCTCGGGCCCAGAGTAGCTTAGAGCTCAGGTCACCACTCCTTGCTGCACCCTCAGATAAAAGCTGTCAATCCCTGCCATCTCCCTGGTCTCCAGCCACCCTCTGGGCCACACTCTGAACTCACCCAGACTGTGTCTGGGCATTTCTGTCTCTGGCGCATGGCCCCATTTGGAGTCTCCAAACCCAGCAGATTCCTAGCGTGCTAACACACCACTCCTTCTGGAGGTGGAAGGAGGGGAGTCTCTCTGGATCTGCCACTTTTGGGGTCCCTGCTTGAAGAGCAGTGGCCTACCTGTGCCTTGGCTCATGGTTTAAGGTAACCTCAATCTGAGAGCTTACTCCTCGTCTCCATCTCTGCTGCTGGCTTCCCTGATCCAATACCTTGGAGCTCTGCCACACTCAGACACCCCTGTTCTTTCTGTGACCCTATGGGATCTGAGCAATGTCCCTCAGTGGAGCGATGTCCCTCAGTAGAGCAGATTTCTTAAAGTTCTGATTTTGTTTTCTTCTCCACCGCTTGCTGGGAGCCAGCCCCTCCCCACTCAATCTATCTTCCTGTGGCTTCAGATTCATTTCTCTGCACATCCTACCTTCTAGAAAGTGTTCGATTGTCCCTAGAATTTCTACTCTTCTTCTCTTTGATTTCCTGTTGAGTTTGTAGGTGTTTGGAATGGTTTGATAACTATCTAGCTGAACTCCTGGGACCTGATGTCATTTCAGTCTGCTACTCCTCTGCCATCTTCTCTTTTCTATTGTCTTAGGCAGAATTTTAGGTTCTTAATTTGAGATATTTTTTCCTTTTTAATGTAGTCATCTATAGCTATTAATTTCCCTCTAAGCATTAATATTGCTGTATCCCGTAAAGTTTGGTATGTTGTGGATTTATTTTCATTCATCTAAAAGTATTTTATAATATCTCTTTTAATAGTTATTTATTATTTGTTTATTTATTTAAAGTCAGCTTTATACCAAATGTGAGTCTTGAATTGATGACTCTGAGATCAAGAGTTGTATGCTCTACCAACTGAGCTAGTCAGCACTCCTGTTTTGATTCTTTCTTAACCCATTTTTTAGGAATGTGATTCTCAGTATCCACATATTTTTGAGTTTCTCAAATCTGTTATTGATATCTATTTTCATTGTATTGTGGTTGTATAACATGCTTGGTATAATTTCAATCCTTTTATATTTATTAAGCTTTATTTTCTGTCTTTGTATATGACCTATCTAGAAGAATGTTTCTTTGCACTTGAGAAGAATATATATTTTGTCCTTGTTTGGTGGAAGGTTCTGGAGCTGTTTTTTCATTGTAGCTGGAGTACAGTGTTATCCAAGTTATGAATTTTCTTGTATATCTTCTACATGTTATTCCCATACATTATTGAATGGGTGTGTTGAAGTTTCAATTATTGCTGCATTATCTATTCTTTCATTTCTGCCAGCTTTTTCCTCATCTATTTGGTAGTGGGTTATTAGAGGCACATGTATTTATTGATTATTGTACCTTTCTGATGGATTAACCCTTTTATTATTATAAGGTTAATCACTTTACCTCAATTAACATTCTATATGTATTTTGTTCGGTATGTGTATTTTGTTTGATATTTATATTGCTACTACATTTCTCTTATGATTGCTCTTTGCATGGCATATACTGGTTCCAGAACCCAAAGTGGCCTACCAGCCACTGTACTACTTTGTTAGTAGTAAAATGTGTAGTGAAATAATATCTTCTTTGGAGAAGAGGCCTCAACATACCCTAGACCAATGGACCCTCTCAGACTTTACTGATAAGCCAGGAACTTGACTCCTCATGAAGCTTATCTTCTACCCTTTGGAGGGCTCATGCCTCATAAACACCTCCAAAGTATTTTCCACTTCTTGATAACCTGGTCCAATTAAGAGGTATCATTGATATAGAGGACTAAAGGATATTTTGCAGCATGTCCAGAATATCCACTTCTACTCTATTTTATGAAAGAGGGTACAGAAGCCTCTATTCCAAGTAAATGTGAACTCTTTCTGACAGGCATGGAATAGAGTCCATTCTTGAGATTAATAGCTACATGTATCAAGACTGTATCAATCTGCTTTAGCAGGAATATCATGACTTTTTCAACAGCTGTAATGGGGATTAATACTTGGTTGAATTTATTGTTTCACTAACACATCATCCAGAATTCTTCTAGATGTTGAGCATCCAGACTGGTGAATTAATGGAAATATGATGGGGACCACAACCATTGCAACCTTTAGGTATATATAATTGACACAGATCACTTGCATACACCCTGAATGTTTATCTATATGCAGATATATAAGCATATATCTATATTTTACTACCACAAAGGCCTGGATTGGAGCAGGGAATAGTAGAGGATGTTTCCAAGGTACCTCACTTCACAACTCACTTAGGTCTTACTGTTCAGGGAAAGAAAAAATATATATGGAACTTATGCCAATCCCCAGTATGTCCATTTAAACTATAAATTTGGAGGATAAAGAAATAACAAATGAGTAGGTACTTGAGCCCAATGAACTTTCTAAGCCTTACTGAGACAGAATTCTAGATATTACCTCATCTCTATATACACCTATTCCAACAGGCATGGCATGATGATGTACCAGGTCTCCAAGTATCAATAAAAACTCAGATTTCATGTACAAAATTATCTGGTGATTTTCCATCTTTATATAACATACCGCTCTAGGATGTCCTCTTCTCATAGACTTTTCTTAGCTTCTTTCACTCTCTGCCATGGCAGCCCTAACATTTCTACTTCACTTGTTGTGGCCCAAGTCAACTTCTCCAGACTTGTAAGAGTCATGTTAGCAGCAAGTCAGTACCTTTTCCAGGGTCCTCTCTAGGGTGTTAAATTCTGTACTCTGGGAATATGTTCTTTCTTATTCATGTTTATGTCCAGCCCTCCTATCCCCTCCATCCAGCACATTCAGAATCCAGTTCAAGAAATACTTTTCTGACTCTTGTTGGTATATAGTGGCTTGACCATACAGCCATGCAAATTCCTTTGAATAGCATCTCCTTCTTTTCTCAGAAAGTCATACATTTCTCTGGCCAGGCAATAATGGAACTTCACTCCAGTTTTTGATCTAATAACCGGGGTGAGTGGTAGAAAGATATCCTGAAGGAGATAGAATTTTCTTATAAAGTAGAAACCTCTGTATCATCTTCAGAAAAAGGGTAAGTGGTGGATTTCAATAGGACAGAGTGTGTTTCTTCTGAATGCCCAATGGATTCATGGGATTAGGTAGATTCAAGATTTTTTAATTGCAGGAGTTTAGATGTCTCCCATATCATACTCATCATCAAACTCTAACCAATAAGGGACTGACCCTGACATATCAGACCTGCTTGGGTTGGGAAGTCAAATAAATCTTAAGCTTTGCTACTCTTGGCCCTAGGCTTGGTCTTCAACTTGTTCTTTCCTCTTCTAGCAGGGAATTTAATACTTTTTAGTGCTGCGAATGAGGCTTCTTTAGTTTCACACTTGTCCTGCAACGATGATTACTTACTCTCAGCCTTTCATTTTATCTCTTTCAAGCATTATTGCCCCCCCAAAAGCCCTCTAATTCCATTATTCTTAAAATGACTAGCTCTTCTTTACTTATCATATGCCTGATACATTACCCCTGCTAGTGTATGCCTTTCCATGGTACACCATTCTAGGTCATCATGGCTGAAAGTTTTACCATTGGAATGCCACCAGGTGCCAGGTGTTATCAGGGCTCCATGTTCCACCAGTCAGGGAGTTCTCATTGCTAACTGAGCCGCAAGTGATCACTTTTGAAGAATCACCTTAGCATCTGCTTTTTGGCAACAATCTATGCACCCAGTGTTGCAGTTAAGAGTCCTTTGAGAGGAGACTCTGAGATGGGAGTTTACCATTCAGAAATTATTCCTTTTTTTAAAAGATTTTATTTATTTATTTGACAGACAGAGATCACAAGTAGGCAGAGAGGCAGGCAGAGAGAAAGGAAGGGAAGCAGGCTCCCTGCTGAGCAGAGAGCCCGATGCAGGGCTTGATCCCAGGATCCTGGGATCATGACCTGAGCCGAAGGCAGAGGCTTTAACCCACTGAGCCACCCAGGTGCCCCTCAGGAATTATTCTTTTTTGTTTGTTTGTTTGTTTGTTGTTGTTGTTGTTTTGTTTTGTCTTTTTAGTAGATAGAGAGGCAGGCAGAGAGAGAGAGAGAGAGAGAGAGAGAGAGAAGCAGGCTCCCTGCTGAGCAGAGAGCCCGATGCGGGACTTGATCCCAGGACCCCGAGATCATGACCTGAGCCGAAGGCAGTGGCTTAACCCACTGAGCCACCCAGGCGCTCCAGGAATTATTCTTAATAGCACTTGTGGAGGGCTGAAGTAAGTAGTATTTAGCAAAGAGACAATATGTTCTGTGATGAAGTCACAACAAAGGACTTGGCCAATTCCACAAGAAGCTCTAAGGTTAGGACAGATCCTGCAGAAGAGTCCCAAATTGGGAAAGGAAATCTGGCCTTTATATTTCTGAACTGACCAGTCATTGGATGTGGGTGTGACATGATAAGACAACACTCCTTAGTTGAGGACAAAAATAAGCAAGTGGACTCACCTGCAAGCTACTAGCTACTAATATTCCCAAAAGCTGGAGAATGAGTGGTTCAGTCCTGAAGATGAAGGATCTTGTGGCACCACCCGGTATCCACTATAATACATAGTCATGAGTGTTATATTTTTCTGGCAAGTTTTTATTCTTGAAGGTGATTGTAGGTATTCATTCACCAGCTTTTTGGGTTAGTAATATGTTATAATGTCTTTATTCTATCTTTATATATACAAACTTTCTGTTCTCTATGGGTTTGTCTTTTAAACAACATACCTTAAAAATATCTATATAATGCTCCTTAAAAACTAAGAATTTTATCACCTTCTTATTTCCTGGGGTCTCACCCATCTCTCATACTGATAACGTGTTAATATTTTATAGATTGTAAGGCTTTTTATGAATATATTGTCTTCTCTCAGTATGGATGTACATTTGTATTTCTTTATGTTTAAAACAGCCATTTCATTAAGAAGTTTGTTCAAAATTACTTCCCTATGGGGCGCCTGGGTGGCTCAGTGGGTTAAGCCGCTGCCTTCGGCTCAGGTCATGATCTCCGGGTCCTGGGATCGAGTCCCGCATCGGGCTCTCTGCTCAACAGGGAGCCTGCTTCCCTCTCTCTCTCTGCCTGCCTCTCTATTAAAAAAAAAAAAAAAAAAAAAAATTACTTCCCTATGTCTTGCTGTATAACCTTATTATTTGAATAATTAAAAATCTGTTCTTATTTGAATAATTAATTTTCCTTCTTATTTGAATAATTAAAAATCTCTTTTGTTTTAGGTGGAATTTTTGGTGGCAAATTTTCTGTGGTCTTGTAATTCCTAAAAATATTTTAATTATGATCTCATATTTTAATGATAATGTCACTGAAAATTACAGATTTCAGGTTCAAACTCTCCATTCTCCAAATCACTAAAAATCAACTCTATACAGTTGCACTGCCACAGACTCTAAGCCTAGGGTGTGTGATAATCTGGTGAAGCCAAAGAAAAGACCAGGAGGCGATGCTCAAGACCTAGGTTTATTGGGGAAACTTACATACAGTGAATCCAGGAGCAGCAGACTAGACAAAGCATCTGCTATTGGGATTTATATGCAGCAAACTTTTATACCATAGCAACTATCAGCATCCTTTTACCACCTTGCATGGCCTGTGTTTCCAAGGAGATCAACATTCACCACCTAAATACTGTTTTTTAAAAGGGACGCCTTCTGGGTTGGCCACCTCCAGAGCCCCTGACCTTGAACACTGAAAAACACCTGGTGCTTCACATTCTGCTTGATGAAAATATTGAGGGAAGACAAGATTTCCAGATTTTCAAAGCAGTGATTAACACAGGTATGCTGAGCATGCTTGCACAAACTAGTCATCCAGCATGTACCACACAGACCCCTGTTTTATGTTTAAAGCCCTTTAGTTGAGTTTAATGGGTGTACAATCTATTCTTTCTCACTAAAAATTCTTCATAAATTTTTCTTTGTCTTGGGTATTCTTAAATTTTAGTAGATTTTTTTCCTTTATAACTTTTATCACTTAATGGATTTTTTTCAGTCTGAGATCATTTTTTTCTCAAGCCTATACATTTATTTCAGAATTATATTTTATGAAACATATATTCACTCTTTTTTTCCAATCTTTTTTTTCAAATACATTTATTTCTCCATTTCCTGTTTTTCTTAAAGATTTATTTATTTATTTTAGAGAGAGAGAAATGGAGAGAGAGAGAGAGAAAACGAGGAAGGGGGAGGGGCAGAGGAAGAAGAAGAGACTCTCAAGCAGACTCCACGCTAAGCATGGAGCACCTTATGAAGCTTGATTTCATGACCCTGAGACCAAGTGAGCTACCCAAGCGCCCCTTTTTTGTTTTTATCAATTATTCCTATTATCTTTCCTATTATTGGATTTTGGAATTTCCACTTTATCTTCCCCTTTTTTTTTTTTTTACCTTTCTTTTATAAATTTTGTTCTTTAATACTTCTTTACTATCATGGAAGTTTCTCACCCTGGTTTTTATTTTTTATTTATTTATTTTTAATTTTTTTAAATTTTATTTTATTTTTTCAGTGTTCCAAGATTTATTGTTTATGCACCACACCACACCCAGTGCTCCATGCAATACATGCCCTCCTTAATACCAACCACCAAGCTCACCCAACCCTCCATCTCCCTCCACCCTGGTTTTTAAATAGACAGATGTTTCTTAAGCTGTGTACATTCTATCACTCATCTTGTGAAATATATTTTCACATCAACATTTTACCTGCGTTCTTTTATTATAAGTTGTTATTCTCTCATATTGCTAATCTATTGCCTTATTTATTTTACTACATTTATCTTGCTTATTTAGAAAGTTTTATCCATCTGTACCCATTTTGCAGTTTATTTTTCTTTCAATATAATTTTACTCTGCAGGTGTTCCGTTGTTTGGGATTGTGAACTAATGTTTCTATTGGATATATCAACCACTCTTTCTGATAAATTGTGTAGATGAGGTACTGAAGGATGTACAGCTGCAGAGAATTCAGTGTGAATGGAAGGATTGGAGAAGTCTGAGGCACCAGAAAATTCCTTTTAATCACTTCTCACACTTTAAAGAAATTAATCATTTCTAACCTTTACCTCAAACCCTTAATGAGAAGCAACACTGGAAGGTTATCCTCACCCTATAGTATAAAACACCAAATAGTTGGAGTAGAAAACTAGATTAACATGGAAATTATAAATACATACTTATTCTGTAACATTAGCATAAATTTCGGATTTATTTTACCAAGGATTCTGAGTTTACTCAAAATAAGATGGCCACAGATGCAGGATACTTAGCAAAGCTGTTTTTGGCTTTCAGGGGACCTGAGACAACACAGGGTTTACAGCCACAAGACTGTGAAAAATAGTGTTTCACCGGACCTGGTAAACTCAATTATTATTTTTAAGTTGCCTTTTTATATTTAGTATGTCAATCTCTATTCAGGGAGGACTCACATGATGAAAACGAAATGTATGTTAATAAGTGCTGGGCTTTTCCAGTATTGGCTGGAATTCAGCATAAACAAGGGGACATTTTTTTATGTGGGAAAACTATTAGAATCTGTACTCATATGTCCCTGAATAATATTTTGCTTCCAGAATGTCATGACCATTGAATGGTCATTACCCCTCAGCAGCAGTTACTCAAAATTTTAGATATTTGGGATATTCTTAAAGTAATAAGGTATTTTTAAATTGATCTTTAAGAATCTGTATTTTAAAATGGTGAGTTGAATGCCATTATCATCAATAAAATAATTAAGTAGATTGATTCTCTTATTTACTGAAAAAAAGTAAAATCTTCTTTAAAAGCTACTCTTAATTAATTGTAAGAAATCATATTAGTTATGTGGAATGATAATCACTTACTGATAGAAATGGAACTATTATTATTCAGCATTAAAATATGAAGTATGGTTCATTTAAAAAATAATCAGCTTCAAAGATTACAATACATTTGTAGTATAGTAGGAATTATTTTGTTCATTTATTTCATTTTTAAACAATTATGTGAAAACTTTATATACAAATGCTTTAAAATGATCACCATGCAGAACTTTCCCCTCAGTTCAACAGAAATTCTAGTCTCAAAATTTTTGTGAAATTCCTCTTTTGGACATACTGAAAAGAGCCAGTGATACATTCTTTGGAAGGTGCTCAATGATTATTAACTCTCATTTCTTGAAATGAATCTGATTCATAGAAATAAACTAAGGAGGGCGCCTGGGTGGCTCAGTGGGTTAAGCCTCTGCCTTCGGCTCAGGTCATGATCTCAGGGTCCTGGGATCAAGGCCCGCATCGGGCTCTCTGCTCAGTGGGGAGCCTGCTTTCTCCTCTCTCTCTCTATGCCTGCCTCTCTGCATACTTGTGATCTCTTTCTCTCTGTTTCAAATAAATAAATAAAATCTTTAAAAAAAAAGAAATAAACTAAGGTTATACAAAACTTTACCTCTTGAAAATGTGAATGACAAAGCCAGCACATGCCACTGATTTATAAGGTATTTCCAAGGAATTAACTCCTTTGTTCAAAATATTTTTTTTCTTTAGAAGGCATACAGAGCCTTCAAAGATTGTCTCTTTGAAGTACTGAACTTATTTTATATAAAAACATTGATGTATATCTATATACATATGTATGTACATATATACATATCCTGTCTTTATGATTATACTTCATATACTGCCAGAATGAAAAAAAAATTAAGAAAAAGTGTGATTGTCTGTTTATTTGCTTTTTCTGTTTTTTTTTTCCTTTTATGGTCAGAATTACCCAAATTACCTATTTGGATTTATTATATTTTTCATTAAAACTGGTCCATTTTGCCTGTGGCAAACAAAACACAGATTTTAGAGTAATTATTCTATTATTTTAAGAAAATTGGAAGAGTATATCATTTATTTCATTGATATAGGAATAAATCAGTTGTTTTAAAACGTTTTAAATTGGGGCACCTGGGTGGCTCAGTCATTTAGTGTCTGCCTTCGGGATCAAATTCCGTGTTGGGCTCCCTGCTTGGCAGGAAGCCTGCTTCTTCCTCTCTTACCTCCGCCGCCTGCTTGTGTTCCTTCTCTCGCTGTATCTGTCAAATAAATAAGTAAAATCTTTTTTAAAAAATTTTTTAAAAAGTTTTAACTTATTTCAAGTATTTAAATTACTTGGCATCAGGAAGAAGCTATTTATTTAAATAAGAATTTCACAAGTGATCTTTACAAAATATCCTTAATACAATTGATTTCTCTTACAAAGCCTTTAATAAAATATTTACTGCTTGTACAGAAAAAAGGAAATATTATTTATCTTTGATTACAAAAAAAGTGATACTTCCAAAACAATAAGGAACACAACTCTTCAATGAACACATTCAATCACTTTATATACTGGAGATTGAGACCAGATGCCTTTTATGACCTTAAACTATGCAATTATGATTATGTGTTTCCATATTTTGTGAGCAACAAACCCAATAATTTCCTGAATTGAATGAATTACATTTTCAATTAGGTATTGTTGATGGAAAAAAAAAGCCAACCTCAAAGAAGGTTAGTAAATGCTTTACTTGTTGTGTTACTGAGGACTAATAGTCTGGGGGACAGTATTTCAGATTACTCTGAAAGAACTGCTCTGAAGTTGAGTTCACAGGGGATTATATTGGAAAGGGGGAGGAGGTATGCATGCTTGGGAACAGGTCTCCAAGGTATTATTGAGCATTTCAAAGTATGATTTGTTTTGTTGTAAAAACTGAGGTGTATTGATTTCCACATAGACATGTGAAAGACCATTGGGTCATCTTAATACATTATGTTTCTATCATAACCAATTGTTCAAAAATATTGACTGCATGCTTCCACTTAACTGGTTTTCTGGTTTTTCTCGTCTTGAGTTTCTTTCTGCAGTCACTTGAGAGGACATAAGAGGCTGACATCAGTAACCTACTGCAGTTTTAGTGCACATTTCCTTCTTTGGGTCATATTGTAACCTATGGGAGACAATGTTGACCAAGTATCTCTTTGTCCCATAGCACTAGGAAGGCTCATTCCTAGTTGTTCTGATATATGTGAGGCAAGCATGTTCCAAAAAGGGTAACCATCTCTAAACTTCTAAATTTGCTCAAGCTGAGGATTTTTATAGCCTGAGATGTTCCACTGTGTCTAGGTATAAGTTATCAACCTTTTGTAGAGAATTATACATTATTTATAGCATCTACCTGTTTTACTGTTAATAGCTTAGTGTCGGTCTGTGTAGACTGTGACATACAAAAGGCTAACAATTCATATAGACATCATGTTAACAGTAAAAAGGCTAATATCATAGCTAGAAATTTTAGAATATATTTAAGCCAAGAGTTTCATAACTAAATCATTTAACTAAATATTTTCCTGATACTGGGTGTTGGGTCACTTTAGGCAGATAGTTGGTTTGATTAGGTTATTCCCAGCATAATGGAATCCTCTGACTTAATCTGCCATAACTGAATTATCCATCCTAATCCATCACATAACTGGAATAAGTTTTCCTTGAAAAGTCCTTGTGGTATGGTTACAAATTAACATTCTACCCTTTTGACAAAATTTTGTGTGTTAAGTAAAATATCACAGATCAACACTGTTCCCTAGTAGCCGGACCTTAGGTAATAAGTCTGCTCCATATCTCATGAACCAGTCTTAGTCTTGAGAAAAGGTCAGTTCAGTTAAACAGTTGTCTCATTTTAGCAGATTGTCCTTCAACTGGGCTCTCAAAGTTCAGGAAATTAATAAGAGGCATTTCTTATGGAAACAAAAGAAAAACACAAGCTAAATTGGAGCAAATTAGAAACCTAGTGACTGCATTCTGAGTACTGCAAGTGAGATCACTAAATGTCAGGGTCGAAGTATCTTCGGATGGAGTGAGGGCAGACAATGGCAATCTGACAGATTTTCCTAATCTGCTGTTTGAGTGTTTTTGTTTTTGTTTTTTTCTGAGTGGCCCAAACAGCAGTAACCATGGAGACCATGTATTCATGGGCTGTTGTGGCAATTTCTCTGAAATTGACCTCAAGTTGTGTAGCTTCAGTTTGCAGGGCTTCAGGGAAAAAAGGACAGTTATTGTTTTTAGTGATTCCAAGTCAAAAGAATGAGGGGAGTGGATGGGTTAAATAGGTGATGGGGAATAAGGAGGGCATTTACTGTGATGAGCACAGGGTGATGAACAGAAGAGTTGAATCACTAAATTGTACACTTGAAACTAATATAACACTCTATGTTAACTAACTGGAATTAAAATGAAAACTTTTTAAAAAGATTTTATTCATTTATTTTGACAGACAGAGAGTGCACAAGCAGGGGGAATAAGAGAGGGAGAAGCAGGCTCCCTACAGAGTAGGGAGCCCAATGCGGGGCTTCATCCCAGGACACTGGGGTCACGACCTGAGCTGCAGGAAGACACTTAACTGACTGAGCCTCTCAGGTGTTCCTAAAATAAAAACTTTTTTACAAGTGCAAATTTTAAAAATGAAGAAAAAGGAATGAGACTAAGTTGGAAACCTTAATTTGGAGAGTCATAGCCAGGTATCCAAGGAAATCAGAAGAATTCAGGACCCAGACCCATTTTGTAGGCAAAAAATAAACATTCAGAGAAAGT
This sequence comes from Enhydra lutris kenyoni, assembly GCF_002288905.1. Taxonomy (NCBI): domain Eukaryota; kingdom Metazoa; phylum Chordata; class Mammalia; order Carnivora; family Mustelidae; genus Enhydra; species Enhydra lutris. Next base: position 15,702,547 of record NW_019154107.1, on the reverse strand, counting down.
TAATCAGAAATAGATATGTTACTGAAGCATAATGTTTCCCTGTAAAATCACCCTTCTTTCTACCAGAGATACCTGAATTGAGACTAATTTGTTTAAAAATAAGTCCAGTTTCAAAATGCTTCACCTGATTATTTACATAAGTGCAGTAAGAATAGTGATTGACCATATAGCTTCTTTTTAAAATCAACTTTGCTGGAATTTATAACAGGGATTATCAGATTAAACTTTTAATAGCCCTCAGAAGTTAAGAAGCCAAGCCAAATACTTGTCATTAGACTTAACTAAAATACCTATAGATTTGGCTTACTTCCTCCCTTCTCAAGATCTCCCAAATATTCTGAGGTTACTAAGTCTGCCAGGAAGTGGCCTTCCTTGCTTACCTGGTGAGGCTCTCAAGAACATTGTAAGCAAGGTAGAAGTCTGATTTTTTCCAAGGGGCTTTCTTGGCTCCATGAAGTCAACCTTAGTTCCTTCAAACTGTATGGTCATAGGGACGCCTGTGTGGCTCAGTCAGTTAAGTCCCATGTTACTAACTCTTGCTGTGTTTGAGTCAAGTGTTCCCACTAGTTTCAGAAATTCTTACTTAGTTTAACCTTAATGACCTTAAGAGTATCAGAAATCCTTATGTGTCAAAAGTCCTTTCCATTATTCTCCTTAAAGCTGAGACATATTTGCAAGAGGTTCAGAGTCAAACAATAACTGTAAATGACAAACTAAGAAATGACCAGGGTTAAAGATGCAATGAGAGTTCATTGTAATGCAGTTTACAGAGATATTATTAACATGACATATAATGCCCCAGTAATTAGAATTCAAATGATGACATTATACTAGGACATATCAGAACTTAAGGAATTTCATATAATTTCTGGAGCAGTTATAGTAATAGCATTTACCCATACAGTATAACCTAAAAAGTTTTATCATGACTTATCTGACAGTGCTTCCCATGTAGTTCCCAAGTAAACAAGCTTAATTTGTTAAAAAGACTTTATTTAGAATTTGAAGATTGGGAAGTTTGTCAAAAAGATTTTTTAAATATTAAAAAATTTAATAGCACATGCCTAAATAAAATTACAGATAATTGCATGGTTAATAACTATCTATTAACCAAGATGGTAGAGATTCTAAAGGCAAATATAGGTTACATAGTTGTTAGCAAACTTAGCTCTTTGAAACATTAAGAAAATTAAGAAATCAAAGATTTAAAAACAAAACATAGATACTTTATGTTTCTAAGTAGGTTACATTAAAGTCAAAGAAAAACATTTGTTTACAATTTCTTATGAAAACTAGACCGATAATCTAAGAAAAATGTATCATTTTAGCAGAGAACAAAACCAAATTCCAATCTTACATCACTCTACTTTTGATATTAAAACTTACTTATTATAGTCTTAATCAGTCCTGACCATGCAAAAAGTCCTTTTCCAAAGATTCCTTTCTCACAAACTTTCTGCAACTTTTTTAACATTTAGATTTTTTCCCAAGTTTTCTTGTTTAGAGAAAATTCTATAACCAGTCTCATTTTAGGACAAAATTGTTTTCTTTACTCTCAATAAAAATATATTACCATTCTTTTTAAAAAATATTTATTTTTAAATCGCAATATAATTAACATACAGTGTTATATTAGTTATCCGGTGTACAAGATAGAGATTCAACAATTCTATGCATTATTCAGTGTTCATCATAAATGTTCTGCTTAATCCCTTATCACCTCTGTAACCCACCCATCTCCCTACTGATAACCATCAGTTTGTTCTCTAGAGTTAATTCAGCTTTTTAAAAATTTATTTTATTTATTTATTTATTTTTAGTATTTTTTAAATTAACATATAATGTAGTATTTGCCCTAGGTGTACAGGTCTATGAATCATCAGGCTTACAAACTTCATAGAACTCACCATAGCACATACCAGCTCCTAGTTTTGTTGATTTGTTCTACTGTTCTTTTGGTTTCTATTTCATTGATTTCTGCTCTGATCTTTATGATTTCTCTTCTTCTGCTGGGTTTAGGCTTTCTTTGATGTTATTTCTCCAGCAGTTTTTCGTGTAGGGTTAGGTTGTGTATTTCAGACCTTTCTTGTTTCTTGAGAAAGGCTTGTATCACTATATACTTTCCTCTCAGGACTGCCTTTGCAGTGTCCCACAGATTTCGAACCATTGTGTTTTCATTATCATTTGTTTCCATGAATTTTTTTCAATTCTTCTTTAATTTCCTGGTTGACTCATTCATTCTCTAGTACGATGCTCTTTAGCTTCCATGTATTTGAGTTCTTTCCAACTTTCCTCTTGTGATTGAGTTCTAGCTTCAGAGCATTGTGGTCTGAAAATATGCAAGGGATGGTCCCAATCTTTTGGTACCAGTTGAGACCTGATTTGTGACCCAGGATGTGATCTATTCTGGAGGATGTTCCATGTGCACTAGAGAAAAATGTGTATTCTGCTGCTTTGGGATGGAATGTTCTGAATATATCTGTGATGTCCATCTGGTCCAGTGTGTCATTTAAGGCCTTTATTTCCTTGTTGATCTTTTGCTTGGATGATCTGTCCATTTCAGTGAGGGGGCTGGTAAAGTCCCCTACTCTTATTGTATCATTGTCTATGTGTTTCTTTGATTTTGTTATTAATTGGTTTATATAGTTGGCTGCTCCCATGTTAGGGGCATAGATATTTAAAATTGTTAGATCTTCTTGTTGGACAGAGCCTTTAAGTATGATAGAGTGTCCTTTCTCATCTCTTATTATTGTCTTTGGCTTAAAATCTAGTTTATTTGATATAAGGATTGACACCCCAGCTTTCTTTTGATGTCCCTTAGTATGGTAAACTGTTTTCCAGCCCCTCACTTTAAATCTGGAGGTGTCTTTGGGTCTAAAATGAGTTTCTTGTAGACAGCATATCAATGGGTCTTTTTTTTTTTAATCCATTCTGATACCTGTGTCTTTTGATTGGGGCATTTAGCCCATTTACATTCAGGGTAACTATTGAAAGATATGAATTTAGTGCCATTGTATTGCCTGTCAGGTGATTGTTAGTGTATATTGTCTCTGTTCCTTTCTGGTCTACTACTTTTAGGCTCTCTCTTTGCTTAGAAACCCCCCCCTTTCAATATTTCCTGTAGGGCTGGTTTGGTGTTTAAAAACTCTTTTAATTTTTGTCTGTCTTGGAAGCTTTTTAATCTCTCCTTCTATTTTCAATGACAGCCTAGCTGGATAGAGTATTCTTGGCTGCGTGTTTTTCTCATTTAATGCTCTGAATATATCATGCCAGTTCTTTCTGGCCTGGCAGGTCTCCGTGGATAAGTCTGCTGACAATCTAATATTTCTACCATTGTATGTTACAGACTTCTTGTCCTGTGCTGCTTTCAGGATTTTCTCTTTGTCACTAAGATTAGTAAGTTTTACTATTAGATGACAGGGTGTGGACCTATTTTTATTTATTTTGAGGGGGGTTGTCTGTGCCTCCTGGATTTTGATGCTTGTTTCCTTTGCCATATTAGGGAAATTCTCTTATGTAATTTGCTCCAATATACCTTCTGCCCCCCCTTTATTCTCCTGGGATCCCAATTATTCTAATATTGTTTCATCTTGTGGTATCACTTATCTCTCAAATTCTCCCTTCATGGTCCAGTAATTGTCTCTCTTTTACTCAGCTTCTTTATTCTCCATCATTTGGTCTTCTATATCACTAATTATCTCTTCTGCCTCATTTATCCTAGCAGTAAGAGTGTCCATTTTTTTAAATTATACCTCATTAATAGATTTTTGGTTTCAACTTGGTTAGATTTTAGTTCTTTTATTTCTCCAAAAAGGGCTTTTATTTCTCCAGACAGGGTTTCTCCAATATCTTCCATGCCTTTTTTGAGCCCAGCTAGCACCGTGAAGATCATCATTCTGAACTCTAGATCTGACATTTTACCAATGTCCATATTGATTATGTCCCTAGCCTTTGGTACTGACTCTTGTTCTTTTTTTTTTTTTTTTTTGTGATTAGTTTTTCTGCCTTGTCATTTTATCCAGAGAAGAATATATTAATGAGAGAATAAAATACTAAAAGAGTGGCAAAGACCCCAGAAAAATGTACACTAACCAAATCAAAAGAGATCCAAAACTGGGGGGAGAAAAAGGAGGAAAAAAGAAATAAAAAAAATATATATATATATATATGACTAGTGAATTGAACAGAGCCACCTACTTGGTTTTGGGTGTATTTTGGTCTCTTAGAAGAAACTACCTTCCAAAATTTAAAGAAAGAAAAAAAAAATATATATATATATATATATATATAAATAAGGGTAAAGACTATGAAGGGATGGAATATGACTTTAAAGATGAAAATTTTTTTAAAAAGTCTAAGAAAGGAATTGATAAGATAAGTTGTTTGGAAAAAGAAAGAAAAAGAAAGTGGAGGGGATTTGCTCAGACTGCAGACTAGAATAAAGCCCTGTGCTAGTTTTATGGTATATTTTGATCTATTAGAAGAAATTGTATCCCAAAAATATTTTAGAAGAAAAAACCATGGTATACAAAAAATAAAGTTAGATACAATGAAGGATAAAATATTTCTATAATAATGAAGGTTTAAAAAGAATTGTTTTAGAAAGGTATTGTTAAAAATGTTTTAAAAAGGTATAAAAATAAGTATAGATAAAAAACGTTAAAAGAGGAAAGAGGAAAAGTTTAAAAATATAGAATAAGAAAAAAAAATTAAAAAAATTAATTAACTTTGCAAGACTAAGGAATCATGGCTAGAAAGCCATGAATTCCATGCTTTGCTTTCCCCTCCTCTGGAATTCCACTGTTCTCCTTGATTGCTGAGCTTGGTTTTGGGTGGATGTTCTTGCTGATCTTTCTGGGGGAGGGGCCTGTTGTAGAGATTCTGAAATGTCTTTGCCCGAGGCGGAATTTTGCCGCCCTTGCCAGAGGCCGGGCTAAATAATCTGCTTGGGTTCACTCTCAGGAGCTTTTGTTACCTGAATGCTTTCTGGAGAGCTCTGGGGGACCAGAATGAAAATGACGGCCTCCCAATCTCCAGCCTGGAGGAGCCCAGACCTCAGGGCCCCACTCCTCAGTGCGCCATTGGAGAAAAGCGCTCCATCACTTCTGTCTCCCTGGTCTGTAGCTACGCTCTGAGCTCACCTGGCCTGTGACCAAGCCTTTCTGTCTCTGGCACACAGCCCTGTTTGGAGTCTCCAAACCCAGCAGATTCCTGCCTCCAGAGAAGGAAGGTGGGTTACCCTGGATCTGCCACTTGTGGGGTCCCTGCTCAAAGAGTAGTGGCCTCACTGTGCTGTGGATCACAGTTTAAGGTAACCTGGAGCTGAAAGCTCACTCCTCAGCTCTGTCTCTGTAGCTGGCTTCCCCGCTCCAATACCTGCAAGCTCTGCTACACTGAGACACCCCCAATCCTTCTGTGACCCCATGGCACCTGAGATCGCATTTTCCCTGCAAGCGCTCCACCCTTGCTTGGCCTCTGGAGCGATGTCCCTCAGTGGAGCAGACTTTTTAAAAGTTCTGATTTTGTGCTCCATTGCTCCACTGCTTGATGGGAGCCGGCCCCTTCCCTCACGGTCTATCTTCCCTTCACTTCATATTCACTTCTCCATACGTCCTACCTTTCAGAAAGTGGTCAATTTTCTGTTTCTAGAATTGCTGCTCTTCTTCTGTTTGATCTACTGTTGCATTTGTAGGTGTTCAGAATGGTTTGATAACTATATAGCTGATCTCTTGCGACCTGATGTCATCTCAGTCTACTTCTCTCAGCCATCTTGACTCTTCTCCCAGTTAACTAACCTTTTATTTTTCTTCTTAATTTGTTCATATGTTTTCTTTCTTAAATTCCACATATGAGTAAAATCATATGGTGTTTGTCTTTCTCTGACTTATTTCACTTAGTGTTTTACCCTCTAGATCTAAAGTGTATTCCCATTCTTCATACCCCCCCTTTTTAAGCAAACACACATATTTGACCTTCCTTGCACATGATTATTTCCCTTATTATTTTCCAGTAGTGTCAATTACCTTTAGTAGAATGCTTAACTCTTAGGAACTGTAATTTTTAGTGAAAATGAATAGTAAGTAATTGTGAACAGTTACATTAGGATTTGTTAGATTGAAAATTCATGATTATATTTCATAATTTTTAGAAACTATGATTCTTCACAGTACAGTCCTTCAATAGAGAACAAAGTGTGTTAATTAACTGGTCCAAGTATTTTTAATTTCTCTGTAATAGGAAGCCAAAAGTAGATTAAGCCTTTGTTTGATAACTATACTTCAGTATTTTTTCTTATTTGGAAATGGATCTAGATATTTAATGACTATCCATCATGTAACTTATCTTAGGAAAACTCTAAGGTTTTAAGTAACCAAAAAGAAAAGATTTGAATGGACACCAATATTGCTAAAAATTCATAAAATTTAATTCTCTGTTTAATTCACTTGTTCTTAATTATGTTTAGTCATGAAAATGTCAGCTAACCATCATCTTTAAGTTGTTCTTGTTGACAAATAATGTAACAGGGGTAACCTGAGTTTATTTGACTTTAGTAAACCTAGGTAGAACAAAAGTATTAGTTCTAATGCTGACAGTTCTAAAACCCCATTTCTTTTAATTAAACTAACACATTTCAGTTAGCTTTGTTAAAGATTAATCTTAGATCATGTGAACTTGGAACTAATTTGGGTTAATGCTATTGTATTTTGAGATTCATATAAGTGCTTAATTTTTTAAGGCAGTTAAATAGAGCTCATTAACAAATTAATTTTGGCAAAACCATATGACAATAGAAAATACCACATACCTATAATATGTGCTGACAGACACAAACAAAAACCTTATAATCATGGTTTCAAATTTCCAGCCATGAGACCAGAATGGTAAGGCAGAACTCTCTAGTTTATAAAACAAGAGTTGGATCCAGACTGCTTTTCTGGCAGATAGAATAATTTAAAGTCACCTGTTCAGATGGCTAAATCCTTCTTCGGTTAACATTTGTGGAGAGGACACTTTAGATTTGTATTTATCCTTGACAAGCAACCTTAAGGAAACTTTGGGCTAGATTTTGGGCAAGGGAGCTTCTAAAGCCATTTGCATTTTTTTAAAGGTTCTTTTTCTTTGTTTTCCCTTTCAGATTTAGGAATAAGAAATGCTCTAGATAAGAGTTCCCAAAGAGGTTATAAGGCTTTTGAGATAAATAGGGGAGTTCTGGAGATTGGTGAAAAGGACAGATTGAAGAACTTTGAATTATTTCTGGGGCCATATTACTAGTTTGCAAAGATTTGTAAAGTAAGGGCAGTTGCTCTTAATCCTTCAAGGATTTGGGTTGCAAATTAAATGACATTCTAGATTGATATATCCATCTGGTTTGCTTCTTCCCCTCTGAGTACATAGTTCTGATTTCAACTTAGGGGAGAAAGCCTTAAAAAATTGCTACCAGACTCTGAATATCACCTTCAGTCTGGCCAACTCTTGACGATGGAGCCCTAATTGCCTTAGCATGGTGAGGAGATGGGGCTTTGATTTTAATGCCTAGTTCCCTAGAAGCTCATTTAAAGAATAAGTAGGAGATGAAGCATTTAGAATTACTTCAGGAGTTGTTCATTTTGAGCTCAATTTTGTCAGTTTTCAGAAAGTTTCTTAATAGTTAGTTACATAGATAGCATCTTGTCAGTGTTCTCTTAGAAGCTTCCAAATACCAGTCAAACTATGCCTCCCACTTGGTTGTTCAGTTGAATATCTGGCTCTTTTGAGTTAGATGGGCAGATAAACTAATTAGGTACTTCAAAGGATCCTCATTTAGGCCACTTGAGTGTTAAAATTATCGCTAGTATAATTTTCCATTTTTTAATGAACTTGAAAATGTATGATCCATGTGTGTTAAGGATGAATGAATGCAGCTAGAGTCTAGGAAGGTGGTTCTCCATCCCATTTCTCCCATTGTGATGGTTGATCTCCCATCCTAGTGGGTTTGGGTGTTCATCACTACCTAAGGGATTTTAGTTGACCATGTGTTGATGAGAGGGATACCATTCCTCCAGGTGTCATCCTGGTGTTGGTTGATAGTATTTACTTTGTGTCTCAGTTATCTCTTGGTTGAGCCTAGCTGTATCAAAAGTGCTCAGAAATCTGAGTATCCAGCTCTCATATGCATTCCCTGTCAGAGCAACTAAATAATTTGTATCACAAATAAGAATCCCTATGGGACTGCTACATGGCATGAGGCTAACCTCCACCACTCTTTGATGAAAGGAGCTAATGTCTCTTGTCTTCCAATTCATTCAGAATCTCATCTATGCAATTGTAGTACTGAGAATTCAAATTGGCAATACTGTGAAAAATTTAAAAATTTTTAAATTTCTCGAATGAGGATTCATTCCTCCAATAGACGTGCAACCTGTACTCTACACAGAATGGAGCCAACAAAGATAAGACCTGAAACCTGTGTCATACACAGAATACTATCATTTCCTGACTTCACAGGAAAAAGTAAACAACAAATAAGGCTCTGGACTTTCTACCACATAGGGAGGTAGGGTTCCCAGAAAGGGTTTACCCAGTTACCTTGGCTCCATCCAAGTCAGGTGAACCCAAGGGGCTGGTGCTGGGACCACGTCTCCAGTTTCTCGTGGAGTTCAGGGAAGAATGTGGCATCTCTTCTGGGGTCCCTCTATGGTTCCCAAATTGTTGACTAAAAAAGGCAATGTCAAAATAGGTTAGTAAATGCTTAATGGTCTTACTGAGGATTAAAACCACTGATTAAAAAAAAACTGAGGAGACAGTATTTCATATTGCTCTGAAAGAACTGCTTTGAAGTTTGTCCATTTATAGGGAATTATGTGCAAAAAGGGGAAGGGGTATACCTGTCTGAAAGCACTTCTCCAAGGTATATCATAGGTATAATTTGCTCTGTAAGGCTTATTTACTGATTTCCACATAGACATGAGAAAGACCATTAGGTTGTCTTAATACAGTATGTTTCTGTCACATCTGATTGTTCAAAAATATTGCCTACATGCCTCCATTTAACTGGCTTTCTAGTTCTTCTTGCTCTTGGTTTCTCCCTGAGGTCACAGAAGGCTGACATCAGTCACCTAGTGAAGTTTTAGTGCACAGTATTGATGACTGTCTTATTGAAACTGCTTATACTGTGCTTTGATAAGATATTTATTTAGATTTTATTTATTTAAGAGAGAGAGAACAAACAAGAGAGCACAAGTGGGGGAGAGGGAGAAGCAGGTTGCCCATTGAGTAGGGAGCCCCATGTGGTCCTGGATCTCAGGACCCTGAGATCATGACCTGAGCTGAAGGCAGCTGCTTAACTGACTGAGCCACTCAGGAGCCACTTGATAAGATGTTTAAAGCATGGTTCAAAACCAAATGAAGTTAAAGGCAATCCTAAAGAAATTGGAAATATTTTGTTTTTCCTTGCTTTAAAATTTAGAAATTATATATCCTCAGTTTAATCACTTTATTTCACAAACCATAAGCTATCATGTTGTAATCTACCCTAAAGAGCATGACATGAATGTTGTTTTCAGTGCTCTCCATTTTTATTTTATTTCCTTCATTTTTCTATTTCTTTTTTTTTTATTCTATTTTATTTTTTTTAATTTTATTTTTTATAAACATATAATATCTTT
>NW_019154107.1:15671940-15687903 GCF_002288905.1 Enhydra lutris kenyoni | reverse complement strand
TAGTGATTCTCAAGTGTCTTTGCCTCAGGCGGAGTTGCACCGCCCTTACCAGGGGCCCGGCTGAGTAATCCGCTCGGATTTGCTTTTGGGAGCTTTTGTTCCCTGAGCACTTTCCGTAGCGTTCCGGAGGATGGGAATGAAGTTGGCGGCCTCCTGGTCTCTGGCCCGGAGGAGCCGAGAGCCCGGGGCCCCACTCCACAGTGCGCCCTCAGAGAACAGCACCCAATTACTCCCATCACCCTGGCCTCCGGCCGCGCTCCGAGCTGTCCGAGCCTGCGACTGGTTCAAGGTAACCCAAGCTTAGAGCTCACTCCTTGGCTCTGTCTCTGTAGCCGGCTTCCCCATTCTAATACCTGTAAGCTCTGTGACACTCAGACACCCCTGATCCTTCTGTGACCCTGTGGGACCTGAGGCCACGCTGACCCCGTGTGGGCTTCACCCCGGTTAAGCCTCTGGAGCAATGTCCCTCAGTGGAACAGACTTAAAAGTCCCGATTTTGTGCTCCGTTGCTCTGCCACTTGCCGGGAGCCGGCCCCTGCCCCCGCCCCTGCGGTCTATCTTCCCGTCGCTTTGGATTCACTTCTCTGCCAGTCCTACCTTGCAGAAAGTGGTTGATTTTCTGTTTCTAGAATTGCTGTTCTTCTTCTCTTCGATCTCCCGTTGGATTTGTAGGTGTTTGCAATCTTTAGATAAGCTATCTAGCTGATCTCCCGCTACCTGAAGTAGTCTCAGCCTGCTACTTCTCCGCCATCTTGACTCCTCTCCTCTTGTTACCTTTTTTAAAGGCAGATTACTTTAAAAGTAAAGAACTTTAGTTTATAATTGCTTATTAAGAGCAGACCTCTGCACTGTTTCTTATATACCACATATGAGTCAAACCGTATGATACCTTTTTTCTGATTGACTTATTTAACTCAGCATAATACCCTCCAGTTCCATCCATGTCAATCTGATGATAAGTATTCATCCTTTCTGATGGCTGAGTAATATTCCATTATATATATATAATATATTATATATTTTTATATGTACTTAATATATATGTGTATGTATATGTATATAGATACATATACATACACACACATACCACTTATTTATCTATTCATCTGTCGATGGACATCTGTAAATGAACATCTCAGCTCTTATCATAGTTTGGCTATTGTGAATATTGATGGCTAAATACCTTGTAGTACAATTGCTGGGTCGTAGGGTAGCTCTATTTTTAACTTATTGAATAACCTCCCTATTGTGTTTAAGAGTGGCTATACAGCTTGTATTCCCACCAACAGTTTGAAAGCGTTCCCCTTTCTCCACATCCTTGCCAGCATTTGTTTCCTGACTTATTAATTTTAGCCATTCTGACTGGTGTGAGGTGGTATTTCATTGTGGTTTTGATTTGTATTTCCCTGATGCTAAGTGATGTGGAACATTTTTTCATTTGTCTGTTGGCCATTTGTATGTCTTCTTTGGAGAAATGCTGTTTGTATTCTGCCCATTTTTTTAACTGGATTATTTGGTTTTGTGGTGTTGAGTTTGCTAAGTTCTTTATAGATCTTGGATACTAGTGCTTTATCTAATATGTCATTTGCAAATATTTGCCTTTTAGTTTTGTTGACTGTTTCCTTTGCTATGCAGAAGCTTTTTCTCTAATTCATTTTTGTTTTTGTTTTCCTTGCCTTTGGAGAAGTGTCTAGCAAGAAGTTGCTACAGCCAAGGTCAAAGAGGTTGCTCCCTGTATTCTCTCTAGGATTTTGATGGATTCCTGTCTCACATTGAGGTCTTGCATCCATTTTGAACTTATTTGTAAGAAAATGGTCATTTCATTCTTTTTTTTTTAAGATTTTATTTCTTTATTTGACAGAGAGAGAAAGTGAGAGAGGAAACATAAGCATGGGAGGGAGAGGGAGAAGCAGACTCCCCAATGAGCAGGGAGCCCAATGTGGGGCTCCATCCCAGGACCCTGAGATCATGACCTGAGCCAAGGACAGATGCTTAATGATTGCGCCACCCAGGCACCCCTGTTTCATTCTTTTACATGTGGTTGTTCAATTTTCCCAACACCATTTGTTGAAGAGACTCTTCTTTTTCTATTGTGTATTCTTTCCTGCTTTGTCAAAGATTAGTTGACCATAGAGTTGTGGGTTCATTTCTGGGCTCTCCATTCTGTTCCATAGATCTGTGTTTTTGTGGCAGTACTACTGTCTTGATGATCTCAGGGGAACATAAGGGAAGGGAGGGAAAACTAATGGAAATTCATCAGAGAGGGAGAAAACACATGAGAAACTCTAACTATAGGAAACAAACTGAGAGTTGCTGGAGGAACGGTGGGTGGGATGGTGTGGTAATTGGATGATGGGTGTTAAGCATGCTATGTGTTGAGCACTGGGTGTTAGATGCAATTGATGAATTATTGAACTCTACCTTTGAAACTAATGATGTACAATATGTTGGCTAACTGAATTTAAATTAAAAAAAGAGCATATGAGTAGTTGGTGGGGAGTTGTCTTTTCAACAAAGAGAAAACAAAATTTTAATTTTGTATCAGCGTACTTTGGATATTAAAGCTCATTTGCTTAATTAAATGTATCCTAATCTTGGCTAGCACTGACAACACAGAAAATTCCTTTTCAAAGATTCCTTTTCCATAAATCTTCCAAAGCTTTTTTTTTTACATTGAGAACTTGTCCTAAGTTTTTCCTCCTTAAATAACTAGACTTACTTTAGAACAAAATTATTTTCTTTTTTTCTCAACGAAAATGTATTTTTATTTCTCATATATCTTCTTAGCAAAAATGTGTGTCTTCATTTGCATACAGAGTTGTTTCCCTTATTATTTTCAGCAGTCTTGATTGCATTTATTAGAATTTTTAACCCTTAGAAACCTTAATTTCTAGTGAAAACTAAGTAGTAAACAATTGTGAACCGTTAAATCAGAATTCTTTAGATTGGTAAGTTTATTAATGCATTTTATACTTTAGGAAAGTATTTCTTCATCTGCAGTCTTTCAATAAAGCACAAAACATGTATTGCTAACATACCAAGTTTATCTTTGTTTCTTTGTAATAACACAAAAATAGATAAGCCTATGTTCAGTACTTAATGTTTTATTATTTTATTGGGAGGTGATCTAGGTATTCAATGAATTTAACTTAACTCATTACTTAGCAAAGATTATCATATTTTTTAAAATTGCATTTTATAGTCAGAATTTAAAATATTTTGTACTTTTGAGTATTTCCTGTAGTTCTTAATATTCTAATCAAGAAAATATTATAACTATAGGTGCCACTGTATCTATTAAACTCAGAGGAAATTCTGCTATACACAGGATATTCACAGTTCTGTTTTTATAGTTAAATATATATGCATTTCTGCCCCAGTATCTGCACAGTTGGCTTTTGCCTCAATTTAGAAAATCTTTCTTAAAAAATAATTTAACAAAGAGATGTCAAATAATTTATGTCTTTTTAGAATTATTTTGAAGGCTTTCAGATTTAGATACTAAAAACTTCTTTGGTTTCCTTTTACTGCAGTACAGAATATAAATGTAACCAGTTAAAAATAGATGGTTGATCAAAGGATTCATTCCACATGTGGAGATATTTCTCAACAGCATTGCAGGATTTCAGATGCTCTCATGGACCTTTGCACTTTAATTATTTTATTTGTTCAGTTCCTACTTGATTTAGTAGGAATCAATGCCACAAAGTTTCTAAGCTTTTTTTTTTCAATTATTTCATTATGCTTATAGCTTCAAAATATGAACTGGAACTCCTTTGTGTTGCATTCATTGAACACTCTAATGAAAGATTTCCCAATTTGAGTAAAAGACACCTAAACTTTAAGAAAACATTTACATATTTACAAATAAGTTCAGTAATCATTGTAAGATACCAAAGTTGATTTACAAAACATTAGAGTTACAAAGTAGTTTTTAGAAAAAATCCAAACTACTAAATTCCTCCTGATAATAGGCAGCAAGGATAAAATATGCTGTGATGCTGAATATTTTTTGAGTATTCAACATCAGTTTCATTCCTAAAAACTAGGCAGTTTTTTTTCCTGAAAAATTTGTTGTTTTATCTTCCATATTCAGATTTATAATCCATCAGATATTACTCTTTGTGGAAAAAGTGATATAAGGATCAAGTTTTTTTTTTCTATATGGCTATTCAACTAATATAGTGTCACTTATTTTAAAACAAACAAAAAAAGATAAATAGCATTTTCTCCATAATCTGCATAATTTTTTGTCATTAACATATGTTCACATATATATGCAGGTTTGTTTCTTGACACTGTACTATTCCATTGACCTACATTTTATTCTTGGACAAAAAGCATTCTGTACTAATTATAGAGGCTTTGTAATAATCCTTGATGTCCTTCAAAATGACTCCTCCTATATTATCCTTCACTTAGATCTTTTTTTTTTTTTTTTTTGGTTAGCCTTCATCCCTTGCATTTATTTTTTAATTTTTAATTTTTTTAAGATTTTGACAGATCACAACTAGGCAGAGAGGCAGGCAGAGAGAGAGGGAAAAGCAGGCTCCCTGCTGAGCAGAGAGCCTGATGTGGGGCTCAATCCCTGGACCTAGAGATCATGACCTGAGCTGAAGGGAGAGGCTTAACCCACTGAGCCACCCAGGCACCCCATCATCCCTTGCATTTCTATATAAAAGTAATAATTGGCTTTTGGGGTGACTGGGCAACTCAGTTATTTAAGTGTCTGACTCTTGATTTCATCTCAGGTGATGATCTCAGTGTGGTGAGATTGGGCTCTATCTGCACTGGGCAGAAGCCTGCTCAAGATTCTCTCCCTCTCCCTCTGCCCCTCCCGACCTCAAATTAATTAATTAGTTAGTTAGTTAGTTGATTAATTAAATGAAGAATCAGCTTTTAAATTTTAACCAAAAAAATTCCTTACAAATTTAGTTGGGATTTCATTGAAAACATACATGAATTTGTCAAAATTAACATGTTTACAATATAGATTCTTCCAGTTTATAAACATGATATATCCTTCCATTGACTTATTTTTTTATTAAGACTTTTTTTTGAAGAAGTCTGAGGGTCCCAGCAAAATTGAAGGGTAGGTCCAGAGATATCCCATATACTTCCTGTCTCTACACATGCACAGCCTCCCCCATTATAAATATCCCCCACCAGAATGGTGCATTTGTTACATAAGATGAACCTACATTGACACATCATATTCACCCAGAGCCCATAATTTGTATTATGGTTTACTCTAGGTATTGTACATTCTGTAGGGTTTGGACGATTATACAATAACTTGCACTCATCATTATGGTATCATAAAGTATTTTAATGCCTAAAAGTCCTCTGTGCTCTGCCTATTTCTCCCTCACCCCCTGCAACCTGGCAACCACTGATTTTTTTTTTACTGTCTTCATAGTTTTGCCTTTTTAGCCTTTTCAGATTGGTTTCTTCTGCTTATAATATACATTTAATGTTTCTCCACGTTTTTTCATGTCTTGAAAGTTCATTTCTTTTTTCATTTAATCTTTTCTTTATTTTTTCTAGCTTTATTGAGATATAATTAACAAATTACATTCTGTAAGTTTAAGGTATATAACCTACTGATAAGCTATATATTGCAAAATGATGACAACTATAGATTTAGCTAATTCCTCTAACCCATCACATAATTACCTTCTTTTTTGTGGTGAGAACATTTCAGATCTACTCCATTAGCAATTTTCAAGTATATAATAGAGTATTATTAGCTATAATCACTATACTGTACATTAGGTATGTGGGACTAAAAAATCTTATAACTAGAAGTCTGTACCCTTTGATCAATATCTCTTCATTTCCCCCATTCCTCAGCCCCTGTAACCACCACTCTGCTCTCTGAGTTCAAGTTTTTTGGATTCCACATATGTGATATCACACAGCATTTGTCTTTGTCTGACTAATTTCATTTAGCATAATTCCCTCAAAGTTCATCCATGTTTTTGCAAATGTCACAAATTATTTCTTCCTTTTAGTGTAGTAATAGTCCTTTGTAAATATAAAGCACACCTTCTTTAATCCATTTATCTATTGCTAAACAATTAGATTGTATCCATATCTTGACTACTATGAATAAGTCTGCAATAAACATGGAGTGCATATATTCTTTAAGATCTTGTTTTTATTTCCTTTGGATATATGATCAAAAGCAAGATTCCTAGATCATAAGGTAGTTCTAATTTTAATTTTTTGAAGAAGCACTATAGTGTTTTTCATAGTGGCTCTACCATTTACATTCCTACCAACAGTGCACAAAGGTTTCCCTTTCTCCACATACTCACCAGCACTTATCTCTTGTCTTTTTGACAATAGCCTTTCTAACATGTGTGAGGAGATAGCTCACTGTGGTTTTGATTTACAATTCCTTGATGATCAGTAATGTTGAGCACATTTTTATGTACCTATTGGCCATTTCTGTGTCCTTTTTGGAAATCTATCTATTCAGGTCCTTTGTTCATTTTTCATTCAGGTTATTTATTTATGTTTGCTCTTCAGTTGTATGAGTTTTTAAATATATTTCAGATATTAATTCTTTATCATATATATCATTTGTAAATATTTTCTCACTTCTTTAAGTTGCCTTTTCATTTATTTGATTGTTTCTTGTGTTTTATTGACATATAAGGAAATAATGCCAAGAGTGATGTCAAGGATCTTTTCCTTTATATTGTCTTCTAGGAATTTTACTGTTTCAGGTATTAGATTTAAGTCTGTAATCCACGTCAAGTTAATTTTTTTGAGTGGTGTGGGCTAGGGGTCCAGTTTCATTCTTTGTCATGTTGTTATCCAGTTTTACAATACCACCTAATGAAGAAACTATAATTTCCCCATTGAGTATTCTTGACCTCCTTGTCACATATTGGTGGACAGAGTATGTGAAAGTTTATTTTTGGGCTCTTGATTATTATGTTCCATGCATATGTATTTTTATGCCAATACCACACTGTTTTGTTTAATATAGCCTTGTAATATAGGTTTTTTAAAGATTTTATGTATTTGAGGGAGAGAGAGAAAGAGGAGAGAGAGAGAGAGAGAGAGTACAAGTGGGGGTGGGGCAGAGGGAGAACCAGATTCTCTGCTGATCAAGTAGGCTGATATGCGGACTTGATCCCAGGACCTTGGGCTTATGACCTGGGTTGAAGGCAGATGCTTAACTGACTGAGCCACCCAGGTGCCCTGTAATATAGCTTAAAATCAGAAGTGTGCTGGCTATGGCTTTGTTCTTTCTTAGGACTCCTTTGGTAACTGGGGTCTTCAGTGGCTCCACACAAATTTTAGGAATTTTTTTTTCTATTTTTGTGAAAAATGCCATTGGAATTTTATTGGGGCTTTCATTTAAACCACAGATGGCATTGGGTAGTATGTAAATTAAAAATAAATAATTTTTCTGATCCATGAACATGGGGTATCTTTCCATTTGTTTGTATTATTTTCAATTTATTAAAGCCTTATAGTTTTCAGTGAACAGATCAGTCACAAATTTGGTTAAATTTATTTCTAAATATTTTTTTTGTGCTATTGTGGGTGGATTGTTTATTTTTCAGATGTTTTGTTGCTAGTGTACAGAAACACAATGAATTTCTATATATTCATCTTGTATCTCATCCTGCAACTTTGCTGTATTTGTTGATTCATTCTAACAGTTATTTTTTGAGAGTCTTTTAGCTCATTTTCTTTTATCAGTGCATAATATCCCATTGTTTTTATGTACCAGAGCTTATTTAAACATTCAGCTTCTGAAGTACATCTGGGTTACTTGCAAGTTTTGGCAAGCTGATATAAATATCTATTTGCAGGTTTTTGTGTGGTCATACGTTTTCAAATTTTGGGGTACTAAGGAGCATGATCAATGAATCATGGGGTAAAAGTATGTTTTGTTTTGTAAGAAACCACCTGTCTTCTAAAATAACTGTGCCATTTTGCATTCCCACCCACAGTGAAATAAGAGTTCCTGTTGTTGGACCTATATCCTGGATAGCATGTGGTGTTGTCAGTGTTTTGGATTTTGGCCATTCTTATAGGTATGTAGTGGTATTTTATTGTTTTAATTTGCATTTCCCTGATGACATATGTTATGGAGCATCTGCTCATATGCTTATTTGCCATTTGTATATCTTCTTTGATGAGGTGTCTGTTAAGGTTGAGTTGGCCCATTATTTAATTGAGATGTTTTCTTATTGTTGAATTTTAAATATTCTGTCTATATTTTGGATAGCAGTTTTTTGTCAGATATTCCTTTAGAAGTATTTTGTTCCATTCTGTGGCTTGTCTTCTGCTTCTTTTGATATAGTCTGTCCCAGAGCACAAGGTTTTAATTTTAAGTCCAGCTTATCAATTATTTCTTTTATGGATTTTCTTTGTTGTTGTATCTGGAAAGTCAACATTGGACTCCAGGTCATTTGGATTTTCTCCTGTGTTACTTTGTAGGACTTTTATAGATTTGCATTTTACACTTAGGTCTGTAACCCACTTTGAGTCCATTTTTGTGGTGGGTATAAAGTCTGTGTCTGGACTTACTTTGTTTACATGTACATGTCCAATTTTTCCAAAACAATTTTTTGAAAAAAACTGTATTTAGTCCATTATATTGCCTTTGCTGCTTTGTCAAAGATCAGTTGACTGTATGTATGTGGGTCTGTTTTTGAGCTCTCTTTTCTGTTCCACTGATCTATATGTGTATCCTTTGCCAGTAATATGCTACCTTGATTACTGTAGTTGTATAAGTCTTGAAGTCAGTCCTTCAGTTTTGTTCTCTATGTATATTGTGTTGACTATTCTGAGTCTTTTGCCTCTCTATATAAACTTTAGGGTGAGTTTTCTGATAGCCACAAAATAACTGGCTGGGATTTTCATTGGATTCTATTGAATTTATACACTAAGCTTAGAAGAACTGGTATCTTGACAATATTGAGTCTTACTATCCATGAACATGGAATGTCTCTCAATTTATTTAATTCTTTGATTTCATTTATTTGCTTTGTAATTTTCTTCATATAGAACTTATATATTCATATATATATAGAACTTATTCATATAGAACTTATATATATATTTTGTTAGATTTAAAGCTGAGAATTTCTCTGTTTTGAGTACTAACATAAATGATGATGTGCTTTAAATTTCAAATTCTACTGGGTTATTCCTGATAGAAAAGAAATGAATTGACTTTTGCATATTTGTGTCTTGAAACCTGGTTATAATCATCTCTTAGTTCTGGAAGTTTACTATTTCATATTTTTGAGATAGATGGTGTTGTTTTGAAAAAAAAAAAAACACAATTTTATATCTTCCTTTCCAATCCATATACCTTTTATTTTTTTCTTATTACATTAGCTAGAACTTTCAGTATAATTTTAAAAGGAGTAGAGTTGGAATATCCCATACTTGCTTGTGTCTATCTGATCTTAGTGGTAAAGCTTCAAGTTTTTCACTATTAAGTATGATGTTATCATCTATCTATCTATCTATATAAAGATTGCATTCATTTATTTGACAGACAGAGATCACAAGTAGACAGAGAGGCAGGTGGGGCGGTGGGGGGGAAGCAGGCTCCCTGCCGAGCAGAGAGCCCTATGCAGGGCTTGATCCCAGGACCCTGGGATCATGACTGGAGCTGAAGGCAGAGGCTTTAACCCACTGAGCCACCCAGGCACCCCTATTTATATATTTTTAATGCTAAATAGTTTTCTGTGCAAACCTCGTATACTTTTAAAAACCCTCACTCACAGTTATTTAATTTATGATATTGTTGTAAGTGGTAACTACCAATAAAATCACTGAAATATTTATATTAACCTTGCTATAAGCATTTTTAATTTATTTTTAAAAGTTTATTAATATATAATGAATTATTTGTTTCAGGGTACAGGTCTATGATTCATCAGTCTTACACAATTCACAGTGCTTACATGTTTAAAGCTTATTGAATAAATATGTGACCTTTATTCTCTAACAAATGAGTACCAAAACAACTGACTCAAGCTTGGATCCTGAGAACCATTTAGCTAGTTTTACATTTAATAACATCCTCATTAGAACTGAGATCACAACTTTAAAGCACACCATGAAAGAAATCTAAGGATTACTGATTACCTAATTTTACACTGCTCTAGCTTTCCATCAACTAAATGCATGTAGAATAAAATCTAAAATCCATAATATAGCATAAAATCACTGACTATTGCCCAATTTCTCAGCCTCATCTCTTGCTACTTTCTCCCTTCCTCACTATACTGCAGACATTATGAATTTTCAGTTTTTCCAACAGGTTTGTGTCTTCCAGTGCTTTCTAATGTGTTACTTCCTTTGCTTAGATTTGTTACTTTTTTTTTTTTTTTTTACTTCCTTCCTGTGGCTAATTCCTGCTACTTAAAATTCTATTTACCTAAATACTGTTTTTATAGTGAAGGTTTTTCTTCCTTTGTAGACCTTGATTATTATCCCAACATTGCAATCTTTTTTTTTCTGCTGTTTTCCTTCGTAGCACATATTACCATTTAAATTAATTAGTTTTGTAGAATGACTCTTTCTTGCTTAAGTGCCATAAAGGTAATGATTGTTTCTGCACTGCTCATTTATTGGTCTTCTTGATTTGTACTGCATCTGGCACATCATAGAAATCAGTAAGTGTTAATTAAGTAAAAATAATAACAGGTCCTGAATAAATGTATGAATGAATGTACAAACAGTATCAGGAATAAAACTATAATGAGAATCCAGGTAGAACGGCCATTTGAGGCAGCAACATGAAGAATCAAACCCAATATATAGAAAGCAAACTAATACAATAAGTTAGAAATGGAAAGAGTACTAGAGTTTATGAGTGTGACTTTGGTAAGATTTTCTCATCCTTTAGGAGAGATGCACCAACATCTTTTATAAGATACTCATAGCCCAAGTGATAAGAAGGAAAGTAACTAAAAGCCACATAAAGAAACAAAAGGAGCATTTAGGGAAATTAACTATGAAAGAATGAATAGAAAGTGAAAAAGAATTTTCAAGAGAGTTCCTCACATTCACAAATTTCTACATACTTACCAAGTTAATTGTCTTGCAAATAAAATTATTTCCTCTATAAGAGGATAACAAATAGGTACATACATGGTAAAATTCCCCTTGGTCTAGATTTGTTAAGTCTGTTGTAATTCTCTGTAGTCACTAATACGGGCTCCATGCTTCACTGTCATTAGCAAATATAATTAATTTTTTAAGGATTTAAAAAAAAATATTTAGGTATTTATTTTTATTATTTTTTAATTAACATATAATATATTGTTTGCTTCAGGAGTACAGGTCTAGATTGTTAGTCTAGATTCTAAGATTGTTCTAGTACAGGTCTGTCACATCACTGTTACACAATTCACAGCACTCACTATAGCATATACCCTCCCCAGTATCCATCACCCAGTCACTCTGCCCCTCCCCCCACCCCCCAGTGACTCTCAGATTGTTTCCTGAGATTGAGTCTCATGGTTTGTTTCTCTCCCTGGTGCCATCTTGTTTCCTTTTTTTCCCTCTCTTACCCCCACAACCCCCCACCCTGCATCTTAAATTACTCTTATCAGAGAGATCATATGATAATTGTCTTTCTCTGATTGACTTATTTCACTTAGCATAATACCCACTAGGTCCATCCACATCATTGTAAATGGCAAGATTTCATTTTTTTGATGTCTGTATAGTATTCCATTGTATATATATACCACTTCTTCTTTATCTATTCATCTGTTGATGGTCTTTCCATAGTTTGGCTATTGTGGACATTGCTGCTATAAACATTCAGGTGCATGTGTCCCTTCAGAACCCTACATTTGTATCTTTAGGGTAGATACCCAGTAGTGCAACTGCTGGGTCATAGGGTAACTCCTCAAATTTTTGAGGAACCTCCATACTGTTTTTCAGAGTGGCTGCACCAGCTTGCATTCCTGCCAACAGTGTAGGAAGGTCCCCCTTTCTCTACATCCTCACCAACATCTGTCATTTCCTGACTGGTTAATTTTAGCCATTCTGACTGGCATGAGGTGGTATCTCACTGTGGTTTTGATTTGTATTTCCCTGATGGTGAGTGATGTTGAGCACTTTTTCATGTATCTGTTGGCCATCTGGATATTTTCTTTGCAGAAATATCTGTTCACGTCTTCTGCCCATTTCTTGATTGGATTATTTGTTCTTTGGGTGTTGAGATTGATAAGTTCTTTATAGATTGGGTGGATACTAGCCCTTTATTGGATATGTTGTTTGCAAAGATCTTCTCCTACTCTGTCAGTTGTCTTTTGGTTTTGTTAACTGTTCTCTTTGCTGTGCAAAAGCTTTTTATCTTTTTTTTTAAGATTTTATTTATTTATTTGACAGAGATCACAAGTAGGCAGAGAAGCAGGCAGAGAGACAGAGAGGAGGAAGCAGGCTCCCTGCTAAGCAGAGAAAAGCTTTTTATCTTGATGAAGTCCCAATAGGTCCTTTTTTGCCCTTGCTTCCCTTGCCTTTGGCAATGTTCCTGGGAAGAAGTTGCTGCGGCTGAGGTCAAAGAGGTTGCTGTCTGCGTTCTCCTCTAGGATTTTGATGGATTCCTGTCTCACATTGAGGTCTTTCATCCATTTCCATTTTGAGTCCATTTTTGTGTGTGGTGTAAGGAAATGGTCCAGTTTCATTCTTTTGCATGTGGCTGTCCAATTCTCCCAACACCATTTGAAGAGACTTTTTTTTCTTCCCCCATTGGACATTCTTTCCTCTTTTATTGAAGATTTGTTGACCATTGAGTTGAGGGTCCATTTCTGAGCTCTCTATTCTCTTCCATTGATCTGGATTCTAGTTTATTAATAGAAATGTGCTGAACTCATAATGACATGATAGACCAGAAAGTCTATTTTGGAATACTTAGTGTCCATCGAAATTATGATTTGACAAATATAGAGTATTAGTTGTAACAATAACTATCAGGATAAAAATTTAGGTTTCTCTTTATGGAATTTCAAATATAGATTACCTGTTAACTCCTTAATTATATATTTATACAAAGTGATATGATATAGTAGTGTATATTTAATCATTTAAAGCCTTATAGTTTAAACATTATATAGACTTTTTGGCATTATAGGTTTTGATGTATTTATAAATTTATAATTTCGTAAATGTTATTTCATTTTAATCTTTTTATTTGGGTATAGTTAGCACACAACGTTAATTAGTTCTAGATATACAACTTAGTGATTCAACATCTATGTTATGCTTTCCACAAGAGTAGCTACCACTTGTCACCATATGACACTATCACAATATACTGATGATATACCCTGGGCTGTAATTTTTATTCCGATGACTTGCTTATTCTATAATGGGTAGGGAGTATCTCCCAATTCCCTTCACTCATTTTGTGCATTCCACCCCCCATCCCTTTTCTCTTTGGCAACCATCAGTTTGTTCTCTGCATTTATAGGTCAGATTCTGCCTTTGGTTTTTTATTCACTTGTTTTGTTTTTAAGATTGAACATATGAATGAAATCTTGTGGTTTCTGTCTTTCTCAATCTGATTTACTTCTGCTAGCATTATACCCTCTAGGTAGGTCCACCCATGTTTACAAATGTCAAGAGTTTATCCTTTTTTATGGCTGCATAATATTCGTGTATGTGTGTGTGTGTTTCACATCATCTTTATCCATTCATCTTTCAGTGGGTATTTAGGTTGTTTCCATGAATTGCCTATTGTAAAATAATGCTGCAATAAATATAAGGGTCCATGTATCTTTTCAAATTAGAGTTTTGCTTTCTTTGGGTAAATACCCAGTAGTGGAATTACTGGATCACACAGTATTTCTATTTTTTGATTTTTTGAGAAACCTCCATACTGTTATCCATAGTGGCTATACCAACTTGGATTCCCACCAAGTGTGAACAAGTGTTCCTTCTTCTCTACATCCTCACTGATACTTGTTATTTCTTGTGTTGCTGATTTGAGCCATTCTGACAGGTGTGAGGTATTAGCTCTTTATGGTTTTGATTTACATTTCCATGATGATTAGTGATATTGAGCATATTTCCATGTGTTTGTTGGCCCACTGAATGTTTTCTTTGGAAAAATTGAGGTCCTCTGTACGTTTTTAACCAGATTATCAGATTTTGGGTGTTGTGTAAGTTCTTTATATATATTTTGGATATGAATCTCTTATCAGTTATATCATTTACAAATACCTTCTCTCATTCAGTAGGTTGTCTTTTTGTTTTCTTGACAGGTTCCTTCACTGTGCAAAAGCTTTTATTTTGATGTAGTCTCAATAGCTTATTTTTGCTTTTGTTTCCTTTGCCTTAGGAGACATACTTAGAAAAATATTGCTATGGCCAATGCCAAAGAAATTACTGCTTATACTCTCTATTAGGATTTTTATGGTTTTAGGTCTCACATTTAGGTCTTTAATCCATTATGATTTTCTTTTGTGTATGGTGTTAGAAAGTCATCATGTAGACTTTAATGAAGAGAAAAGCCTTACACAATGTCAAGGTACAGAAGGAACCAAAAATTCTGTTAATAAGACAGAATTTCTACTTTGCCATGGATGTATTACTGTGACAGTATTAAATCTTATATCTGCAGATCTTATTATACTCCATCACCAGTGGCAGTTTGGGTGTTTCAATCCAAACAAGATTATTTGTGTATATACATATATTACATTAGCAGCCCACAAAGATTTTCAAGATTATAATTTTTTTAAACAAGCATGTTGAAGTCTTCTGTAATTCAGACTCAGAACATAAATTCAAGTATAATTATATCCCCAGGCTTTTGTCTTTCTCTTCATCATCAGAAACCATTGGGAGAATTACTAATTTTGGTAACAAGGTCATTATAAAGTTGAGGTGCAAAGTAGAGAAACAGCACGTAGAACTTTAGGAACATTAAAGAATAAGAAGATAGCAATAATTTGGCCTATTTATGTTTGTTTTCCCATTATAATTTTACTGAAGTTTACACCCTTACTATATAATCAAGCTTATTCTCATAAAATTATAGTAAATATTTTTAGAAGATTCTTATTCCACCTAGATGAAGTACTGACTTTTATATCATGATCTAAATCTAGCTTTGTTAAAAATATAAAATAGTAAATGTCAACTATTTTGGGTGGATCTTATACCCAAGGTATTTGTTACTATATCCTTTAATATGGAAATGTTCTTGGTTTCTATTCAAAGGTTAATCTAAAAATAGTCTAAAATTGTATTTTGAGTGAGTTTGAGAGAATTATCTAATCTAAGCTTAAAGAGTGAATTACTTAGAGAGGGAACCATGAATGCTCTCTAATCTCTTTGCCTAATTAAAAAAAAATTAGAAGATTGAATTATATGCTTTCTAATGCTGGAAGTATTATAATTATGTTAATTTCACCTTTTCCATCTGGATGTTTCAGCTGTTAAACATCTTTCATTGTTAACCATATGGAACCAATTTATTATATAATTGTGAGTTTGTCATTAGGGATATTTATGTAATAGCCACACTATTTGTTTCCACAATGGTCTCTGACCTGCTGTCTTAAAACAAGCATATGTGTTATTACATACTGTATTTTTAGAATCTTCCCTGTCGAAAATATATCTTCCTTTTCATCAATATATAAATTTTACTTGCCAAAAATGTCCTCTCTTTCTCTCCCTCTGTCTCTATGTCTCTTTGTCTTTCTGTCTCTCTCCTCCCTCTTTCCCTATTCCCTACATACATATATATCTATATCTATATCTGTATACACACACACACATATTAGTTATTTTTGCATAGTAACTTATTCCAAAATTTAACACCAATATTTATCACACAATTCTTTTTTTTTTAATATTTCATTTATTTCTTTGGCAGAGAGAGATCACAAGTAGGCAGAGAGGCAGGCAGAGAGAGTGAGAGGTAAGCAGGCTCCCTGCTGAGCAGAGAGCCCA
>NW_019154107.1:15660814-15661940 GCF_002288905.1 Enhydra lutris kenyoni | reverse complement strand
GCTATCTAGCTGATCTCCCGCTACCTGAAGTAGTCTCAGCCTGCTACTTCCTATCACACAATTCTTGAAGGATTGGTTTAGGTAGGTGATTCTGGCTCATTGTCTATGAGGTTGTAGTTAATTTGTTAGCCAGGTGGTAGCCATCTTAAAGCTTGAAGAAGGCTAGGGAATAGCTCACTTACCTGGTTGCTGGCAGGCCTTAGTTTCTCACTGACAGTTGGCAGGATGCCTCAGTTCCTCGCCACTTTATCTATCTATAGTGTTTCTCATAAATAGCAGCTTGCTTCTTCCAGGGTAAGTGATCAGAAATAGAGAGCAAGTGAGAGAGAAAGAGGAAGAGAAAGAGAGAGAGAACTCAAAATGGAAGCCTTTAAAAAAATAACCTACACTTGGAAATCACAAACACTTGTGAAGTTGCTTGTCATTAGAATAGTTAGTGAGCCATACTCCAGAAGAGGGGAATTATGGTCCACTCTTGAAGAGAGAAGTATCAAAAAATTTTTTTTTATTTTTTTGGGGGATTTGGTTCTATAATTTATTTTGGGCACTGAAAAAGCAAACAAACAAACAAACAAAACAAAACACCACGACTTCATACAGATTTTATGTTCAATTAGCACTTCATTCATAGAAATATCAGTTATACCCTCATTTTAAGAAAAGGTGATAAGGATTTCACTTTATATAAAATGATTCACAGATTAGAGGAAAATCATCACAGGATTCCTTTGAACATAAAATTTCCTCCTGTGTAAAATGCCATTGAAAAATTAATGAATAAGTTAATGAATGAATATTCATTCAATTTCTACATATTATGAAAGACTTGCTGAAAATGTCTATTGAAACAGTATTTAGTCTTCATAGGTAAAATGGTCACTTCCACAGAAAGTTAGCCTGTTTTCCCACTTTAAATTTCCGGATAAATTCATTAATTAATTTAATAATGCATATAAGAAATCAGCATTCCATTTTTTATAATCTCATTTTGGTTATCTTTCTTCATTTTTAAACTGGAAAAATTTGCCTCATGCCCAGGCACAAATATCATCTTATCATAAAAAATAAGCTAAAGTCTGTGCAAAACCAAGATAGGTGGTGGTTAAAATAACTCATCTTTTAGTAT